>NC_071289.1:68426488-68736104 GCF_943734705.1 Anopheles coustani | reverse complement strand
TTCGGAAGTCGAGCAAACCGGACAACCGGATCTGGTCAGGCGTAACCCCTTTGTGTGCGTGTGTGTATGTGTGTGTGTGTGTCTGGTCTCACAGGTTCTCACTTTAGGTTTGTTCGGGTTTCTGGTTTCCAATCCGAGGGCAATATTGGATCCTTCGCTGTGGGCAAATGTTTGCGTTTATTTTATGTTAGGTCCTCTTTCTGTCGCTGGTAGCAAGAGTCGTTACTTTTTCTCGGTTTTTCCGAGTGTTGCCGGTTTTTTTTTTGCCTTCCCTGCACCTTCCAAAAGGGGCATCTTCTTTGAAATTGTTTTGCTTCGCTTCGGGTTCGGTTTTCGGGAAACGGTTTGGACGGAAGAGGGGGGCAAAAAAATAACCGCTAAAAGCAATGGCTCCGATTGACCAAGTCCCCGTTTCCGCTCCCGCTGTGTGACAATTTTTCCGGACCGTCTTATCCTTCGGGCCTTTGGGCCAACCAAAAAAAACCCAACCTTCTTTGTTTGTTTATGAGTGGTCGCGTCACAAGGATGTGTGGGTGTGTGTGGGGGATCATGTGGGTTTTCGGTTTCCATTCGGTGCCAAGTAGCTTTCTGCCCTGCCTTGGGTGTATAAATTTCCCCATTCGAAGAAGTACCCATTTTGCCGCCCGCAAGGATTACTTCCCCTTGTGCACCAAGGTTTACGGGAGGGCTTTGTAGCTGGACGAACATAAAAAATAAGAAAACAACCCGGGACTCCGGCATCTGCAGATAGCGAAGGAAAAGAACATTCATCCACCGTGAGCATGAGAGAGCACCCGGGCATGCATCAGCCCGGGAAAACAACAACTGGCCAAAAAAGTATTCCACCCAGCAGCTCAAGTTTTCCCCCGAAACTGGCCGCCCGAGGATGGCGGGGTTTTAATCTTGCGGACGAGTTGTTAAATAAACTCACTATAGTAACTTCTCTTTGTCCGCCAACCCGACGATGGCAATGGTGGAGCACAACACAGAAACGAATGGGATTTAGTTCTGCTTTTATTTTGTTAGTTTTTCAGCTCATCCTCGTATGGCGGAAAAACACATTCCCCCGCCGAAAGACAAACCCACACACACACACACAATGCGCACCGCAGGAGACATAAATTTCCACCCGATGCCTGCAAGTTGTTGAAAGATAAATCTTGCCTTCCGGACAAGTGTGCCGGTGCTTTGAAGTGGATCACAATGTGTTTCTATTTATTTATTTAATTTTTTTTTGCCTCGGTTACGTCCGGACACATGACATTTTGCGCTGCCAGGGGTGGTTTCCTTTCGATGGGGTGGATGCTGATGGGCAGAGCCCGTTGTTGCCCGGGACCGATCGCCGTTAGGGCCGTCTGCAATTCCGGCAATGTTGTCTTATCCGAATGCTTGACCGAACTGGTGCCATTAGGTTGGCCAATTTCGTGATTTGTGCACGGAAAGATTATCCGTGCAGACATCTTGATCTGGGTAATTGAAATTTGAGTTGCAAGTGGTTGATCTTAAACAGTTGATGAAACGCTTTCGATTGCTTATCTTGTAAAGTATCGTGTAGTTGAAACACTCCTTTGTTGAAGTTGATTTGCGTTCCACGTACAGCAAATGGTCCAACATTACCATAAAATGATCTTTTATTAGTGATTACCATTAATTTATTGGTTCGAGCCTGACCTAGATCCTCTCTGCCCAATGCTCTCACGATCCGAGGCCCTGAAGTTTCTAAGCGTAAAAGAATTGTTCTTTATCAAGATGTCCAAAGCACAAACGAAACGCTGGTGGCGTTCATCGGGAATGGTGAAAATTAGAGATTAAATTAATATCCATGCTGGGCTCATTTTAAATTCTAAAGTTCTTCGCCACAGTTCAGTGAAACTCAGCGTGCCCGAGGATGTTGTTGATTGGCAACATTATACTGTGTTGTAATTTAAACTTGATACTAAAATTTGGCAAATGTGGATAGCTAAAGTTCTCATGTATTTTTTTGCTTCTTCTGCATTCATTCAAGCTTTCATTTAGAGTTCAACTCGTGATGGATAGATTCTGAATATATCTATTGTTTGAATATTGCTTCATATTGCTTGAGTTGTAGTTTTACATCTTTGACTTTAATTTATTATTACAAATGCTATAGCATTTACCTTTCAATTTGTAAATGATTCTTCAGTCATAGTTAACTCTAAAAATGATGTTTTGCTTTCGACCCTATTTTTTCTCGATACATCAAACTGTTGCTCAGTGTTTGAAACAAATAGATGAATTGGTAAATAAAAAACAACCTTCGACATACTCTTCCTGTGCTTTCAATATTTTTTGGACAATGTAGAACAGGCTACAGTAATGAGATGCGTATGGTAAACTCTTCTCGTTTTGGGAGAAAAATTGTTTACATTGATAACATTCGAATGGAAGATAACAGAGGCTCTCATAGGAACTTCAATACATGTCTTGCCATTCGAAGAACACCTGCGTTGAAATTAAAATTCACTCCACCGGCAACAGGGGAGCGTTTGCGGAGAAATCTCACAGCGCCGGCGGAAAAATAGCATCCTTCGAAAAGCTGAATCTCGATCTGCACCCACATCGAGATGCGGAAAATCTTGCCCAAGGACGATGAACCGAACGTCACGCTCGATCGGGTCGAAATAATTAGACCCGGAAGCGGCAAGCGGCATTTCGATTGCGTGTAGAACCAAATGAGCAGCAGGATGGGTTTCTAATTCGATCAGGCCAACGTTGAACGGTCGGGTGTTCAAATTTCATGACGTCGAACGGTGAACGATGAACGTGCGGTATTCATATGCCCTCGGCCAGAAGGTTTTGTGGAGCATGGAATTTCTAATGTTGTTTCTTTAGCATTTCCCACGCCCGAATGGCTAATGTCAATGATGAGCAGGTGATGGGGTTGAAACGTTTGGTTGAGTGATATCGAATATTTTCCTATTTACGGGAGGGAGGAAAAATCGGTACTCCACCCCGGGGGGAAAATTATCCCCCACCCTCCCCAGCTTAAAAAGGCAAGCGTGCGTGTAAGATTGATTTGAATCATGATGCGAAAAACGTATGTTTTTATTCCTTCCAAGCGAAACCGCCACGAACACGCGGGGAAAAAAAGGATATCGCCCGCGATTTGATGATGTGTAAAATGGTGTGTTGTTATGCTGCAAAATTTCATATATTTTCCCACCGCCATATTTTCCGACAGTGGCGGCGTTCGAGGTTTAGTTATTGTAACGCACCGAGGCGCGCTCGCGCGATGGAAAATCATGGCCGTGCGGAATTTCGGAAGCGCACCGCTGGCACGCAAGCATTTTGCCAGTGGTGCGTAAGTGATTCGGTTTATGTTACACACGATTTGCCGTGGATTCTCTCTCCATCTCCCTTCGCTCTTCCCCCACTGAAACGGTCTGGTTTTGTGCATGTGCGAATTGATGGTCTAAATTACGCGCCCTCGCGCTCGGGAAAATCCGTTTGGGCATTCATGCACCGATCCATCAATCCGCGATCCTGGGGAGAGGGGTGGGGGCAAAAGGATTGGCAGGACCGACGCCAGATGGAAAAGCGCCGCTGGGAAATGAACATCCGAGCCGGTGCCATTGCGGTGCTGTTTGTGTTTGTAAACGGGCGCCAGTTGTGCGTGAAATGTTTTCTACCACGTGTTTGCAAAAGAGACAATGGCCCCGAAGTGAAGGTCGGGACTTTTAAGAGGGAATTATCTTTTTCTAAAAATCTGTGTATTAAAACATGCTGTAATAATTTCACGATTTATAAAGGCTTTCCATTTCGCTCCAACAATTTTCCAAGGCTTCCGCTTGCAACGCCATTTTCCTATTCCACCACGTTGACTGTTTAATCGGCGATCATTTTAAGGATCATTACTTCAAATCACTTTCAAACGTCTCACTTTGTTTGCAGGCGACAGTTTACATGACAAAAGTTTAATGAAGCGTACAGGGACGGTTCTTCTGCCGTTCGTTAACGGATCGGTTCGAACTGGAGGCAGGAAGGTGGGGGAGCAAGACTGTCAGCAAACACGACCGATTATATATGATGTCAATAAAATAAGATGACACATTGCGACGCCCCACGGACAACACGGACGACCAGTCTATGTCATCGCTAGGGGGATGGATAGTGTGTTTTTTTCTTGCCTGGTTTCCTTTTTTTTTGAAGACTTTTCCAGTGGTGTTGATCCAACCGAGAAGGATTTCGGTACGCCCTGAACCCACACCGTGCGTTCGATTCTGTTGCAAAAGTTTCCGAAACTTTTTTTTTCTTTCTGAGGGGTTTGTGTTTGATCTTCCCTTGGCCAGAAGTTTTCCCGCACCGCAAGTCAAAGTCATTGACACATCATAAGACACCTCGTGGCCCTCCCGTGGTCTGCCGACGTTCCCGTTCGTCTTGGCGTGCTTGGATCTCGCAGGTCGCAGGGATTCGGAAAATTGTATTTTTATGACAGTAACGGCGGGCGGCGTTCGTGGTGGTCAATGGAAAATAAATCAAAACTCATCGCTTCTTCACGGACTGTGAAGAGAGGGATTGGGGAAGCTTCGATCCCTGGGATTAGGGGCAAGGATGATGACGTCCGTTGATACAGTCCATGTCCACGTCGTTTCGGTGTAAGATCAAACCGGTGCCGATAGCGCCACCACCAGGGAGTAGCACGATGTCGAATGGAAACCGTTAGTCAGTCTCGGTGTGTGTGTTGGTTTTTTTCTTCTTCTTAACGGTGGCTGGTCTTTCCGTCTTGTTTGGCCCCGGTGGGAGATAAATCGTTTGTGGCGTAAATTGATGTTACCCTCTCAACGATGCGACTGCCAGCCTCACGCCCCGAAAGCCACGCCGAGCCAACAAAATGATGACACCGAGCGATGGAAAAAATAACCTGCACAAACCGCAACAAGGACTTTTTTATCGCTCCCATCAGCGGCAGGCAGGACATCGTACCGCCCCCGGGGTTCAGTGCCACCGCCAAACGAGGGAGAGGAAGGAGGAAAGTTTGTTAGTGTCACTGTCTATTTTTCTTCCACCGTGCTTCAACGGATGGACCAAATGATCTTTTTGCGTCCGCACGCTTGTGTTTTATGTGTCGGTGCGATGAGTTGCGGTTTTGATGTTTATCCGCAGCGACTCTACGCGCTCGTCGACAAAGACGACGACAGCGAAGACGATGATGATGATGATGATAAGAAAATATTATCATTCTATCTATTCTAGGAATGATTCATCGAGACGGGTGTGTTTCGTTTATTCGGTGGGAGGCGGCACAGGTTTTCTCTTTCGGGTGCCACAAACACAAGATACACGACAAAGTTGACGAGGGTAACCATTTTGATTTGATGCGCCGATGTCTTCGAAAGAGTCATTGCCAGGGTTTTTGAAGAAACGTATTTTTAATGTTATTCCCAGGCTATGTAGCAAAAGAGTTTTTCCGAGTTGGAGATGCCGGGTATCGATCCCGGTACCTCTCACATGCTAAGCGAGCGCTCTACCATTTGAGCTACACCCCCTGGTTGGAAAGCATCGGCTTTTCATGCTATTTGTGCCGATTTTTAAACACAACCCAAGCCCCTCTACCTGTAAAATTGTGAAAGTAACTGCCATGGTCCATGGCGAACGGACCGAGCGAATGTCGTGCGCCGTTACGAACGCCTCACGGCGTCGCGGACGTGATGTCTATTTATACTCCTTAAACTGGTTTCGTTCACGACTTTGGTGGGGACTGTTGGTGGTTAAAGTTCGCGTTTGCTGCCCTCACGGCTCGCTGCAAATGTCACGATTCAGTAGCATAACTATGGACATGTTGGTTGCCTTTATTACCTTAATCGTTTCTGCTTAATTTTGCCTCTGAAACATTCAGCTTTAGACTCTATTTCAATCAATAGTTAGATCCGAACTAGTCTTTTAAACTCTCCTGCAACTCAATGTTTCATGATTTTCAGTAACAATGTTTAACAATTTGGTTGAGCAAATAAGAAAACATAAGAACATTATTAATAATTAAACGAATTAGGTAAATAATCCAAATAAGAAGAATGGTAAAGTGTGCTTCAATATATTGTGATTTTTAACAAAATGAATAAAACCTGTTCAAAACAAACTAAAAGTAAATGCTCTTATGAAAACTTACGGTTTACCGGCAAAATTAAAAAAAAAATTTCAATTGTGCCGAATGAAATGATCTACGTATGCAATTGAGCAGAAAAGCAAATGGCTAAAGGTAGGAAATGTTCCAGGAACAAGATAAGCTGCGCAACAACTTCGTTTCGAATGCATCCTGATAGCGGTGAACAAATTTACTACAACTACACTTCGCATACCAGCACGAAGCCGTACGATGTTATCTAATTTGTTTTCGGCCTTTGCAAACACTTCCGGACATCCGTGCAATAAATAAACCAAACATACACATCGAACACAAGGTATGCTCCTGGGAAAGCATAAGCACCCGAGATTATAGCGACCTTTGGCGCACCGTCCAGGTCAAGTTGTACGTTAGACGGGCCTCACGGTTTCCCGTTAGGGACCCTGGGGACCGTAAATCCTCGGCAGTCAGTCCTGATACTTGGCCATTTTCCCCGACGACTCAGCCCATTCGGAGCGGGGATGGTCACGGGATTTGCAAATGAGCATCGAGGAATAATTAAAATTAAAACAGGATTCGGGACGGAGAAAAACCGAAACGAAAAAAAAGGTGAGATAATGTAGTCCAGTTCAGAATCAAACGGGGCGGCAAGGGATGGGTGTTGTGCTAATGGGAGCTGACATGATGCCAAAGTCATTAGCAAACTTCACAGGTTGCGCTAGGAAGTCGGGTGGCTTTATAAATGGAGTCGTAGCAGGAAGTGGTACCCTGTTTGGTATCACAAAACGTATGTAGGAAATGAATTCTCGTACAAATTTATGCGTCCTGTGCGGTGTGAGTGTTTGTGTGATTGTTTATTTTGTACCGCAAGAAGTGTCAACGAAAGTCGTAGGATACTGCACAATTAATTCAGTGTCTTGGGCAACTCTATGTGGTTGCCAAGCGAATGTTTTGTCCCCAGTCTATATGTTCTACCGTAATAGCCTTAGTTTGTCACGTTTAATGTGTCTTTACCGAATTCCTTTGCTCCTGCAATGAACGTTTCTTCCGGTGTTAGATAAAACTGCAGTGTCTTGCGTACTGTTTTCCGCCAAACCCCAAATCGAGCCGGCGCCTCAAGGGATGAAGTGTTGAGCCATAAGTACCCCAAACCAAACACTTCCTCAGGATCGAAGGCAGGCGAAAGGAAAACTGCTACGGTGAAGCGTAGACACAGATAAAAGGGCTCAACAATAAGGGCAAGAAAAACTGCTTGCGATACCGAAAGCGTTTAAGTGCAACACGGCCACTGTGGACAAAACATACAGTGGAATAAATTAATTTTTTCCAACCTTTCATCCCGCCGCTGCCGCCGCCGTCGCCGTCGACAATCTGCGAGCAAAACAGGCTGCCAGGTGAAAAAATAAGAAAATAAAAAGCTAGACCGGTAACGCCGACACTTGCCGACAGAAGCTAACAATGCCGCTGGGAGCGTACCTTCTTGCGTTGGGAACGGCATCGTGTTTGCCTCTAGGAGGACGTGTTGGAAGATCCCCCAGGTTGGGAGAAAAACACGAGCCAACTCCACCAAGCCATATGCCGTACACAAAAAAACGGGAACAGGGAACAGAGTTATGCAACGAGAAGATCAGACTCACAGGAGCGCGCTTGAGGTCAAATGGACTTATGTTAATGAAATGAAGCTAAAATGTGCATCATTAGGAGCTGATAAAATAGATGATGGGGATTCTCACAACACGTATTGCGTGAGGAAGGTAGGTTTTGCCAAAAGAAATAGCGTAAGTGTTAGCCGTCTATACTTCCGTGGTACAAAATAAACATCTCGAGCCGAAATAACAAGAATCTAATGAGTAGATTAGTCAATGGTACTTTAAAGCGAAATTATGTACTTGGTATGGGAAAAAGCATACGTTTGCTTTTTGGCTTAAAAATAAACTAGGGACTTGATAGAAAAAAAGGTACATTCAGAAAAAAACGAAACCCTGTTTCAGAATTGTTTGTGTGTTGTGTTTATTAAGTAGTAATAATGTTTAATAACGTATCCATCGATACTGAATTTTTAACTCAAAATATTACTGGTTTGTCTTGACCAATGATTATATTCATAAATGTTTTGCAATTGTTTTGGTTGTTTATTTAAGGAAGAGGGGCAAAAAAGATCATCAAAGGTTTGTCTTTTTAACCCTAACGTTGACATAACGAGGAGATAAAATTGTTGTAAGGTGTTGTGAACTATATTTTACAGCAATTAACAAAACAGGAATAATAAACTTACTGACTATTATATGCTCTTAGCCGTTATTAAGCAAATAATGTATTGGATTATTCTGGCTCGTTTCACAGTGCATTTTTTACTTGCTACTTGTTTCATTGAGGTTCTTTTGCGGATATCATATATACTGTATCTTGGAGGCAAGTTTAGTACGTTTTTAAGACATTTATTTTGAAAGACTTAGGTTTTCTGTAAATGATTTTAGTAATATAGGTTTAGTAAGTGATTATATAGTGCATTCACCAAGTTTAACTTCGACTTCCTATTTATAAAGCACTAGCGTGATCTAATTCTGCTTTCGGTACTGGCAATTTTTTGTTGGAAAAAGTAACAAATAACAAAGAATTTGTCTACGTACATGGAAAAAAGCTTGACACACCGTAATTTCGCTATCAGATAAGTGGAATTTGAGAAATGGTTTTTGACTGGATATGTTTAATAACTGACTTGCATTATTTTTAATTTGTCTTATAACCCATGCTTAGAGCCTTCAACTAGAGTTTCATAACAGGTGCTTGCATGTGTAATACTACCGTTCGTTCTTGGGTGAAAGAATTGACTAGCGAGCGGCGCAAACGCTTGATCCGGTTTGTCGGCATACTTTACCTTCTAGTTTACCCGCTTTCTTCAAAGCTTTGTGCCGTTATTTTCTTTACTTTGCCGACATCGCCGCCACAGTAGCTCCATCGTTTGATCTCGTTCAGCCAGGCGCGGCACCGGAACGTGTCATCTTTCGTAGTTCAATAATATGTAAATCGTAGAGGAAAAAAATGCTGCAAGATAACATTTACCATGTGCAATGTGTGCGTGTGTGTGTGGCGGACCAAACAATGATTTAGATTGCAAATTTTTCCATCGCCCCCGCAAGTGTCAACGTGACGAGCTGGAGAAGGTGTTGGGGTGGCTCAAGAAAAGCCCTGTACCCGGTGGGTTGGGAAAAGTGTCGATCGAGTGTCGAGGAGCACGGAACACGCAAGCGAGACTTTCCCGATCGCGCATGGCGCCAGCATACATTCAAATTTGCGGCAGCCTTCAAACGCCGGCCTCGGCGGCATCGAACCTTTATCCTCGAAGCGCACCTCGGAGCGCGTCAGCTCATCAGAAGTTTCATTATGCTGCTGTTCGGGCGGAATAATGATGTATTGAAAATGGTCGCGCTGGGTGAGAACGGGAAATGGTAAGGAAAAACCCTATAGCGAGTAGGTTAGGGGACGGTTTCGGCACAGCTTACCTATCAACCGTTACGTACGTACGTATATTCTGGCCGTGCATCGAAGCTGAGTAAATAAACTTTCAAATGCAGACACTCACATGGTGATAGGAAATTGCGAAATTTTTCTTTACCTGGAATAATTCTGCATACTTTTTTCTTATCTCCGTGAAAGTGGAAAATTACCATCTCGTTCGTCCGCGAACGCGTTTGCGGGTGATTTGCGGCACGGGAAAGCCTTACATTGTAGGCGGACGGGAATGTCAAATTTCCACTAAACCCGAACGAATTGGGTTCGGTTTGGTCGAGGAATAGCATCCCCGCGCGGGATGCCAAGGATATTGGAACACGAAGCGACGACGCTGTACTTGCTTCTTAAGCCAGTTGGCGGAACAAATTTGCAGCTTCATCTGCATTTATATTTAAAAAATGAATTGAAAACCAACAAGATGGTTTCGTGTATTTTTTTTAATCTTTTCCGCTGCCCCGATCCTTCCCCCATTAGCTTCTGGCCACCGGGAATCTAGATCGCGTTCGTGGTTCGATATCTTTCGATCTGGTGCTTGTTATTTATCGTGTAGAAGGGCAAAAATGGGCGAAGAAAAACCCCGCAGCAAAACCACACGTTCTCGATATCGCTATCAATTTGAAATCGTTCGTTATCTCCGACCCTTCCTGCTCCACTTCCCCAATTGAGCGAAGGGCTCGGGATTGCCGTCAGAATCCAATTTATCTATCGTTTCTTTCATTTTGCTAGGATAATAAAACACGAACCAGAGCGTCTTACCGGTGGCGTTCGTCGTTTTTTGTTCCTACTTGGCTATGGGGCATCGGTAGAGGGCAACACTGGTGGAGCGTAGAAATCAAGAAAACATACATACTTATACTCACGACCTTCTGTTTCGTGTAGGCAAAGGGACGGTGAAATGATGACGGTTTCGGGTAGAAAACCGCAATCCATCTATTAAGGGAGATTGATTGGATTCTTTGGAGCATATATTTCCCATGAATTCATTTCATTAATAGAAAGAGAAAGAGAGAGCTAGAGAACCTGAGAAGAAACATCTTGTATCCTGGATCGAGTGTGGATACTGTGACAAAATGGCGTCGGTCGAGATGAAAGAGGAAAATGTTGTTTTTCATGCATAGTACTTGTATAGATGCAATAATAAAATTAATTGATGATCTAGCACCTTAAAACAACGTTTGAAAAGTAATATAAAAATGAAAATTCATGCTTTTAAATTAATCGTGTGCAAGTATGTACAAAAGAAAAACAAAAGATAGAAGGTAGAAAAAATGTGGACTTTATGTCAAATGTCGATTTCAATCGAAGCTTGAAAAACGAAGCTGGTGGAAAACGCGGAACCATTTTGTACGCAAACCGTCGCAAATGAGTGGCGAACAATCGAAGCCAAGATGGAGAAAAATCATAATGGCTGGAGGCACTCGTCCGGATCCGGTCCGGGCACCTAATGAGACACTCGACGGAAAGTATGCACTCCATGCTTCGAGCCCCGCGACGGATGACAATCGACAAACGCGGCTGACGCCCTCGGTGACGGATAATTGCTGCATCGCAATGCTCGTCTGTCGTCATAGCCGGATGTACGAGCCGATAAAGCCGCATTCGAACCGCTGGCCATACGCCGTGTAATCACGTATAGAGGGGGAAAATCGTCCGCCGGACGAATAATGAGCCGGGATTGGGCGGGACCAGAGCTGGAGAGCACTTAGCCGGAGCATCGGACCGAAACCCGATGCGTTGGATAATGAGTGAAATTAATCACCATCTACCCGCGGGTGATGGTGTGAGGGTGACTTCGAGTTGACAAACACGATGGGCCACTCGATAGAACCGCCTCCGAGCATGGGACGCGATGGAACTCGGTCGAATGGGAAGCAATTTGCTACCAAGGATTCTTTCCGAAAGAGCCGTCATTAAACGGGGAGTAGTTTTTTTGCGACAAAAAAGCACCACGCGTTTATGATTTTTAAATCGCTTTTTATTTTAATTTTCCCGTATAGCACCGCGGATCCAAGTGTTGCCACTCCAGCACACATCAAAGGGCATTGGAGGGGTTGATTAGAATACGTAAATCCACGCACTCGAAATTGCTGCGGCATTCACAAGCAGGAGTGAAAATAAAAACCAAACCCTCCCGTCACAAGGGAAACATTTTTCGACCACTCAACGATGGATTTTCGTGTAACGGCATTCAGAATGGGCCCTCGAGCGTGGAATTTCCCTGTCACGCTGGGAATGGACGAACTTGTCAGCGCAAGCAAAACCCGGTACCGGGTTTTCATGTACCTTCGGGCAACGGGTTGCAAGTTCTACGCAAATGTATTGTCCTTCGACATCCTCTTTGGAAGGATTTGTCGTGATTTGGACGAACGCGTGCTGGTGGCGCCTTTCGCGCGACTTGACGAACCGTTATTCAGCTTTTCAAATTGGCGGAAAATTGATAATAATCTGTTCGGTGTTACCAGACTTCTTTGCAGCGGGATGGAAAGGGTTTTTTTCCCTCCCCCGGTTGGAGGACTCGTGCTTCCGTGGACTTTACGATGTGGTGGGAAGAAGGTTAAGGGAGAAAAATATTGAAATTAAAATACCTCCTGGCTCTAGAGTCGGTGTCGTTTGAATCGAGTGAAAATTACTGATCTTCAACCGAGCATTCATTCGGACAAACCAACGGACGGGACGACTTTTTAGGTTCCGGTATTTAGAATCGGGGAAAATTTTCAACAAACCCTGCACACGGTCACCACCGTTCTGGGCGATGAATTTGAATAGGCAGCACTGGCCTGTTCCGCCGGTCGGCACCGGGCAGCTTAGTCAGCGATTTGTACGGTTGATTGAAAGGCTTTCGGTAGCCTCGACTGTCGGAAACAGGACGGCGACATCGAATGGAAGACGATTATCCGGCCGAAAACTCACCCTTTTCGAAAGGCCCCTGGATAAACATGAACCGAAAAGCGCTCCTTTTCCCGGCGACCCGGGGTTTGTTTTTCGTTTTTTTCGGAGTTTTTTTTCCCATTTTCATTCGCTAACGTCGCGGGCGGTAGGATGGACTTTCATTGTTTGCACGATTTTTCATATTCCCTTAAAGTGTCATGGATTTCGTTATTTCAATTAAATATGCTAATAATGCATTGATTTTGTTGAAGCCGCCGGTTTTCGGAGGAAAGAACGGCCGAGAAGGAGCGGAAAAAAGCCACAACGCTTTAAATTGCACCGCCGAAAACCCGACCCGAGGTGGGCCGAAAAACCGTCCACCAAAAGTCTACCATCACGGTAAGGAAACTCGTGAAAAGGACTTTCAAACGGCGACGGGAGGGACGCCGCCGACGGGTCGGACCGAGTGGACAAACATCCGGAAAAATCGTTGCGGTCCCGCGACGGTTTGAAACAAATTTATTGCTTTTTTGTCGTTCCGTTCTGTCGTCGATTTAAAAATGAGCTTAAACAGCTGAGGGGTGGGAAAACGGGGTGTGTGAGGGGGTGCTGAAATGCGGCTCGTATGGTTTCGCTGGCCGAACAAAGACAGAAGGAACGATCATGGTGACAGAATTGCGCCAGTCGTGCGTTAAGAAATTATGCAAATTTTGTATTTCCGCTCGCCTTTTTTTTTGTCTCTTCCCGGGTGTTTTATTTTTTCCTTATTGACACTGTCCAAACGAATACGCTGTTGCTTCAACGGTTTGTTTGGTTATTTTTTTTTGGTTCTATCGCTAAGCTACGCACTTTCCAGGCATTGTGTGATTGTTTGCGAAAATCTGTTGCCTTCGAGCGGCGTGAATTTCCCACCCTTGGGGGATGGTTTTCCGCCTGCCGTCGGTTCGCGTTTGACACAAACAGCTTGACTTTTGACTTTTATCGATTGAGACAATGATCAATATTGTTTCGAGTTAGAGAGCAAAAAAAACTTGAGAATATTGTAGGAAAAAAAACTCACCACGAAAATCATTTTGAAGGAAAATCGTCTCAGTCAAAATTTGGTTTACAGGAGTAGTTGAAGGATGATCTTGTTGCATCGATTTAAAGCTCAGAGAAGTTTGTATTTCTAACATAATTTTATAATTTTGACGCTATAACATTATTTTCTAATTTTCACAAGAAGTTGATGGTGCAGCTTCTACCGTTTTGAGAAGGAAGTAAGTTATAAAATAGTATGAACTAGTAATTTAGGCGTAATCGCAGCTTGTGAAAATATATCACTTTAACAATTATTGCAGAGAGACAATCCAACTTTCATTTACTTTATGTAGATTACCATATATTTTTGAATTACGTTATCAATAATTAGTCGCTCTGAAATTATTTTAACTTCTTATTTTCATAATCAGGATTAGTATCACGATTTGAATTTGTTGCATGAATCTTTTCTAAATGAATATAACGAAATATTCAAATAAATTTCTTCTTTCTGATGCACTATATGAAATCGGGACACATTTTAGAAAACTTCACCAGTAAATTCCTCACTACTTTGTGTATGAAACATCTATTGAGTAAAGTATTCTTCCATTGTTACATCAAACTCCTCCCCCGTACAGATGGCAACCACCAATTAGCAGTCCATTATCGAATGACAAGTGACTCCGATTTTCCCGGAAAACCAAACCACACACCGGACCAAGCCGTCAGATGCTGTAGCAAACCCCTTTTGTGAAGGGGTATTCCCCCTTTCAGGTGCTCGTTCGTTCGGTTTCATTACGAATTCAAAGTCCTACCCGCCCGGGGTAAATCACACAGCCCACGGGCTGGACGGATCCTCCGGGCAAACCCTTTCCGTGGCCGGAATAGCGTGAAACCGAACCGAGACGAATCGGTGACAACATGCCGCAACAAATTAGAACTTTTGGCACATTTGTCGTCGGGCGTTTTGACGGGGAGCGACGGTGATGCCCCAAGCAAACCGAAACGAAGGATAGTTGGGCCAGTTCGAATGTGTCAGTTGCAAATGGAGCTTGGTAGATGAAACTTGACAGACTGATGTTGGCACCGGCTGCAAAGGACAGATATGATTTTCACTGCGAAGAGTAGTGCATGTCGCAGTTGAAGTACACAAAAAAGGAAAGTATGGCAGGACACAATTAGAAAGTTCATCATCTTCTACCCAAAATCGGAACAGTTGTTCTCGGCAAAGGATTCCTTTTCCGCCACGGAATGGAGGAAGGAAAGGCAATCAAATTAAAGCGTTAATCAGCGATTTTTATTGAAATATTTCAATTTGACTAATTTGATGTGGTCGTCCGCGCCCTCCGTTGCGAGAAGATCCATTCTAGAATGAGGGTTTTTCCTAACCCCGACTGGAAAATGCTCGCACAGGTTCCGCTAACAATACCCAAGGTGGCTGGCCGGGGCCGGAGCGAAGCGGGAATGTGTTTTTAAACTGTTACTTGTTCCGGAAAGAGTGGTGGAGGAAAAACTGAAACATACATTTTAAAAACCCCTACCGTATCCTTACCGAAGACCGAGATCGGTGGAAGCAACCGCATGCAGAGAAGCGTGCAGCAAGAGGGAATATATCCTTTTGCGGAAAGCATAAACAGATAAATGAACATAATAAACAGGGGTTGATGGGTTCATGGACTCATAACGCGTGACCCCTTCGGGTTCTTTCGGTCGGTTTTATTTACCCTCCGACGGCGATGTGTTTTTTTCCTCCTCCCAGCTTCCGGACTTTGACCGCGCCGTTAATACCGCCGATCAATGACTTCCATAAAGCAAAACGATGAAACAGGGTTCGCATATCCTGCTAGTGTAGGAAGTGAAAAACAGGCAGCCTCATCCTTCCCGGAGCCTGGGGTGGGCCATTTGACTGTCTAACGAAAGTGACTTTCCCAAAATACTGTTCCCCGTCGGTTCCTAGTTGCTCTCTACGTCACTAGGAAAATAAAAATGGGCAAGGAAAATAAAAGTAGCAAACGGGATCAGTTTTGCAGTGGGTCCACGTGTGCCCAAAGTGGTCGTTTACTCCACGGGACATCTCTAATGGGCTACTTGGCGACGGGTTTGGTAGGTATAATAAAAAAGTGGCTACCCTTACGTTATAATTTTGCCTTTCTTTTCTGAGGGTTAGGTTTACTCTCCTTCAAGCAATATTTTTTTAGTGTTGCACTGAATGAAGCCTTTCGCTTTAGAGTCTTTAATATCTATATTATAGTACTCTGCTGACTAGTGATGTGCGTAAGAATGAGTGATTGAGTTGAATCTTACTATTGAATGATTGATTTGAATTCTAGCGGGTAGTTTTTGTAACTGCTTTTTTATTTGATTCCCTTGAAGGAATTCGAATCCCAAAACAGTGAATAAGTGACTAAAAAAGTTGCTAGTCGTCATAGAGATTCGACTCCCACGTCGAGATTCGAATCCCATGCAAGGATTCGAATGCCAAGTGCCAGTGAGTTAACAGTTACTAGTCGCCATAGATAGTCGAATCTCAAATAAGGATTCGAATTCCAAACTGCATACACTTTGGGGTTTGACTCTCTGTGACGATTAATAACTCTTTTACTTGCTCTTGGGGTTCGAAACTCTTCTTGGAATTGGAATCTTAAATTTACATTCGAATCTCTATGACGACTAGCAACTCTTTTACTCACTCATTCACTCTTTTAAGCTTCGAATCCCTGTCAAGGAATTAAATCTCTGTAACGACTAATAACTCATTTTGCAATTTTCAAATCACAAATGAGTGACTTAAAGTTTCGAATCCTCGTGATGATTGTTCACTCCGATTCAAATTTTTAAAAATAGTTGTTATTATCATCACTACTTCTGACGTTGTAAAATAAAGAATAGAAAAATAAAGTAGAGTTCGACTAAGAGTTCGACCATCGACAGACTCTCAACGCCCCTCTCCACTAGTTGACTTGCTATCATATTCCATCTAGTTGTGAAAATAGATCCATTTCAAAGTTCATTCCATCCTACTTACCAACTACTAAACCCAATCATTTGGATGCTTTCCCGGAAAATTGAGCCACCCTACAATCCATCGATTCCCTTCGACCCTAAACTACCGTTAACCCCGGTAAAAAGGAAGGTTTTAAATTAAATCCCTTGGCCATCCCGAAACCGAACCGCCCGCCTGCCTTGCGAAAAGGGGTTTGAAGCCCTGTCGGACGGGTTTGCATGAGAGGAGAAAAGAAAATGTCTACACTGTGTACCTTCTAATTCGCTCCATCGATCAAGCTAATGTCAATAAAGCGTAGCAAGAGGACGCAATAAAAAAAGGGTTTTCCTTACCCGCCGACAGCCAGTACGACCCCGAGGGGAAATGGCCAATTTTCAGATACCAATGAAGCAATTGACCGCCCCTGGATTGATCGTCGAAGGAAGGAAGGCGGAAGAAACTATTATCCTTCTTTTTATTTGGACGGTTTAAGCCGTTCGGTTGCTGTGGGAAATGATAAAAAGAAAACCCCAGTCAAACCCCCTAGGAACCAACCTCGGTTCTGGAGCCGAGAGCCGGAAACAACAAAACAACAACGATATTGTGCGCCTAGCAAATGTTTATCCAGCTCGTGAAAGATTACACTTTTCACACGATTAAATCGCGATTCCGCGAGCATTCGTTGACTCCCTCGCGTTTTGGACATTATTTCCCCAACCGCCGGAGCTCGGGAAAGTCCTTCGCCAGGGGTGTATGCTAGGGGTGCCCTGTTTTTCCGCCAGCACAAGCAGCTTTCCCACTAGCCGTTCGGTCGCGATTGTTCGCTACACTCCGCTTGAAGCGTGCTCCATTTATCAACCGAGCAAAAACACGGCTTTGCTGCGAGACGGATGAGCCGCGGTGAATTCGCGTAAAACTGAAGATAAACATCCGCCGGAACCGACGGCGTACGGCGGCATTAAGAGGGCAGCCGAATGTGTGTACTGTATCGTCGGCGCAAAAGTGGCGCAATGGTAGCATAATGGTGTGGATAAATGATGAGCCGGGAGGGAAACGGCCGCAGAAAGGAAAAAAAACGAGCCCCGACGTCTGTGCTCTGATTTTCGCGCGTCCTGCCAAAAGGACGTCCATCCGCGCTCAAGTAGTCAATCCCCGGTATCAAGATGTAGTCACGCTCACTTTCGTTTCGGGCGAATCGGTTCGACTTTTGGCCTCGGTTCGCTTTGTTTGTGTCCGCGAACGGTTTTTGACGATGTCACCGTGACGAAATGAAAATAATTCACACAGAATAAATCGTTCCGGATGAGTGCGGCTGATGGGTCGCAGTGTCTTTCGGTGATAAAAATTTTTTTTTCCCGGCGCAAACAAGGGCTGCCAGGCGCAAGTTAGAAGTCCGATGTCAGAAGAAACTATCGCACACCATCGTGGAATGAAAAAAAAGTATCTTTCTAGGAATATAAATGTTTCCTGAGTGTTGTGGTTTTGATGTGCACCACTATTTCATTCACTTCAACAAAGATCTTGGGGAGACACTGATACTTTTTTGCCACACTGCATACTAGAGGAGAATGAACCGCATTTTTAAATGTATCATACAAAATTAACACTGTTATAGCAAATATCAAAAATAAGTTCCGATAGCGTTTCAAACTGTCGTTGCAATACAATAAAATGTTTATTTGGGATAACTTGGACTCAAAGAATGCCAAATCCTTGGGTTCGTTTGGGATTCTTTTTTATTCTGTTCGTCATCGAATGCTATTTATAGCTTCTGAAACTATTTTTCATTTAATAAGTATATTCTTACATTAGTTTAGTCTCATTTCAAAACAGACATCACTTGACTGAAAAAAGTTTGATTTCTAAATTTTGAATTCATTTAGTAAACAAAATCTTTACAATTTGTATTATATTATCAAACATATTGAAAACTACACTACATATTTCCAAAAATTGATCAAGTAGAATATGATAATAGGTTTTTTTTAAATTTCTTTGTTGTTAAATGAAGATTTTATTGAACACTTTTAAATAAATAAAACATAAAATACAGTATTTGTTCCTATAACATAGAGTTCACTTTAGTTAACAAAGCAGAGCCACATGACGAATTGTTGGAGGCACCAATAAAACATAACTCTGTTTAAAAGAACAAAGGAACAAAGGAAACACTACTCCTGGGAGTAAATATATAGATCCTAATTGGAAGACCATCAATACCATCACCGTCCGGCACATCGAGGATCATTAAGACATCATAAAATAACAGAAAAAAAACCGTCCTCCTTGCAAACTTCAAACATCAAATGGCATTCAAACTCGCCGTCGATTGTTTTCCTTGTTCAACAAAGATTAATGTGAAACGGGAGGCGGCGCTACTACTAGGACGGGGGGAAAATAGCGACGACTCATAAAACATCCCCGAGCCAGAGAGCTCGAGAAAACGCGCCTTCCAATAACTAGAGCACGCGTCAGCGAAATAAATGATAA
The DNA here is from genome assembly GCF_943734705.1 of Anopheles coustani. Classification (NCBI taxonomy): domain Eukaryota; kingdom Metazoa; phylum Arthropoda; class Insecta; order Diptera; family Culicidae; genus Anopheles; species Anopheles coustani. The sequence goes on along the minus strand of NC_071289.1, from coordinate 68,717,145 downwards.
ACTTTATAGAAGCAACCATCGGCACCAGCCATTATTTTGTTAGAGAACTATTTCCTTGTACGGTACGAAAAAAAATCCCGAATTAGATAGACCTTGACTAGCGATACAATCGAACGCACGCCACCACGTTGGGAAGGAAACGCCCGGAAAAGTGTGAAGAACGTTAGCGAGCCGGATCCGCGTGCTGATGGAAAAAAACGCCACCTCATGGATGGCGAAAGATGAAGGAAGGGAAATTCGGTTGCCAGGGGGTTAGCTGTGGGAATGGTGAGGCGCGACTTTTGCGTTAAAATTACGAAACACGCGTCGCTATCCTTGTTGACAGTGCGCGAACGCAACGGTGTCGGTAGCAATTGGCCCAACAATGCGGCACACGCGAGGTCCCCGCAACGGCCGGGACAGCTTGTGTTTGTTTGAGCCGGCCGGGAAAACCGTGGAAGTAAAAAATCCCTCCTGAAGGGGTCGCACAATGTGCCGCCGCGTGTTCGCTTGCGTATTGCGTGATGCGCGAAGCGAAGGACAATCGTCGAGCAGGGGGAAAACCAATCTCGCGGGTTGCTCTGATTTTTCTCTTGCTTGTTTCCGCGGAGCTCGATATAGAATCGGGCATGGGCAGGGATCGGGAAAACTTTGGTCCATATTTTCTCTATCTGGTGCACGTGGTTGCTGATGTATTTCAACGATTTTGTAAGACTCACGGTTCATCTAGAATTGAATCTCGAACACACTAAACGCTGCCCGTGTAAAAAGGAGGAAGGATTTGCCCGATTCGGAAACCCCTTTTTTCCTGACGCTCGCTGTCAGCTCGTGACGAACAATGGGAAATGTCAAAATATTTACCATCCCAATGCGACTTCGTGCCGTTCGTCCCGCGATTGTCACGCTCGTTTCAAAACCCTCCCGCATCGGGGTCGCTTTTTTTCCAGTGGAAAATGTCAAGTGAAAAGAACGAGAACGAGCATTAGATTTCCACGCGCTTACGCCGATGGCGGCGACACGATGACGTGGGAACTTTCGAACGAGTTTAATTAATTAGCGTGAGATTGAGACGTCAAGCCAGGCGCCGAAAAGTCAGGCAGGCGGAAAGTGAAAATATTAATCCACCAACAGCACCGACCGCAAACTGCACCCGTGGGGTCGTAATGGAGTCACTCACTTGTGTGTGTGTGTGTGTGTGTGTGAGAGAGATTTTTGTGGTTTGGACGTTTAATGGAGAAGTTAAGCCGGCAAAGTTTTTGATGATTCGGATTACATTTGTCAATTGCAAAAAAAAGGTTTTCGGTTCTGTAGCACATAAACATCAGCAAACCGAGAAATAGAATGTTGTCCCCTTGGTTTTGGATAATAATTCATCGTATGAATTTTTGGTCATCTTTTGTGAAACACATTGATCAATGATCAGACCTATCCGCCCAATTCTTCATGCACACACTTTTGATAGCCTCATTTCTCGGCGGACATGATGAAGACCGATGGTTATCGGAATTGAAATCCCCGCTCGCTGAAGCAAACCAACGCCCAACGATGATACCGGCCGTCCGGATGATGGAGTAATTTTTAAGACATTCCTTTCCATCATACGAAATCCATTGCCCATTCAATGTTTTCTTTTTCTGCCCCCTTTTTTTATATTCAAGGGGTAATGGAGCAGGACTTCTTTTTACGCCCGGATTACGAAATCGACAATGGTCAAGCCTTGGCCCTGCGGCTTCGGTCCGAGCTAATGCAACATCTTAATGGGAAAATCATAAAAATGACTGACAGGACCGTGTCGGCGGCGCGTGTGGCTCGTGGCAGACGGATTTTGGTTCGTTTTTTTCCACTCCCGGATGACCGGATGACCTTAGCAAAACGGGAGGACAGGGAAATCCACGCGCAACATATCGTACTGAATTATAGGATCGATTTATTATGTATTACATGTTGGCAAGGATATCAAAATGTCATTAGTCGGCAATCGTTTCATCGCTGGGTTCGATCGGCGTCGTGTCACTTCATCTGAGGTTCCGCAGGCCACCGACCACGGGGGAAGACGGGAGGCCGGGGCTGATGAACGATCGGTTTCGTTATTGATGATAAATTACTCAGCTTTTGGGCGGATCACAAGGATTGTTCTGATTTTCTTTTTTAATGGGAGATTTACTGCAATTTTCGCGGTATTCGTTTCCGAAAAACCTTGGACATAAATGATTAAATTCTAGAATTCCTAATGATTTCCTTTATGGAAGAGAAAAGATCGTTATTTGTTTGGCTTAGAGTTGTATATACAAACATTTTACTTGGCGGTGATATTTGACCTAAAATCATCAATACTGTTTGTGTGTTCAACTGTGTGTGCTACAATATCATCTAAAGGATTTTCCTCAATGTCTTCACATTTTACTTTAAAATGCCGCAAGACGTGACCTCAACCGGGTAACAGCTGCTCGTGACGTGGAAATCACAATTTCGACCGTGTACAAAAGAAGAAAAGGACACAATTCGGCGACAAGCAAAAACAATTACATAATTCGCCATTTCCCGTCTGCCCGGTTTTCTGGTCGGGTAACATCGGCCCGAGCTGACGCTCTTGTTTGTACGAGCAGCCAAGGACACTCTGCTCTGTTCCCGTGGCCAAACTCCTGGCGCCAACGACGCAGTTTGATGATATATTATTTGTCCCCACAACCGTTCCTTTATTATGTTCAACGACACGAACATAACCACGGCTAACTTCCGGAGCCTTTCCGAGCGGGCAAACACACCCACGGGCACACGGAAAATGCCGCATTTCGGGGTCCGCAACTGGGCCATTTGTGCCGTAACTCTTCGTCCCGGGGTTTGCGAGAAAAACTTCTTCGCTAATCCTGGCTGGAGCAGGACCGGACTCCACTAACTTATGAACTTCCAAGGATTGCGCGTCCACCGGGGCGGAATGGATGGTTGGCGGGTTGGGCCAGAATTTCCACCGCGAAGGAAAAGATTGCTCCAAACTTTCCCAGCCGAATCCCCGGGCCCGAGATTAGAGCCCCGCGGTTAAGGATTCTTTCGATGGAGGTGAACAAGAGGAAAAAAGAACACAAAACTTTCTTTTGCATAGGGATACCTCGCCCCGAAAAGGTGGACTTTTATTTTTCGACCAAGGAAAAAAAAAACTGCACGCGGCGGCCAACGGAGATACGAAAGAAACGAGATGATTTAATGAATTTGGTGATGAATTTTTCTAATTTGAAATATGCTAATTTCGGTTTCTGCCCGCTGCGCCACGGCCGGGATTTGTCGTGCAGATTTTCTTTCTCTTAACCGTAATTTCTGTCCGATCCCCTGCAGCTCGGCCTGCCCTGCCCTGGCCCCGTTTGCCTCAAGAAGACACGCTGTTCCCTGTTTACCCTTCGCTGGCCCCTTCCCATCGGTTTTTGGGCACTTGGTGTTTCGGTCCCTTTTTTTGCGAGTTTTAAGTGAAATGGTAACGAGCTGTTTTTAGGTGAGTGTTGATTCCGGAGACCATCTTCAAACACTCCCCGACCCCCCAAGCCGATGGAAATCTGCTTTCCGTTATTATGGTTCCCTTGCGACGGTTTGCGGACTCGGAAACTCGGTGCAGTCTATCAAAAGTCCTGTAATGCGGTTTAAAGTTAGATTGCGAGAGTTTTCCGTCGCACGCACGGTAATGGTGCTTTAAGTGATTTCCATGAACAGTGAAGTGACTGGGGAGTGTAAATAAAGCCAAAAGAACGCCGAGCTAGGTGTGTGAATCATGTTAAAGTAAGTTTAACAGAGTGGCGATTAGGAGAGAATTGTATTGTAAAGTTCGATAAAGTTAATCTTTAACAAAATTTGAAACGATCAGATAAAATCTAATTTGTTAAAGTATCTTGCAGCAAGTTGTTCTTTCCATTTCGACAACAGAACGTAACGTTGTGGCAAACATTAGAACTTCCTTTTTGAAATTTATTCACTTACTATTTTCTTTTATTGAACACCTAATCAATTAAACCACAGTAAATTCATGATTGTATGATAAAGGGAAAAAAGAAAACGACCATAAATTGCTTCACAACCAGAAACACAAAGTACATCGTAACCTAAGTGCACTATCATCATTCTGTTCGCTTCGCACATGTTCCGAAATTGGTCCAAATGGTCACAAATCGCCCAACCCCAACGGTAACAGGAATGAAGGGAAAACCACAAACCTAAGGGTCATCGATCGAACATCCTGCGGTCATCAAACCGACCGAGGGAAGATCGGAATCAACTTCGGCAAAGTGAAATCGGTAAAAAGCTATTAATTTGCTATGTTTTACATTTGCCCGGAAACATACACCAGGAACCGACTGGAGGGACGAGGTGCGGAACATGAAACTTCCCTGCGGACGGAAGTGTCCATTAAAACTATTGTCCAAGTCATTGTGTGCGGTAGGAACCTGAACGGTCTCCAGTGGGAAACGCTTTGTCGATGCCGTGTCCTTACGCCGGAGATGGGCTTTTATCGTTGATTGGACGACCGATGAGCAGCGAGTGATTTAATGGAATGTGTCAGCTGTGGTAAAGTTGCTGTGGTGTAATTTACTTTTAGCAAGTGTTAACGGAGGGAGCCGTACGGGGCATATGTTCTAGTGACACTCGGGCACGATTTGTTGTGCAGCAAAGGCGAAACACTTCAGCGTGATTGTGGAGAGCGATTGAAAATTAGTCAATTAATTAATTGGTTGAGTGATGCCAAATCGGGTGATAATTCTTCTTTGTCAAGAGGGTCGTAAAATAGGACATTAAGGGAATTAGATAAAGGCCATTGATGTGAAAAAAATTTTATAGGCTTTTTTTTTTATACTCTCAGTTAGTTATCTATGCCATTTAGTGGGTAAAACATTTCAACGAACATCTGAACACTAATGTATTATCTTTTCTTTGCCTAGTGTTTCATTGTTGATAAGGGGTTGTAATTTTGATAAACATTTAAAAAAAATAAAAAATGCTGTTATTCCCACTGAAGGTAAAATATATTTTGAATGCAATTTGCATTTAAAATGGAACATTAGCTGTAAATCATCACTGCTTGGTCAATACTTATTTGAAAGTAACACCACTAGTATCTACTCTCTGTTTAGAGAATGATTCCCTTAAAGTATGAAATATTGCGCCATTACTTCTTCCGCCGAATATTGGGTATGGCTTTAGGGTTGAATTGCCCTGGACGAAATTTAAAATGCTACAATTTGCATTCGGACTGGTTATCTTTTCACACTCGAAATGAACCTTCCACTTTGGACGAATTTAAATATTTGATCCTGTGAAAATGTTCTCCTGGTAACCATGCGGCAAAGGGAAAGTTCTTTTCCTCTTTTCCACAAAGAAATTTAAATTTGATTTTCTCCCACGTTCGCGGAAGCGATGTTCGCTTTTGTAGTTAGTAACCGGATTCAGCTGCTTGGTTCAATTCTCAACAAGACAACGCGATTGAAAATGTGTAGAGGTGTAAAAAGGAGGCTTTTTACAAGAGAAGTATTAATCAATAAATTCACAGGAATCATTAAAGAATGTTGGTAATACAGTCAGTTCATTGTTTCCAAAGTAAAACGATCTCAGGTATGGCAACCATTTGCCACGCTTTCCACCGGGCTCGTTGGTTGTGTGAATGGAAAGTTTTTAATTAAATTTTATTAAGTCTAATTACAGGCGCTCGGCTATCCTCTGGCCGAGGGTAAGAAGTTTTTCGTCCGCAAATAGTATCCTTTCGAGATGAAAAGAGATTTGCAAGGAAAGTCGTTCTGAGCGTTTCCGCTCTTGGTGGAGGGAGGGATCTGTTTTAGCCGCTCCAGAGGGTGTGGAAGGATAATATTTGTTTAATGAACTACCATCGTCCGGGCGCAGCTTAGAGCCGTGGGAAATTCGTCGTTTGGATGTCGACGAATGGTTGGGGTTGGTTTTATGAAGTTGCTTTTATTTTAGTAACCCAAAACTGTACACTTGAAGTAAGAACAGTTAACGTCAAAGCCACATTTGACAGCTTATCTGATTTGTGCGGTTTGTCATGAATGTTTGTTTGTGAAATTTTCCAAAGCTTTGCAGTTGCATCGGTTCAAATTGGTTGGTTTTCCGTTACGGTTCCATCTCATCATCCAGGAAGCGCTGTGTCGAAATGACACTTCTGCCAGTTTCAGCTCGTCAGCTTTACGCCGAATGGATGTTGTCTGGTTTTAATTATATTTGGTGTCACAATTTGGAGAAGTTTAATTAAAATTTTCAAACTGTGACGAAGTGGCTCGGCTGCCGTGGACCGGTCGGTAGGAGAGGTAGGAAGTACTGAGCGGTCAAAAGGACGGGACAGGATTCACCAGGCAGAGTGCTATGAGCTATTACCATTGGGGCCTGACAGGTCCCCATCGGGGATGATCCGCCAGCGAATTAGTCCGTGGGAAAGTGTGATAAACTGAAGGATCCCTCCTACCCTCCCTATCGCTCGAGCGTAATGGATCTGCATAAAATTGTCCCCTCGTCGCGTCGGAAAACGCTCGTACGCGTGCGATGTGGAAATGGGACCAGCTCGGTGTCACCGGCAGGTGCCTTCGAGTGTCATATTCGGTAAGTGTGTGGAGCCACAGATTTTATTTACCTTTTTTTCCCCGCCCCGAGCCAGCCTTTTTTGTCACCCGACATTATCATCACCGAGATGTAAAGATTAGATTGGTGCGGGATGATAAGGGAAACGGAACCGAAATCACACATAGTTACCTTGTGTTGGCGTACCGGGGCCGTGGTAATTGAGCAGCGGTCGACCGGTGTCGGCGGGGTGACAACAAATCTCTTCGCCGACATTTCCCATCCGAACGAGGGCATCGTTTCGTGGGCCCGCGCTTTGGGGGCTTTGAGAGATTCGCTTCGAAAAGCTTAAGTCATTTGCATACTAATGAGTTTGTTTTATTTTGGTTTTCTGTGTTAATTATGGTAATCTTCGGAGCCCGCAGTCACCTGATGTTCTATTAAGATGTTTGTTTTTTAAGGATCAGCGCAGAGGTGGCAGCAGTTGGATGGATTACGGGGATAAGGATATGGTGGTTGGTAGTAAAATTACAACTCAACAAACAGTCCATCAGCGCCGGGAGTGATGGAAATGTTTTAGATACTATCTTGAAGCCACGACAAAGCTAGTTCTATCTTTAAATCGCTCGTGGAAGATGGTTGAATATTTGTTCTGCAGGAATTTTATTGTATTCTATTGTATTGTGTAGTGTGTTTTGAATCACATTAATTTTCTTTCGCCAATATATTAATTTCAAAACATTGCGTTTGTAAGTTAAATTTAAAAAGGTCAGCTAAAGGAAAAATATATTATGGGCCAAATAAAACAACGATGTAAATGAAGCTAGTTTCTACGCTCGTACTTTTGAAAAAAATATTTTCACTTTATCTGCAGCTGTCAACGAAACTTATACCGAAGGGCAAACCACTTCCTGGGACAACAAATCTTCGTTGTTCGTAGAACCCTTAGGTAGCAACAAAAAACAAAAAGACATAACTTCCACCGCCGCTAGGGATATCATTATCATTTTAATTACGACCTGTTAAGATAGTAATAAATTATGAAATTAAAACGAGATGAAACTGCGCTGGCCCAGGTCCATCGCGAAAACACGAAGGAGAATGGGGGGCGGAATAGAAACCACCGTGCAGTACTCTTTGTTGCAACCTAGCGGGGATAGAAAACATTGTGCATTTTTAAGGGCTAGAAGATGCACTCTGGAATCCTTTCGCGAAGGGAAAAGAGATAAACAATTGTCCTGCAGTGCAAACGAAGCAGCTTCCACTGGTTGTCCGTTTAGCCGAATGAAAACTATCGCGGATCAGCTGGCGGAGTAAAAGAGCGAACTGATAGTGCGGCATCAGCGGACGTACAAAAACGGTGTCGGGTTTTTGGTACAAAAGCAAAACAAAAATCCTTTTGTCGCCTCGTGGAAGGAAGGCACATAATTCACCGTGTTTTTCTTCGCCCGCGATCGCCTTTGACAAAAGGTGCAGCCAACAACCACGCCTTTTTTCCGTCCATCGACGTGCCGATGATGATGGTCGGTGTCGGTTTTCGCGGTTCTTCGTCCCGGGGCTTTCGGAACGCCTACAACTCGCGGTCCATCCGTTGCGCCGGGCACGCGATGTACCTTCCATTGGACGGGAGAGCGCGCGTGGGTGCGAGTGAGATGGAGCATAACGTCGCGCAAGGCTTCTGCGGAGTAAAGGGCAGCAAAGCACCGAGCGAAGCTTAACGAGAGAGTTGGAGAAAAAGAGAGCGATGGCGTAGTTCGGCATCGGAGAGGAGATTAGTGCGTGTGGATGACCAAAACAAAAAATAGGAAAAACTTTCCGAAAAGGATATCTCAGGAAGCAATCAAGAGCTGGAACGATGAAAGTGGTATATCGGAGGCCGAAGTTCTGTGTTCGAAGGAGAAAAACGGGTTACCAGTTCCACCAAGAAGCTGCCGAGGTGGAAAGAAAACTACCTTACGTAGGAAAAGTTTTATAATTCTTTTCCTCGTTACTCGCCCGAGCTTTCCACCGCCCTTTTTCGTGGGAAGTATGCACGTGCATTACGTTATTCTTCTCCTGGGAAGAAACGGTCCCGGTACGTTCGACATTGCTTTAACTGCAAACCCCGACCATTTCCTTCAAGATGCTGCACCTACCTCTTCCCATTTCCCGGAGCTGAAGTGGAAAAGTTTTGGGAAAAATTTCGATCTCTTCAGCAGTGCAGTCTCCACACCGGACAGGCTGGAATGCATTATTCATTGGACCGACATGTGGGGGGAGGCAAGGGAAAAAGTTATTGATTCTTAATGCCCAGGTGATTTACGCGTGTTTCGCAACGGATATCCTAGACTGCATGGAAAGGTACACCCCAAAATGCACCGGAAGCAGTGACCCGGTGCCAAAAGTCATGAATACGTGATGTTGCACCTAAGCATAACTCATTTTTTTTATTACAGCTGAACAGAAAAGGATAAACAACGGATCGGTAAATAAAAACAAGGAAGTCCAAGCAAACGGTAAGATGTTTGTCCAGAATAATTGAACGTAGATCAACATAATTGCTTATGAAAACATTACGAAACATATTGTACGGCAGAAAATTGATTCTTTCGTTATAACTGTTGTTTAATATTGTTGATAAATGTGCTACAAAGCCATTTCGGCCTGTCTTGGCATTTTGTTGAAGAACCTGGTTTCAAGAAGAACTTATTCATTCACACTAAAATTATCCAATGTATTGGAACTTGCGATCAAACATAACATTCGGCTAACCTTCCTCAGCACGTGATTTAATCCGCTTGCTCTTTTACGACAAATTGCTCGTTCTTTCGTACAGATTAGCTCGTGTACCTTTTGCGTGGCTTTGCACACGATCGCTCGTAATCTGACGGAAACCAATTATAAGCCAACCTTGCCCCAAGAACAACCGGCCAAGATTTCCATCCCGATAAGCGGCCACTTTCGCCGACTTAACGGCCGAACGGATCCGCCCGCCATACCGGCAGATTCTCGAGCACAATCCGTCGTAAAGCAAGCGGAATAAAATAGAGAGCAAAGTAGAGGAAAAAAAAATCTGCCACTAAACCGACGTTAATCATCGCGCTAGGGAGTAAGTATGAGCGTCTGCGAGAGAAAAAAAAACACAGTAAATAGTGACTAAACCCTTTTTAAACACGGCACTTTACGACATCGACAGGCAGCCGGCGGATTATGGCGGGTTCATAAAAACTGGCAGAGGTTTGCTGGTCACCACAAAGCCCGTATCAGCCACCGACCAGGAAGAGGCTTTTCCTCGATTAATCGCAACGCAAAGCGAGCGGCATGAAGAGGTCGTCTAACAATTTTATTGCCCTTTCGCTGCCGCGAGCGCTTCCGACACCGCCGGACCGCGGCGTTCGTGTACGTTCTTTAAGTTTATAGTTTGTTAATTACATAATTTATGCCACGCACTTGTACACTCACTTCTTTGCGGCCGTGGGTTCAAGTGAGGGTTGCGGTCATGTTTCGCTGTCCAGCGCCTTTCCGCTAAGGCCCGACTTTAAGACCATACCCAACAATTAATATTTGGATTAGAACGGGAGCTGGGGTTGTTTTCTTTAACTTGGTTGCCATTTGTCGCTCCCCTTGCTTGGTTTGCTTTACCCCCGGGGTAAGGCTAAATTATGAAATTTTCCAAAAATTTTAATGTTCCGTAAAGAAGCGAGAAGAAACCGGAACATTCTTCGGCAACACCTTGGCATGTTTGACCGGGCAAGGGTCTGGGTGGGGCCCGGTATTACGAGGTTGTTAGAGTTATGTTCGAGTGCGTCTTAAGCCGCAACGATACCTTTCATCATTTTCCACCGGGCATCGGGTTCCCTCACCTCAAGCGAGTAAAATAAATCGCAAATAAAACCTCCAAATTATGAACATAAGCTTCGGACTGGAGTGGAAATTGTGGTAATGGGAGTGTGTTTTATTGTCTCGAGGAGTTTAAGAGATTTTTCCGCAGCAACGTGTACGGTTGAAATTTTATACAAATCCCATGTTGCTTGAGGAAGAAACAGTAGATAAAAAACTTTGTCTACACGAGCAGCCTGAAGGAATTAGTCATTTGAAGGTGGACAAAGAATTCTGACAATTTTCAATACGTCACAGTTTTTCTTCTAATGTGCAAAACCATCAATTGTCGGAAAATCGTTACTTTATGGTTGTATACAACAGTAAATCCACTTACAAGGCACCTTGGATGAAATTAAAAATAGAGCGAGAGATAGTGGGTATCGGTTTTTGGCTCCACCTTTTTTGGCAAAAGATAGTCCACACGCTTTTTTTCATTTTCTTTTGTTTCCGCGCCAAACTACAACGCTTCCCGTGAGCATGCCCATCGTCGGACGACGCCTGTTTTCGATCGTCTAGTTTTCCACGGGGTACGCAACAAGTACTCCGCCTTCTGCAGCAAGACCAGCGAGTCTACGCCAGCGATTTGCCGAAGGAATTGCATATGCGCATTCCATGTGCCGAAGATCGAACTCCAGCATCCAATCCAATCCGACGAGGATTCCCCACGCGAACCGTTTCCTCCCAAATATGGAGCTTTCACTCGGAGCCGAGTATGTTTTCTTCCGTGCAGCGAAACTTTTACTCTCCCTAAGCTTAACTCTTCGATTTCGGTGTGACCCAAGGATGTTGTGCTCCTGGTGAGATAAAAAAACATCAATATTTTAAAGCAGATTTGCTCCGAATATCCGGCGAATCCGACGCATTACTTGACACACTTTTTATACAATCGTTTGCGTTCGTGGTCAAACAATTTACAATTCATCGATGGTGATTTTCATAAATTATTTATTTGTCCCCACGGTGCAGCTGAGGTGTGCGTCTTTGCGAGCGGTCATCGATTTTCAGGGGAAAACGTTCGGGATCCCTCTCGAAAGGCTAGAACCGCTGACCGCATCTCCCGGAGCACTATCCGGTAAGTTCTCTCCGCGTTTTAGTGTGGAGCTTGCGCAGTTCGATCGGTGGGTTGCACGGATCGAAGCTAGTTTGTTCAATGATTTGTTTTTTTTTTTAATTATTCAAACAACGATACTGAAGTTTGTTGATAATTTTTGAGTTGTGTTAAACATACATATTGAGATGAATTGAAAATTTTAAATAAAAAGGTTCAATTACTTACAATTTAGTCTAAAGAATTACAAAAGAGTGAAACAATTCTGAGGAAAGATTGCATCAATAAAAACAAAATATAAACACCTTTGATATCATCATACTCTAGATAGCAAGCTGGTAACAAATCGTAGATTTGCTTCCCATTGCATGGTAGCGTAACCGAATTCAGGCCCCCCAAAGTAAATCCCATATAAACGAATTCATCTCACTACCGTTCGGATACGTTGGTGAAAGACTTCGTGGGGCGATTAGAAAGCATAATCATGTGCTAATGGAATTCCATGGCAGGAAGGCGGAAAAAAGATCTAGGCAGAAACAAAACGGGGGTTCAAACGCATTGTGGCGATGATAATGGGACCTGGTAAGGCCTATGAGGAATCGTCAAGGGTCAAACGTCGATTTGAGAGCGGCGGAAAAAATAAGGTAAATTCACCGAAACAACCAAACATCTACTCCGGCTATTTTCATTATTTTAGTCCAGGTTCATTAAGTGTGCGCAAGCGAGCCGCCAGTTCGGCTATTTAGCGAGTAGCAGCCATGTTTGTTTCGGAGGATACTGGAAGAGTAGCAGGCAAGGTCGGGGTCCCACTCAGGTGGCTCGGAGGTGACTATTTAATTAAGGAAATTATGAGTCAAATAAGCCAGGCCCGGTCAGAGGGGTGGAAGCGAACCGCCGGAAACGTTCTAATGAAATCAAACCTCAAGCGAATGGCTTAGTTTCAACACACCGTGAAGAGAAACCTCCACCAGCCCCCAGGAAGGCAAACGGTCAAAGTATCTCAATTATTTTTCAGATCATTTAATCCTTAATTAATGCTCCCTTGGTGGGATGGTGGAGCTGGCTAAGCCACCGTGCCTCAGCTAATGGTGGAAAACATTCATGCATTTCCACCAGATGGCTCGCGGTAGCGTATGGGCGCCAAGTTCTCCTCTTCGTGAGGTGGGCAAGGGCAAGCTTCGAATTCCATATTTGAAATTACGCTCGGTTAAGCGGCTAGTGCGTCCGATGATGGAAAGGGGGGTGAGGGGGAGCAAGAAAACAAATTATTCGTCGTAATAATGTGCAAAATAGGGAACACTTTGTTCGGGATGCGTAAAGCAATTTTCGCTACATTGTTGCATCTGTGTGAGAATGGCATTAATGATGTTTTAATTGAACAGCTTTCCTTGAAGACGGTCTGATGTTGGGTTGAGGAGAAAGATAAAGACGGTTAGAGCCGATCAATCATAATGTTCTTACAATGTTGCTTCAATGTTTCTTAAGCCAATAAACAACCTTATTTGTAGCTTGCTTATTCTTTCAGTTTATCTTAGTTTTTATTCTTCATAGTCTAGCGCAGAGCATACAAAATTTTCGACGTACAATTAATTGATTCATAATGTGTATGCCTTCAGTAAACCAAAGCATGTTCGGTAAACAACTCGGTCCGTTTTTCCGACCGTAATTTATTCTCACGCCTCACACTAATCGTTTATAAATTGAAAATTTCAATGCTAAACTCGAAACCGGTGCTCCTCCTAGCTTCCCTTTCCCCCGGCGGTGCTTTTCATTCTTCAACGACTTACCCCACCGTTCGCCGACATGCAATGGGAAAGTGCAATCGCAACTGCACGCCAGCGGAAAATCGGTATGCAATGCATACGCAAGCTTGTTGCATTTTCATTGCCAATAATGTGGGTTAGATGCCCGCACTCTGCCAACGGCATCGTGGCCGCCACCGAGTGCGCTGTCAAATTTCCCTAACGGAAGTCGAAAGGATGGACGTTTCGAAGGTTTGCCCTCCTTATGCGCGGACGGGCTTTGCTGTGCACACACATAACGGATCGTCTGGCCGCGGCCCTTTACTTTGTGGTCCGCGTCTAAAGGCATTTGGTTTGGTAAGTGAAAAAATCGCATGCTTCTGTCGTTTTTATGACGAAGTTCTGGGGTGTTTGGATTGATTGTTCAACCTCACTGCGTCGAGCTTGCTTGAAGCAAAACACCGTTCATATTTGTACTAAAGTTTGTGTACTAAAGTTTGTGTCCTACTCAATTGAAACTTATATATTCATTTTGTAACTTTTATACGCAGAAAAATTAAATGTAAAATTAGTTGTTTAGTACGAGTGGGGCTTAAACGATTCTCAAACAGTGTAAAGGAGCTGTACAAAAAATGTTCAACTTTAAATTTTGTTGGTCCTTAACAGATATGCTTAAAATAAATCAATAGCAATAAAAGCGGTTACAAGAGCGAGAACATTGATTGCTCAACTTGGATAGATAAGCAAAAAAAAGGTATCAGTTTACAAATTAATAAATCTTGCAAATTAAGCTACGTATTTCAAATAGGGAATATTAAACATACTGTTTTAAACACTTCTATGCACAATCTGGGCTGTAATGCTCGTGTGGTGTTAAACAACGATCATGCAATCCACTCGAAAATACGGTTATTTATTTCACCAACTTGTTTCCCATTGTTTTCTGTCTCGCATGATTCAAAAGTTTGGCAAACGTTTTCGTTGAAAACCCAAATAAAGAAGAACTGAAGGATTAAAATACCACGATCTTGTAGTGCCTAAAAATACCCGCTCAACCGATCATTCGTCATACGAACGTCAAGAACGTGAGCACGTTCTGCCATGCTGGAGCCGATGGCTGCTTCCATGCTACAGTTTCGATTCCATCGCTCCAACCTCCTATGGCATAGTTCCACGGAGTCTCGGAAATTCGTCGAAGTTCCGCGCCGTCAACGGTGGTTGGTTTAAAATTCATTGCACATAATTTGACAATTTATGCACATCGCAGGTAAACACCGCAAACCGTGGCCAAAAAGTTGAGCCAAATCCAGCCGCAAACGCAAAGGCCGTTCTCTGTTCGGCCGTTACTCAAAAACACGTCACACACTGGCCGGCCGTTTCTAGTCGTTGTCCAGCGTGGATTCGTAGTGAAGGCGATCCAAGCCACTTCGGGAGCCATTTTGGGTCTCTTCCAGTACGGTAGCCACAGTTGGGACAGTTGTGTGGAGTTGCGTTGAAAATTGTGTGTATTTAGTGGTCTATTAAAATGGACAAGTTAAACGTAGGCCCTTCTGGCTCCCGTAGACGATTTGGTTGGCCTTTTGTTTTATTTCATTTCCAGTACCTTATGTAGTCCGTTGGCAAATTGGACGATCTTTAGGAGATTCACGTGGTGGTAACGGCGAGACGGTAGCTGACCGCACATAAAACAACGCGCCAGCAAGATTTATGCTGAACCCGGGTTTCTGTGGTTTCTTTGCTTGACTGAAATTGATTTGAACAAAAAGGCAGTAAAAAGCCGTACCTGACGTCTGACAACTCGCTAAACCCGTATTTTATGGCCATTTCTTCGCCTGCGCGTACGCGGATTTCATTCGCGACTCTCGCACACAAACCGGCACGCGCACGAACCGGTAGATATTTTAGCGGCTTTTTCCTGTCCGTTGAGTGGGTTGGGTGGGGAGGGGGGAGGCGTAAGGTTTTGTGCGTGCGTGAAACTATGGACTCGGGCCCCTGGGTCTTGGGGAAGCTTGGGAAAAAATGCTGGTGCAGGTGTAATTAAATGGCCAGCACGAAAAGGTACTTTGGGATCTATTTTTATCTACGTCGCGTTCGATTATTTCTCCGCGAAAGAATGATAAATTTTACGACCCAGCGAGTGACTGTAATGAGAATATTTTGTTAAATCATCGACATTTTATTTCATTCGCTGCTAAAGGGTGTGTTTTCTTCGACCGAGTGTACCATTTTAGTTTGAATATCTATCAATTTAAGAAGAAAGCAAACGAACCCCTTTGTGAGATCATATTTTTTCCTAATTATTAATCCTAGTAAACAATGCAATCGTGTCAACAATTATGTTGCGCATCTGCTTCATGCCCCATCGATGTTTTCATCTGTCATTTTTTTTTGTATCGTAGAGTTTTTCTGTCCGTTAAGTACAATGTTTAATTGAGCATTCGTTCGACTTGTAAGCATCGGAAAAGCAAAACCCTCGCTGTTCGGGTGGTTTTGCTTTGCTGGTATAATCCTCGATTTTGTTCGATCATTAAAACACATTGCCCTACTCAACAGCTCAATTACAAGCATTCGATCACTTCGCACGCGGGAACGTTCGTCTGCTGCCTAACGATTTGTTAACGGTTTTGTACTCCAGGGTTCCGGAGCGAACAGCGCGTCTCGCGCATTCCCGGAACTCGCGTGCGCATCTTCGCGTCACTGCAGCATAACGTTTCACACCAACCTCGGCCCCTGGCGACGGTTAAACGCACCATGCAAAAACGCATTTTAACGCATTTTCCACATCGCATCAGCGCGTTTTTCTGCGGAACCGAACCGAACTGCTTGTGCTTCACCGTTAATATAGTCATAATCAACGTGCGCTGGGTGGAAAATGTTCCAGCCCTTAGCTCAACCGCAAAGCTTCGCGCAATCCATCTCACCTCCCAGACCTCCCACCCACCCACAGGCCCATAGTGCACGCAAGGCGACTGACTGCGAACACACGCTGGAAACACGTGTTTCGAAGATGTTTGAGCAGTGAATTAACACACATCTGTTTTCGCAGCCCCTTTCGGAGGTGGTTAATGAGCGCAAAGGCACCTGTGTGTCCTGCCACCCGGCCTGTCTGCCCCCGGAACCGCTCCTTTGCCGGAACTTGTCTGCAAAGATGCGTTGGCCTTCGCTCGGTGCAGTGGATAGGAAAACCCATCCGTCACTGATAATGCGAGCATTGGTTTTTTAAGCGAGTGCGTAGGATGATGGATCCCCTTTGGTTTCGCAATTGCGGCTGTCTTGTTTTTTTGTGTTACTCCTTACCCATCATTTTCCATCCATCCATCAATCAAGATCAGCTGAAGAGAAAACGAGCCAGAGGATCATCGCCGCCCCCCGAGTGGTGCAACTTCAGCGGCTCGCGCCATCATCGCAAGCGTTTCCTTTATAATTGCAAATAATTATGATAGCAAATGTTTAGCATTAATTTTACGTAGCATACCGTACCATTGGACAAAGTCGTGGCCGAACGTGGTGCATGTTGGAGAACATGTGTCAGTCTTGTGTGTGCTCGTTATGCTCGAAACGTGCACCAGGTGAGGGTTGTATTGAGTAAATTGAAGCCTATCGGATGGAGCTGCCAAGTACGGTAGACGAAGGCGTGCAGGCCCGATGATCTTGTGCTTTCTGCTATGCTGCGTACGATGCGAAACATTTCACGCATGCAAATTGCACTGTCGGTACAATTAGTTCAGCATGAAACTGAGGCGGAAGAAAAGGCGTTCGGATGTGGTGCGAAAAATGCAGCCAAAGAATGCGTTCCACGGCAAATGACAATAAGAGGTTCAGAATTAGACTTACGAGAACTATGGTTAGTTGTTTAATTTGTGAAAACAATATTTATTTAAAAAAGATTAAGTTCATCATCCTTTCAAACTTTATTAAACATGAATAATAATAGATTTGCAAATTGAGATAAATAGATTTGAGATTGGAATTTATTTTCAAAAATCATACAAAAACCCTCTCTCTTGCCCATAGTGCACCAAACCAACGATCCTCGCCAGAACGCGTGCAAAATAATCAATGCGTTCATAACAAAAAAAAACCCAAGCCACGATTTATGCTCCTCCTAACGGTTCGGGGAAGGCTTTGCAAGTGCGCTTTCTGGCTCGAAAACAAAAATAGCACAAAACGAGGTGTATCTTTTGCCTCTTAGCATGCAAGTATGTTGCACCAATTTGCGTCGGGGAACGGTCGGGGAAGAAAAACGCATCGTACTTACGGCAGAGTTCTGTGATGCTTTCGCGCGCCGTACGTGAGTGTTTGTTTCCGAGGCGAACTCCATGAATGTGTCATCATGGCTGTGTGGTTCTTATGCTCCGTCGTGATGGTCGATGGGCAGGTTTTATGTTTTCCCCGTCGCTGCCGTAACCTAGTTTTCCCGTACCGTAGCACAATGTGATGAATTTGCCGTTGGGTCGTTGGCAGTAAAAATTCCTCCACTGTTCGCGGATTGACCAAGAAAAAATGTGGAGCTTTTTGATGACCGAATAAACCAAATAGCGCATTTCGGAATATTGATCGTGCATTTTGTGCTAATTACTGGTGGTTTATGGATACTAGTTTTATATAGAATTTTTGTGCACAATTGTCTTTTCCCTCAATACGTCAGAAACCAGAACTAATGTTGGTCGAACATGCAAAAGAAACAAACAACTTTGCTGGAATTTTCAGTCATTGGTGAAGGGTTTTCGCGGATTGTTGATGTATTTCTCCGCATTGTATAATCCGTCAATACGAAATTTCATTATGGACAATTCAAATCAAGCTTGCTTTGATGAGGAATTTACATTCACTTGTGAAACAGTTCGTGTACGATCGCGCCGAAGTCAATTCTTACTTTCTTCATTTCAAATTTCTTTCCCGGTGGCATGTTTTAATTAATGTTTTCCTCCGCCTCAAACGGTCCGCTCTGACGGTGCAATCTTATCGTACACCTTCAATCACTTTCATTACCATTCCCAGGAAGTGAAGTCCATTGATTGCTGTTGCGTGTGGAAGCAAACCGGCGGGCCTCCTGGACGTTTTCTTTAATTTCCACCGGTGCTGGTCAAATATTTCGTTTCGTTTGATTTATGTTCGGTCAGAATCACCTTACGTGTACGGGGAAGGCACCTCGAGGGTAGTTGTAATCCTTTCGCCTGGTTTGTATGCTTACGACAGTGTTCACATTGGGGTTCCACTACCGGTAGGCCGAAGGGATTAATTAGGCATGTAAATTAGGAACCTAAGCCAGATCGAGATCAAATTTATCAGCTCACAAATTCACACCATGATAACATCATTTCGCTTCGAACGCTCTGGAATGCTTGTAGTTTGTTTTTCGTGTCGATTGTCGGTTGTACCGGACGCGCCGGAATGTTTATTATCCTTCATATCCTGATTTAGACTTGAGTCTTGCTGTGTCCCTCGTTAGTTACACACCAAGGCACGAAACACGCCTGTACCTTCTATTGCATTTAATTAAATGCACTTATTTTTTTATTACATCCCCGTCCCTTCGCAGACATTCTGCTCCAATTTTGCTACTCAAGCGTTCTTTGGGAGATTTGAAAACAATTTCTTTTAACCTTCACGCCTTTTCCGCATCCCTCATGGGATACTCGTTTGCAGGATGTTTATCTGTGTGCTGGTGTGTGTGTGTAAGGGACGCGCACCCGAGACACCGCCGGCGGAGTGCATGGTGAAATAATAATAATGATTGTAATTTTATTCCGTCCTAAATTATTAAAATATTCAATTTTCCTGCCCACGGACGATGTGCGTCCCACGTTATGGAATTGTTTCATTGCGAAGGGAATTTTGCGGATGAAGCTGCCAGGGTTAGATTTAAAGTAGAAAGAATCTTTTAAGGCGTAACAATGTGTGCTATGGGAAGTGTGCAATGATAATAAACTGTTGCCCTACTCGAGAGAAGGTACATAAAACAGGGAAACAGTACCCAATGTCAAGGTTGGCTAACAATAATTGTATTTCTTTAAAGTACTTACGATTTTTAAGTAAAATTAATTAAACGAACCAAACAAATCTCGTTCAACAAAAAAAAATGAACTCTTGGTGTTGTAGGACAACGTGACGACTTATGGAAAGTTACAATCAGTGATAATCGCCAACATTTGCGAACGTGTGTGCTTTGAATGTATAATTCGAGGAGACAATTCTTTACGGACTCATCCCCAATGTGTTACTCAACAGGGAACGGCGCGTTTTACTTCACAAAACTTTTGCAATAACGTCGCTACGGTGAACTTTTTGCCACCACTCAAACCTGTTGATTGTTGAACAAAAAAACAAGCATTTCTGGTTCTTTTAAAGTGTGGTGTGGGAGGAACTCTTAAGTTGAGTTACGAGGAGGTATAAAGATGGGAGGTAATTGCAAAACTTTTGCTACAATTAGTAAGTGTTCAAATCAAACCCTAGTGGAATGATGTATATACATGATATGAGCCACCATGTCGTATTTAATAAAATTACAATGTAGTCTGCTACTCACAGTATATGAAATATTAAAATAAAGGATAGCTTCATGGAGATAAGTGGGAACTAATCTTCATAAAAGCGATCTACGGACACAAAATAAACATTAAGTTATTACAATTCCACAACAGCCGGGTTATTCTGCCCATTCAGTTCTCGCGTTATGGACTACGTCTATTTTTTCCAACAATGGTCCCGCCATCCAAAATATTCTCGCTAGAAAAATGCGCTCTTGAAGGCTGTTGAGAAGAAGGAAACAAACAAACTTCATAACTACCTTTACGTTTGCTTTGTAGAACTACGAAAAGCAACGAAGTGAGAGCGTTTTTAAATTACGACAAATTTATGCGTCGAGTATATTCGGATGATGAAAATTTCCTCCTACTTTGCTGTGTTGTTT
Source organism: Anopheles coustani (assembly GCF_943734705.1). Classification (NCBI taxonomy): domain Eukaryota; kingdom Metazoa; phylum Arthropoda; class Insecta; order Diptera; family Culicidae; genus Anopheles; species Anopheles coustani. The sequence goes on along the minus strand of NC_071289.1, from coordinate 68,697,059 downwards.
AATGCTGTTTTTTTTTTTTGTTTTAGTGCACAACAAATATACAGGTTTTTCTTTCCTCGAAGCAGGTTGTGAATTGCCTTGTTTGGAGTATTCAAATATGGTTGTTTTTCGTTATTCATTACTGTCGCCCGGTTCTGTTCACCGACTTCCGGGTTCATGTGCACTTCTTCCGGGTTGTGCAAAATAAAACCTGGCCCGTTGACGATGCAATTAGAATTATGTCCCTCTGTCGTCGTTTTAATATTTAAATAGCAAATGCACGTCATCCGAGCGCGAGTGTCACTTGATACAACAAAAAAAAAACAACTCTGTTTGTCTTTGGACAGGGCCCAGACAACGGTCCTTCCGTTACAATAACTCCTCGAATGCCTCGGGAATGGATTTTTCCGAGTGTTTTCTCCCATTCCGTTTGGCACGGTGCATTTGCATAATGATTTTTCCGCTCATCTGAATCCATCGGATGGAAGAAAGATTTTTACATGATGTAACGGCAATGGTTTGACAGGATCTGCGCCTTCGAGCATGAGGCACCAGCTCGAGGCAGTGGCCGGACGCAGTTTCGCTCTATTTCGTGCGTTGAATCGAGGTCCTTCCACTCGATTCGAAGGCGGTTACGGGAAGGGGGACAAGCGATGGCGGATATGATTTATGATCGAAACTAACTTCAACTGACCGTTAACAAGCTGGGGTCCTATTTTCTTAAGTGAATCCTGGGCCAGCATCAACACAACATTATCACATCATCATCATCATCATCATCATCATCGTCATCGTTGTCATCTTCTTTCTGCCGCAGATAAATCCAGAACCATTCGTTACTTGTTACGGTTCATCTCTTTTTCGAAGTACAAAAAAAAAAAAGAAAACGGCAGGAAATCGAGGCGGATTGTGGCGTATGTCCTTCCCCTCGTCCCCGGTGACCAATTCTTCGGCTCGCCGCAATGTAGCTACCGTCCCACTCCTTTCTCCCGCAGGCTCAAGGAGGAGTTTTTCCTTCCCGGAAAACCACTTCAAGCGAATGAGTTGAGGGAAACGCTTCAAACGAGTGAAAGCTCCCCAACAAAACCCCGGAGTGCTGCACCTTTGTGCGCGTCCGCCGCGTTTGTGTCCTAACAAAGAAAAATAAATATCTTCTCACTGCTGAATAATTCATGAAATTTTATTGCATAGAAGCTGTTTCTGTGTGTATCCTTTTTTTCTCTCTCCATCTTCCCGCCTTCACACCAGCTTTCCTTCCTTTTGGTTTGGTGGTTCTTTTACAAGGATTTTTCATCCCACTCGCCACCTTCAACCACGGGACGGGAAATTCAACCCACTTTGACGCCATCGCTTCGGTTAACCGGTGGAAGCATCCGGCATCTGGAGGTTAATGTTTGAAGTGGTCCTCGCTAAGTCCTCACCATCGAGCGCTGGTCCGTTAATGCACGGGACATAGAACTGTCCTTCGGGTGCGCTGGTGTGTTATCACAAATCGCGCACCAAACGGGTCGAAGCAAGGGAAAACGGTAGGTTCTTCGGTCGAGAGGAATCACAGCTTTGCGGTCGGGATTACATGTACATACCATTACGTTAATGATCATCGAAACGTGTCTGATAAAACCGTGTAGCTGCTCTAGCTCGGGCTGCATACATGGAAAACTTGCAGCTACCGGATGGTTTTTGCCACTCGATGAATGATAATTTCCCGGTCCCCGTAAGGACCTTCCCTACGGCGCTGGATGCGTTTTATCGCCAACCGTGGCGCTAGATTGCGATAATTAATTCGCCCCGCGGAAGACGCTGTGGTTAATGACGTTTGCTCTAGATCTCATTTTTCTCCGACAGACTTCATGCAGCCGTATTCCCTTTTTTCCTGTTCCAACACTTCAGATCCCACGGTAACGGTGCTTTAAGATAACAAGCAAGCGCCCCCTTTCCGACCGTTTTGGGGGGAGATTTTTCCTTCATTTGGACATTCTTTTTCACCCGTGCAACGGTGAGGTACATGCAGCGCCAATTTACATAACACTTACTCCAGGAAAAAGTCTTCGGTAAATACAACACACACACACACACACACACCACCTGTGTTTCTCCGAGCGTTCGGTAGCGTGATGGTTTCCACGCACGCAATATCCTGCCCGCCACCTTCGGTGGGATGGTGATATTTTTCAAGATTTCTAGCGTTTTTAATAATCGTGCCGAGGCCTCAAAAGCTGCCGGTAATTGGCTCAGCTTGAGCGTAATGGTTCATTTTTATCTTGAAGAAAAATCAGATGTCATATTTCAGGCTCTAGTTCCGTCTTTCGGTGCCGCGCGCTGTATGGGCCGATGATTAAAAGCAAGATGGAAATTTCATTAGCCGAGGGAGATATTCTCGTTCCCTTTGATGTGTTTGCATTATAGACTTACTGTTTGCTTCCTTTTTATTGTTTGCGAGGTGCAGTTTGGTTGATAGGGTACGCTTTATCGTATCACACTTTATACACCTCAACGATATTGTTAGCAAACGCAAACCAGGAAAAATTTATTTTTAACCACATGATTTTCACCAGCCCGGCTAGCTCAGTCGGTAGAGCATGAGACTCTTAATCTCAGGGTCGTGGGTTCGAGCCCCACGTTGGGCGCTTGCGAATCTTTTTTCCTTCGATTCGGTTTATTTTTGTATCTGTTTTTTTGCTAAAACAATCTATGCGCATTTTGTGTATCTGAAAAGCGACGACGAACTATAAAGGATAGACGACCAGGACAAACGGAGGATGCTGTAAAACTTTTTGTTGACTACAAACCACACAACAAGATTTACGATTGTTTTCAGGATGAGGGTTTTATTTTTATTTCCCAATGGCCTCTCTCTACCGAGTGCATCCCAAGGGCGGGTGGAAATGGAACGAAGACTTCCCACTGTTTGTGCAGGGAAGGATGGAATCACTAGCGAGAAAAGTTTCTGCCGACCAGTTTCAATGCCACCAACCCGGATTGTTTTCAATGGGGAAAAACAATCACCAGAAGATAGATGGATGGACAATAAATTAGCTCAAAATTTATGCCGCTATCTTTATTGAATTAGAAACTATCAACCGCAGCGAGAACGCGGGACGTGTTTTATGGACGCGCGCAAACGAAAAGCTTTCGGGAAGATTAGCTAAAGGTTGCTGAGTTTTTTTTTGGGGTGAACTCGTGCCGAAAACTTATTGCATGTTTATGTTTGTGTTGCCCTTCCACGCGGTTGTGGGGAAGAAACATTTTCCCCAGTGCTGGTAACGCTTTGCCACCCTTCGGTCTCACCTCGACACTGGCCATGCGTAGCATTAATTAATTTGTGCTTATTCCTTATGCCAGCATACAATTTATGCCAGTTCAAGTTTACTGCTGCTGCTGCTGCGGTTCGAGATTTTTGGTCGATGCTCGGTCGCCTCGGTTCTCGTCATTGGAGTTGTTGTGGTACGGTTTTTTTTCCTACTTTCGAGGCGGCACATTGACTCACTTTTACGATCGACTTTGATCGTAAAATATAAATTTTTTATTAATCTCTCGGAGACTCGGGTTGCCCCGTTCGTGGCGGTTCGGCGCAATTGCGTCAGTGTAGCATGCATCACAGGACGATACGCAACCCCGGGGCCAAGGCCGTATCGGAGTATATTTCGGAAAGATTACGCTAGAGTTTTCTTCGTGGCCAGCGCCTCCGCTGAAGCCCATTTTAGCCGCGGTTTTAGCGGTTTTTCGTTTGCTTTACGAGCGGAATATTATCCTTCTAATTTGATTTTTATTTCCCATATACATAAGCCGTTTCAAACGGGTGCCCCTTGTTTGTGTGTGCTTCGGCGTAAGCAGCCTCTTCTCGGCCTCGTCAACATTTCACCCAACCCGCCCCTCAACCCCCTCGATGCTTTGGCAGCGTGAGAAACACCCATACACGGCCGTAAAACGTCGTTTAACCTCTTTTTTTTAATTTACACTAAAAATGGAAATATGAAATGAGCAATTGTCTCCGGTTGCGCCCGGTTGTTGCCTCGAAGGATTATTTTTGGTCCGTTGGCTACACACTCACAGTAACACACGCTCAGAGTGCGCGGTGGGCACCGATACCGTATGCAATGCTATTTCCTGACAATGGTTCAAGACAAATTAAGACATAAAAATAAAACCAAAAACGTTGTGGGCAGAATTTCATTTGGGATGTATAAAAACTTTATGGACTCGGTGGGAAATAAAAACACACAGCGGCACAAGTAAGTGTGGTCGTTTTGCGGCCAAAACTATATGCGAATGTTTTCATGGGCTAACACTGGTGGACAGCGTCGAAGAAGAAAATTGGAAGAGCAGGCTGGGTCATCAGATAACGAGAACAGAAGCAGAGTTAGTTTCCAAATTACAAGTATGTACCGATTTTGGTTCTTATATAAAATATTGACTTTTATCTTCCTAAGGCATTTATTAAGGATACATTAAACCTTTAGCTTTCAATCTACAAATTAATATCTTTTTATCTATAAGGATAAATCTCCAACTTGGTTTTGTTACATTAAACATCAGGTACCGTTTGAAGTCAAACTGTCAGCAACTTCTTCGTGGTGCAATCCATAACCCGTTTGGTATAAGCTTACCTTTAACAACGTTTTGTGGCGATCGAGGTAATGGAAGCAACCTGTTTCAATATTTGACTTCAGTCGGTATTGTCTTCATAAAACAAACAATCTTTTCCTCGTCGAATTGAATTTCCTAGCTTTTATTTGTGTATGTTTTGGTGGGCTCCAACAAACTGGCTCACCGTTTTCTTCGCTCAGGAAAATCTTCTCGTTGAAAATAACTCCAGCGTGGTTGGATATTTGCCAACGGCCGCTTTATCAACATCATCATCAGCAGCATCGTCATCAGAAATCTGATGACACGGTGATCGTCGCAAAGGATAACTTTAACCGGTTGCGAGCGGTTTTGCAGAAGATTTCAATCCTTTGAACCTTTTCATAACAAAAAAGGGAAATGGTGTTAGGACGCGTCGGGAAGTTGTATACCGAGGTTTTTTTTAACTGTTAAAGTGAAAATCACAAGCACTTTACTGGGCGTTGGAATGTTGTTTGTCAGGGTAAAGGCCGAAATTTGCATTCGCCCGCTTTCGCTCCGTGCGAAAAGGAGGGTGCAAAGGACATCGATGAAAGGACTCCTAATCGTAACTTTTGATGAAGTTTTTTGTTTTCAGACGAGATGGGGTGGATACCCAAAGGGATGATGTTGGTGCTGAAGGGTAAAGTACAAGCTGTTTAAGATAAATATTCTTATGCGATGGTTCCTTTCGAGTTACTTTAAATGTGTTTGAGTTGTCGTAGCGCTTGGTATAGCATTTTTTTTCAAGTTTGAATTGATGTTCTTTCTATCTCATCGACATTTCTGCAGCGAAGTGATTTATAAACAAGATTTTTATTATGTAGTTGAAACAATTGAAGACCTTTTTTAAATACCTTTACATCTTCACGAAGTAATAGCAATGTTCCAAACACTTCCACGCTCGCTTCCGTAGAACGAAACGCTTCAACACATTAAAGCCCTTCATTACTGTTCGTTTCGGTTGAGCATGTGCCATCATTTGCGCTGTCCCTACACTTAGATAAAGTGCGTTCCTTCGCCCTTTTTGTTACGCTTCCATTTGTTTTTCTGCCTGCTTGGCATCAAACCCCTTTCTTTAGGGCAGTCCCTTCTGCCCGGCACGTCACCTCAAACCAACCGGCTCAAGATCACGATCGCTCAACGCTACTTTTCCAGTGATATCGATCAGCAATTGTCGATCTTCGCCGCCGTTGTTGTCGTCGTCGCAGACCATTTCCTTCGCCGTACGGTTCCGTGTTCCGGTCCGGTGACCTTCCGGGTGTAGCGGTGTTGCTCTCCGCTGGGGACCGAAGAGAAACAAACGATGGCCCCTGTGGGGCCAATGAGGGCCATTGAGCCACATCAATCTACCCCCGAAAGTGATCGTGAAACGGCGAGGGTAGCAGAAGCGACACCAAAAAAAAAAGAACTGTGTTCTCGGTTTGGGGCCATTTAGCTTTGCCGGGTGATCGTAATCTCTCGATCGGACGTGCTGCGAGCTAGGGCATGGTAAGAAAAGTACGCTCCCTCCCAGCGAACCGACCAGCAAGAGTCATTTATTAAAGTCACTCTCACTCGTCGCCGTTCTTCCGGCAATTGGCACCTTGGCGGACCGTTGCGCTCCCCGCGCGCCGAAGTGGCGACTGGGGTGGTTTCGAAGGGCAAAGACACAAGGCGCACCGTATCATTATTAATTAAAAAATATATTACACACATCGAGCCGGAACGCTGGCACTCGAGAACCCGAAGGAATGCTGCACCTGCCCGAACCGGAGCGGCGGTGGTCCGTGTCGAGCGTACCGGCGGCGGCTGCTGCTGCCAGGATCCTTTTACGTTATCCTTTTGCGGTGTCTCCTTTGGGGTTCGCTTCCGTAAGGACGCAAGACGCGAGGGTCATCGCACACACGGAAAAAGATCCTTGCGCTTATCATTTTTCCATCCTCGCTTTCTGGCTAATGACGTAGATGATGGCTTTCAAGGAGCCGTTTTTTTTTCTTTTCTTTTTGCGTACATCTTACTTTCCTTCCCCTCGCGAGACGTTCTGGCGTTCGACTTTCCAAACGGTGTTCCCATATCAGCCTTCGTCTGCCATATTCGGCGTGAGTTATTTCTTTAACGTTGCATTTTCTACCGTGTCCGTGCTGCCGGAGCAGTGTTTACTTTTCCTTCCGCTGCTCGACAAAACTTTCACCTGTTCTTACGCGGGAAGTTTATTAGCCCGGATGAAACGGAATGGACGAGGTAGGTCGAGGACACTTTGGACCGCTTAATTGGTAGCATTGAAAAGCGTTACGTGGATGAGGAAGATATGAAACTGACAACCGTTTCAGGATCGTTTCAGGGTGCAAGGGAGGAAGTAAGGATCAAGTGAATGACGGAAAAATACGGTTGCGCTAACAGTTTTCGTTGACCTAAATGGATCGCTGCGGACTTTTTGATAAAAAGAAGGTTGTTTCCTTGAACGAAGAACAAGCAATAATTTTCCCTCTATTCTAACACTGCACGAATACGATCGTTTTTTGTTGGTTACTAAACAAAGTTTGCCATTTTTAACCTTTTCTAAGATACTTGCAGTCAGAAGCGGATCACTCCGTTGGGGGGCCCCAAGCGGTTGGATAAACGGGGCCCTCCAGACATTTCCATTGCTCTAAATGTTTCTATACCAATGGCCAAACTTGGACTTATTTCTTACAACAGCTTGCAATCCATTATAGATATTTTCAGCATATAATCTCCATAATTTTTGATAGGCATAAATTCTACACATCTTTTCGTTACTATCAATAACTTCGTCACATATCTTATAGTAAATACTAATTCAAAGAATCTAAAATAAATAAATAAATTTAACAAAATAATGTGATGGGTAACTTACCTTTCGTTTCGCACAGTTTGCTTATTTTATGAAATCAAATATTAGATATTCATTATCTGAAAATAATCACTCTGAATTAAGCAATCTGAACAAGTTAATAAAATTCCTTTTGTTCTGTTAATTATGACTTCCACATCCTGAACCAACCAGACCTATTGAAAACTAATTATGTAAATATTTTTCTGCGATAAATGTAATGTTTTTCGTTTTTTAAATAAATGCAAATTTAGATTACTGTTCACAGATGTTTTATTATGTGTGCTAAATCGCAATAGGACTTTTTAAATCGCTCTCAAATTATCAAATCTTGGTTAAGGAACAATGGTTAAGCAATATCAAAATACATCTGTACTAACTTTGATCAAAGCTTGTACACCACTGTGAGAATAAATAAAATCGGTTACTTTTGCGATCTGGGGTTTTCATTGCGGGGCCCCCTAAAGCTCGGGCCCCACCGCGGCCGCTCAGTTAATTGTAATTGTTGACTTATTTTCTAGCTTAATTTTTCTATTAATTTTGGTTTTCACTTTCAGAAGCATCTTTAATTTTTTATATTTAATGTACAACTCTAACATCTAAAACATTATCTTCAACGATATTTTTATGTTTTATTCGACAATGAAATTTTATTTCATACAATAAGGAAACAATTTAATGGAAAGGGTTAATAAAGTCTAGCTTTCTGATGATTTTAAGGCGCAAATTTCTTCAATACTGATGGAAAATTCATGACAAGATGGCAAAATGGCCTGTTTATAATTTATGAAGAAATCACATCTTTGATCATTTTATGTCTACTGTCATCTTTCTTAGTAATTGTTTTACCCCAAAATATGACCTCAATTTAATTATTTTGATGCTTTAATTTTAGTTTCCATTCCACAGCGGATTTTAACGCCGTTTAATTCGTCCGTGGGGCCAATTTACGCAGTCAGAGTTTATTGCCGCAATCAGGCCGCATCGCAAACGAGCGGCCCGGACAAAAAACAAAATGAAAAAATCAAAAACAAAATGCACCGTTCGAGATGCATCCGGCCCGGCGTTGCACCGTTGGTGCGCGGCGTTAAATCCGGCGCATCTCGATACGCACTCCAAGCACAACGTGTTCGCACGTTGGATAAGTGATTTTGTGCGGTGAGCTTCTTTTCGCATTCGACCACCTGGACGGTGCAATTAATTCTCCCCCCTTTGCGCCGCCGAGCAAAACTGCAATGCGCCGGTGCATCTGCCGGCAAAGGCAATGCAAACAATAACAGTAATGTGCGGCGTGCAAATAAAGAAAAATATTATGGCTGTCCAGGTTTTTCCGGCGCTGGCTCGTGCGCTTTTCCGCCCAAGCGAAGCACCCGGCCGGGAGGTGTTGCGTCGACAGCAGGGGCAATGAAAACCACCGCCAAAGCCACGGGGCACCCACACAGGCCACATGCACACACGCACACACACACACCGTCCTCACACGAGCAAACAAGAGAAACAATGGCACCGAATGGACACAAACGCCGCACGACACCGCAATGTTGTAAACTATGTTGCGTGCATTTGTTTTCGTTTTTCCTCCCACCCTCCTGGGCGTCACATCGAGCCGCTTTTCCCGGCAAGCCCTTGTTGTTCATCTTCCCTCTCTCTACGGCACCGGTTTTCGATTGGGACCCCCGAGTCCGGGGCGGCCGGTGCCGTGCAACACAATTTTTCTATAGAGCCATTTTGTTTCCGCGCTTGGTTGCTCAAGTAAAAATTTTAAATAGTTTTATATATTTTTTATTGGTTTCCCTCGGTCCGTTGTTGTTGTTTTTTTTCCTCCACCCGTAAAGCGCCGTGCGAGTTTTTTCCCCCGCGGTGCGGATACATTCGGACACCGTTGACGCTTGTGTTCCTTCGCACCGCTTTCCTTTCCACCCCCGGGGGAGGGGGAGGGGGGTGGGGGGGTGGTCGGTGGACATGAGTTTTCGGTGAGTGTTCGCTTGTTTTTCGACCCGGATTAAAAATGATAAATACAAACCGCTACATGTTTTAGGGGCTTTCGTTTCGGATTTGAACCTCAAAATGGTCGTCTGCATGGCTCATTGAGCTTCGTTAGCAACAACACAAAAAAACACCCCCGACTGGGGGGGCGAAACTTGGCGTTGCCGTTTTCTTCATGTGGCTGTTTTCCCCACCGCATGGACAACAGCGGAAGACACTTCTTTAGTTTTATTTTATATTTTTCCCTTAAACGCACCATTGTGTAGCTGGTGATTTAATTAAATAAGCAACTTGCCGGTTATGTCTTCCGGCCGGGCAGAGGGATGCGCTTTGCCGATGGTTCGTGGGCTTCACCACGGTTCGTAAGTGTCGTTTCTTTAAATGCATGCCATAAAGTGACGCTGCTGCGGTGCATCGGCCGGGCAAAGCATGCCGGGCGAAAATACATATTTGCACATTTTGCTGCTGAGATTTCGCCCCTTCACGGACACGGACTCGGTGTCACTGATTGACGCGATTGGGCCTCGGACAGCTGTGGACAGGATGATAAATCATATTTTTAAAGACACCTGCATTTAGCGCGAGTGCAATGCGGCGATCTTTCGTACAATTTTGTTCACTGTTTTTTTTACCATCAAGATAGCAAAAGTGACAAGCTTTTTATTTGGTGACGGGCGCTAGTGGTTTTAGTTTAAGTGGTATTAATTATCCACCACATTTACTTTAGCGTGCGTTTCGAAATGAGTCATTCTGTTTGTTTATGATTGCTTATTTTTTGACGAGAAAACTAAATCCAATGTATCGTTCTCCTCTAGAAGAAGACGGAAGCTTTTGAAAAAAAAAGATTTATCTCCGCCCTTTACTTGGGCAGCAAACAAACATCACATGCGCAGTTTTGGCGAAGCTTTCAACTCTTTCACTGCTGCGGAAAGGAACTTCCTTTTTCATCCCAGAAGAAGCTTTATGCTGTTTCGAGCTGCACCTTTTTTTCTTTAAAGAATTTCTTTCATTTCAATTCATACAAGGATCGTGCAAGATAGTTAAGAATCTTATGTCACATGGTATGGGCCTTGAATGAAAATATATAAACTTCATACCACTAGATAACACGTTTGAAGGCCCTGAAAGGAAAAGAATCTTCCATGAATTATCGGCCGAATCGTTTTGTCTGTAAATGTGCGCAATAACACCATGGTTCAATGGTGGCCTTTGCTCACCCTCTGCTTAATTTCCTAACACCCTCCCCCCGATCTGGCGGAGAAGGTGACAGGGTGTTGGAGCTTGATGGGTGCCTTCACGATGCAAACGACCACCTTCAAGCCCAAACTCACGGCGAACACAATGACTCAAACGGACACTTGTGCCCATGTTCGAAGTGACCCTTCGCCGTAGGGGTTGGAATGTGCAGAATAATAAAAATGCAATTAACCGATTCCCACAATTGTTCCTCTCACCGACGCTGTCTTGGGGCTTGGCTGTTGTGATGTCCGATGCGCCATGCAAAAGGTGTTCGTCAACTGTAGGAAGTAATATCGAAACAGAAAAAAAATCGGGCCTCTTTTTCGCAGCATAACAACGGCGTACATACGCACCGGCATTATTTTTTTCTCGTCTCTCGTCCCTCTGCCTCGGAGATGGATTTATTTCAGCCGACGAAACTCAAATCGAAACGGGTGCGAATCCAGTCATTAGGTGGGTACGCTTTTTTGCATCGATGCACCTGCCTGGACCACCGACTCCGACGGTGGCGTCGAAAAATGATGGGAACATTGTGAGAAAAATACACTCCCGGAATATGACAGGGAACTGGCTTTGTTTATTTAGTTGTCATGGCACTTGGCTGTTGGCAGTACCTCAAAAAAGAGACGTTATAATTATTGTTCATGGAAACTCCGTATCAGATGTCAATCCTTATCGAGAAATCAACCTATCTAAGACCGTATGTGATGTATGCAGATATCAGTTTCCATGTAAAATTGGAAAAAGGCACGGAAAGAAAAGCTTCTTGTAAAGGTTCTCTTCAACATCCCTTAGTTTTTACCTTCATCGTTTGTAGACAAAGAACCCTTTTGTGGAAGGTCACCGATGTTAAAGTTGCTTCACCCCTTCCCCCTTGACCATGTCAGATGGCGTTTTTTTTTGTACTCTGGGAGGAAAAGTTTTTGCTTCGGCCTGCCTAGCCACAAAAGCTCGGCATTATTGCGTATATGTCGCTCCGAGCCCGTTCCGGTCGATTGTTGTTTTCCGTGAACAATTATCCCATCGAGCGGCAGGGTTTTCCATCGCCAACCGGTGGTCATGTAGCGCATTTATGTTACCCGAGATTTTCCCACCCGCCTCCCTCAATGGCCTCACCTCCCGCGTGGCCAAGACGCTGTCAGGCAGGCCAGGAAGGGTGTTATTTTTTGTTTTGGTGTTGGCGAGAAAAAAGATTCTTCCTTTACCCCCGGGATGGAGCGGTCACGGTCACCCGTCACTAAGCCCCTTTCGCTCGACGAGGGGGAGGAGGTTGGTGGCACCTACACGAAGGTGCTAGCAACAACCGTGCAACACCTCACACGCACATGGGAGGGCTTTGCATGGTGCATGTGTGCATCGGCCCGCCGGTCGGCAATTTGAGAGTGCACGAAATGTCCCGATTCCTTCGGGGCGAAAAAAACAAAACAAAAAAAAACGCTGCCAGCTTATGCAGAGGCTGGCGGCTGGCTGGAACGGGACAGGCAGCACGAAAACGAAACCGCATCGGCTCAGGGATTCTATTATTGCGTCGAATCACAGTTTGCGCCGTTCGGTGTTTGATTAATGCTCGAATAGCATGCCAATGCATGGCCGGGGCCGATGCGGCGTGCAACGGGCGTGCAATTTAATGAGTCGTTAAAACAAAGAGCTCTCGAATGTGATACGCCTTGCTGCAATGGGTCATATTTGACGTTAAGCCCGGCGGGGGGCATTACCGTGGCTGCATTCGGGGAAAACTGAAGCAGGCAAAAAAAAATATGGTCAACGCTTCGGGAGACGGTTTCGATATGATTGCACGGACCATGCAACGATAATCTAAATAGTCGTCAATTTTCCTGTGAATGACGATAAGCCGGTGAGTTGTTGATTCTGTGTTCTGTGGAGCTGAAAACATGTGAGATCATATTTCATGTTTTTTTTTCCATTCACATTTTGATTGTAAGATGTAGGAATAGGCAAATCAATGTGAAAACTTGCCATGAGTAAAACGCAACACTGGAAAACACTTGAAAGTTTATATTATCGGGTTTTTAGGGAAACATGCTTGAAAAGGTGTTTCGCATTCAACGATAAAGAAGTAAGAAAACATTTTGCACTTACTGGTAATTATTATTACTGTTAGCGCTGCCAGAAAAGTATAGGAAGGTATAATCAAATAAGGCTAGTAAAATGACATGGAAAAGGATAGAAAAGAAATAAGACAGTTGCAGGCAAGACTTTGAGAAAAGAAGTTATAGTAATAATATTTTTTTAGTTTTTTCAATGTAGTTTGATGAAATTTGGTGAAATATAGAAGAAAATTCGAACTCAAGGCTACCCTTCGAACCATCTACTAAAAACGACTATTAAGTTATTTTCCGAGATAACAATTACTTTGCCAATATCATAAAACCAGAGGAAAACTAAAAACAGGACAAAACAACTGTACAAATTAAGAACAAAAACTATCAACAGAAAAGAAGCAGAGTGACATGATAAAACAATTACAACCATATGTACTTTCAGAAAGCAGGAAACGCCGCACGAAATTGAAACAAAAACTTTCTGACCCCGGCCGCTTGAACTAAAGGGTGACGAAGGAAATTAAAGCGCGTCGCGAGGGAGGGAAAAATTATGACAGTACAAAAGGAAGTCCACCAGGGTTGCCTCAGGACCCGTTAGTGTGGCGGAGGTGCGAAGACTCACGGAGACTCGGAAGAAAACCATCATGAATATGCAATGAGTTAAACGGTTTTACCAAATGTTGTGGCCCTTGTGCCCCGAGACCTGGACGCTGGTTAGTGGAAATGCCTTCCAAAACGGTACGTCGGTATGTTTGCGGAAGTTTTCGTCGTTCGATTCCGGGCGCCATTCCGTTTATCCTGAAGGTGAAGGATCGAACGGTTCAGTGACCAAATGGGACCACGGCTTCCCGTTTATCCGACGATCTGCTTCCCAAAAGGGCGACTCCGGAAAGGCGCTGCAATTGGGCGCTTGAGAAACCTCTAACGGACCCCCAGGTAGTTCCGTGTTTGTGTGTGTGTGTGTGTTTCCTAACCGAAAGGTCTCGGGGATTGATTGCTCATTCGGGATGGCAGATAAAGACGAGCACGGAAATGAGCTTGTTAGGAGCGCCGGGGTTAGTACAATGACAGCCCTAGGGGTGCAACCGAAAACCGACAGAAAAGTGTACACCTGCCCCGGACCAACTCCTTTTGGATGTCCTTTTCGATGGCCCCGATGGAGTTGGAGTTCCTCTGCAAATTAAATGAAATTGTGCTACCTTCCATATCGTAACATACCTGACCCGTTGACGACGACGGCTCGTTGCAGTGATTTGTTGACCCGATCGGCACGACCCGATTGTTTTCCCTAAAACAGCGCTCCGGCATGCAAAGAAGCGATTTGGAGTTCGGGACTTTCCGTTGGCAGAGCGCCAAAGGCTGGTAGCCTCGGCTGACGTTTTGATGCCGATTGCGACAATTTTCGAGGAGGTCTTAGAGGACCTAAACACCTTGCGCAACCCTGCCTTCCCGGGGCTCGTGTCGCAGAATGGACAAACTCGAGCGTGCACTCATTAATTTGCATAAGCTAGTCCACCGTCATCGAGCAGTGAAAGTGTACGAAATGTAGGCATATTGATCGGTTGGGTTGGTGAAAAAATTTATAAGTCTTTTTTGGAAAATTGTTAAAACCTTCATAGGCCATTCAAGTGAATTTACCAGTTATTAAATTTAGTAACATGTCTATTCGAGAAGCGTATCTGCGTAAAAACTTCCGCTCAAACCCAATCCAAGGTGAAGTTACTCTATTCCATAGTATTTCACCTTTGGTTCCACGGATTAACCGTGTTTCAACCCTACGGCGAACCCATCGAACTCATCCGGCACGTGAAATGCTAATCAACGCAGCCAACCCTTCCACCGAACGATAACGATCGGGCGACCCGGGTGATTGGAATCGTCGGATCGCATTGCTCAGCAATTTCTACCGCACTTCATTGCAGTAAATGGCGTAGAAGGTCCAGGCCAGCCGTGTAAGTGAAAGGTTACATGCGCTGCTGACGGGGCTGACTTACATTCCGCTGCCGGTCATTGTTGCTCCAATTGCACTGGACGATCGGAAAGTTTCGTGACGCGGTTCCTGCACCCAAGCTGTTCCCAGTTTTGGAATGACTCTTTTCGCCAGAAATTGCATTCCCAGATAAAGCCATACTCATCTGTTAAGTTCTTGTTGATAGGAGGTTTGTAATTTTCACTGACGTCATTGTGAAGAATGAAAGGAATGTGTCGTTTGCACGAACATATGGAATGGGATCAATGGGAGTTTGTTTTTGCTAATTAGAAGAACTTAAGTTTTTATTTCAATATTACCCTTAAACCAGTATTTCATTGTGAGTTCATTCAAATAATGGTATCAATGTCTGGTTTATATTAGATATACCATAACATTCCTATTAAGGTTAGTTTGATTATTATTGAATTTCATAGGTATATGCAACGGTGGACTCAACTTGTCTACTCTTTTGCTTCTAACATTTCCTTTGCGGAATTGAACCATATTCATCTTTTCCTGGTTCAAACTTTACACCTGTTTCCAAATTCTTGCGCAAAATTATCTTCCTTCTATCTTGGCTTAGATGGCCAAGACGACGATGACATACATTAATTTCTGGTTTGTTGCATATTTTTGTAGTATGGCTATCCACTTCGAGTATCAATTCAAACATATTTCCTTTTACTGATGCTGTAGTGATAATTTCACCATTCATCTTGATCACAGCATGCTTTTTGAGGTACGAAACCTCTGCTCTGGCATCTGTCAATTTTTTTTACCAATATTAAATTCCCTCGAAGGCCTTTAACATACACCGACGATGTAATTTTTTGCTTTAAGATCCGCTTCGGTGAACGATTTCGCACTAGCCTCCTCTGATGGGACATCTTCGGTGAGTTTTCGTAGCACACCAGCCGCATCCAATAACATTTTCACTCGGAAACTCCAGTTTCCAAACCCGGTTCCACCGGAATACTGTGGTATCCCGTGCGCAGCTTCTATAGGGGTGGCCATAACCTCTGGAATCAGCTTTATTACAAATGCTTCGGGTTGACTGGTTGCTCAACAACTAACTAACATATTCGAGGTGTGCTTCTTTTATATGCGCTATCAAGACTACTTCGATATCAAAATATTAGCTGGAGGAATACAATTTTATTGAATTCAAATTTTTTGCATTTTCTTAAAATAAATGAATTATTCTTCCTTGCATTGTTATGATCCTTCAGTTCAGGTTTTCATTAAATCGTTGCTAACTTTTTTAAGCTGAACCTGAGATGAAAACAATAAGCTTAATTTTTTTAGGAATTCAGATGTCAAAGCAAATAATTGAAACATTATTGAATTATTTGAGGTAGAATTTGATTAATAATTTTTTGAAATTTAATGCGTTGTTCCTACTATACAAATCAAGTATGCAAAACAGTTGTATCTAATTAAATGGAGTATCAAACCGTTTCGGATCGCCAATTACCTTGAGACCGATCATAATAACTTCAAGAGTGCACCCTGAAGAGACACTTACCCCCGATAATGATCCACGATCAGGCGTTTAATCTTCAAAGGGAGCGGAAACACACACGCACACCCATCTATCCACCCACACACGCACCCACCACTCTCACCCTCTGGCTCCTTCAAACCATCCGATACGTCTGGAGCGTCTCGTGAATAATGCATTAATGATGCAATCCGTGCACAATCGCCCGCCGAAATCGAGCACTACAATTCATATTAAATTATTTTAATCAGATGCAAAAGTGTCTGCGGTGGGCTTATGCTTGTAGATGCGGGGCGGCCGGGAGATGATGAGACACTGTGAAGTGTTGCTGATTCGGTTCTCGCTTTCTTTCTTTCCCCTCCGGATACTGTGTGTTTTTTTTTCGAATGTGGGGTTTTTGTTTCCCGTCTGCACGCATAAATATGCATCCCTCATGCGTCCCTCTGTTCAACTGACCGCGGAAAACCCTCCAGAATGCACAACCCGACGGCCCGTCATAAAAAGCTTTAAGTTTGTGTTCCGGCTGCGGGATGAAGGCAATGTTTTCACTGACATCTTCCCGACCAATGGGGGGCAGCTTAAAGACACTCGGATTCATCGGAAGCCGACTGATTATGCTGGTGCTGAATGATCGCTAATCATCGTATGGCGCATGTGTGTTTCTCGTTCCCATTCACCCAAATGAACCGTAGTAAAAGACTTTTCACGATCATCGTAAAGAAGATTCTCGTTCCAATGTTTTCACAGCAAAACTTCTAACCGGCCCGTTTCCTGCTCTAACCGCACTCAAAACCGCGTGGGTAAGGTTAGGATTTTCACTCCGTGCTCACTGGTCCCGTTCGTTGCTTCCCTATCTTACAAGTGGCTGGTGCTTCATTCTCACTCCCTTGCTCTAACCTCTTCGCCGTAGCGCGCATAAAACTCAAAAGTTTACAAACAAATTGAATTTTTATTCAAAGTTCGTTGCATATTTTAAGATATCATTTGAATATTTTACTGCCGCATCGGTTTGCCGCCTCCCGTTTTGGTGGGCGAATGTATGTGTGTGTGTGTGTGTGTGAAGTGTGGGAGGTGCACGGAGGGTGGCGCTACGGTTCTGCCTTGTTTATTAGGTGTTTGTTTCTATGATTATCTTATTATCGCTTATAATTTCGGTATGTAAACGATCTCGATACGCTACCCACCGGCGCGGTTTTCCATTTTTCGTCTCCCGCGCGCGGGGCTGGAGAAGCGTTGGGGGGAGGGAAGGGAGCTCATTTCAGCCTTTTTTATGAGATTGTGCGGTAGCATTTCTGATCTCCACAGCTCCCCGGGTCATATGGAGTAATCCAATGAGGGCGAGTGTGGAAATGAAGGGAAAGAGGGGGGAAAAAAACTCATCCCAACAAGAAACGAAATCGAGCACACTTATGCAAATGCAGACGGTGATGATAATTTGTACCTGCGCCTTCTCCATCACCACCACCACCTCCAACCATCTGCCCTTTCGTGATGAGTATGAATGAACGAGCCCGACATGAATCGAATTTATTCCGGACGACCGGAGAAGAACGGTTGCATATATGAACCGTAAGGAATGTGGAAATGTCATCATTATCGTGCGCTCTTCCGTTTATGATTTTCGGTGCCACCTGAGCGGGAGCAATTAATATTTTATTTGCATCCTTTTGATGGTTGATTTGATATCGCATAACTTGTTTAACGACGCTTTGCGTTCGTTTCGGGCGACGCATCGACCGCTTTCGGGCTGATCAAACGACCTCATAAACGCACTGCAAAATAATTGCAAGCACTTGTGTGACGGTAGGAACGCTTCCTTTATTGCAGGTGTAGATCGTTTGAAAATTAAAAAAAAACATGCAAATTGCTTTCAGAAGTTCTAATTGGTAAAGGTCGATAAAGCAACGCTTATACGCTGTTGAATGCAACAAAAAGTCTTGTTCGTAATCAGAATATGCAAAGAAATTTAAAATTAAAACTACGGAACTATGAACGGAAACAAAACTCTTGTTTCTTAATATCTTTTAATTTGTTTTCCTGTACGTCAAGGTGTTTATCTTAATTCCTCATTGTTATGCATCTGTTGTCAGGTTGTCCCTAAATTAATAGCTTCATTCCGACAGCACCGCATCGGCAGTACTCCATGTAAGCCATCAAATTATATCGCCCGTTACACGAGAAGTTTGTTTTAATATAATTCAACTGTTTTTCCCCCCGACCTGCCGAGGATCACAAATCGTGCGTGCGAGGAATGAAGCCGTTTATGCGAATGTCTGCATTTCTTTTCCCTGCATCTCTCTCCACCGAACCCCGCCACGGATACCCTGCCACGAGGTGCTTGACTGACTTCAACCTCCCCATGATGGCAATTCACGGTTTTGTTCCCATCCACTTGCGTCCCAACGAGACTCACGTGTGTGAGTGGATAGGTATACTGAAAGCCGCGGCCTAAGGGAGCAGTGCGTTTAATAAAACAAACAATATTTGCATTTGAAATTGATGAAATCATCATCGCCCTCGCCGTCGTCAGCATTGGCGTAAACCCTCATTCGTGGATCACTCGGCTCCTTACGTTCGTTATGGTTTTGATTAATTCAAGCTCCCCAGTTTTGTCCTCCGACTGCCAAAACTGTGCACGTGTATTCATGCTGGTAATTGAAACGCTTACGCAAAGAGAGAGAAAAACGAGTTTGCTGGGAAGCAAATTACATTTGGTTCTTGTCGAATGGTTCACCATCATCACGAAAATGGAGGTTCTGAACATTTTAGTTATTTTCATTTCAGTATGAAAATTAAATTTGGATGTGGTTCTTAACACAGTAAGGATCAACACAATTTCATTATGAAACAAGTTTGTGGGATTTTTAATAGAACTTTCAATTTATGGAGTAAATGTTCATGAACAGATTTTTCTGGACTAAAATATCTAATACTTGTAGGAAACATTTCCGATGGTAAGGTATTGAAGCTTTATATTTTCTTTCATGTTAAATATTCACATAAAAATGTATAATTAAACGTTGTTGAGTCTGAGTTTATGTTCAATCAGGTCTAGCATATATTTTTCTATGTTTCGATTATCTATTTTTAATATTAGAAAATTCAATAGTAGTCCTCTGCGTTGTCATTGTTTCGAGCATGAACAATTAATACCCGGACCTTTCCATTCATATCCACCAATCGCCCACAACCTCTACGACACCGGAACCGGACATTCGCCATCGCGCAATGCGGTGTAAGTGGCATCGTTGTTTTTCCGACGGACGAATAAAGACATGTGTTTCGGAAGCACGAAGTGGAATAGAAAAAGCAATCGGCAGCAAAGGCAAACGCCATTACGGAAGACGGGATCCAAAAGACGGGGTAATGGGCTGCGGTCATACGAATGTTCCGCAAATGGCAAACGACTGATCATGCAAGCCGAAGGTGGGATGGACTCCCTTGGGCAGGGGTGAACAGCTTTTCATTATTACCTTATAACTATTATTATCATTAAAGTTTGATTATGGTCGTACAATGGAAAATATGCATATAAACACTCACACTCGCCCGGAGGCCCTAGGTAGGCTTAAGGGTGGATAAGTTAGGGGGTCACCCCGGGGGCGGGGTGGAGGAGGTAAGGCATCGCGTTCCGTCACTGGACACGATAATGGCCTTTGGTATCTCCATCCTGGCCATCAACGTTTCACACATGATGATCTCTCGCTCTCTTCATCTCCCTCCTAAGTGTTGGGTGGAAGCTTCCGACACACACACCAATACACACATACACCCTTCACAACGGCTTTTGTTTTCGGTTTTCCATACAGTGCCCCCTCCCGCACGTCGGCCGCCTCCCCCCCCTGCCCATCTCCTATCGGTTCTGACGATCTGTTCCGACAACCAACAAGCACACAACATGTCGTCGCATAACTCGTTGTTTGAGCGTTGTTTTTACATCACCCCGTGTCACCCTCTCGCCCCTTAACTCCTCTATGCCACGAAACACTTCCCGACCGGCGCGATCAAGATAAAGCACTCTGGCAGCGGAAAAGAAGCGTAAGAACAAAAAATAACACACAACAACCGCACAACGGGCATTATGAAAAACGAGGGGGAAAAGAATAATGATAGACATTCTAAAGTGAATGCACATTACACGCGATCATGTGTGCGGTTGCCAGTGCTTCGCGTCGCGCGGGAAAAAGCCCACCTCCCGTCCGGTGTTCCGGAATGGGCCGATGGCTTTCCACCAGAGTGCGCATTGGCGAATCGAAATCGACATCGGTTCCGACGCCTGCTTTGGTGGTGTTGAGATGCGAATTCTTCTGTTCTTTAGCTTTGGTTATGTTTAGAACTTAAATCCTTGGTGCATATATTGTGCTGTGATCTAATGTTAAACTTAAATATTTGTCTTGGTGAAAATCGTTTTCTTTCCTTCTCGTAACAAGCCATCCTTCTATTTGTGAAACTACGGAAAAGTATAATAAATTTCCCTCTCTTCATGATTCCTGAGTAGAGGCTTATCAAGCCGCCGCTTCGGGTGATGATCGACAGCGATGTTCTGCTCGGTTTAGCGAGGAAGCTTTCTTTTCCTTTTCCTGGTGGTTTTTTGACCTATGGCCATTAATCACGAAGCTCCGGCACTACCACTGAGAAAGCGCTGGACTTTAAACTTCTTAGCCTAACTGCCGTTCCCGTTGACGGACAGCAATTTTGCTCCATCCGATATACTTTATCCAAACTCGTATTTCATACGTCCATTCCCTCCCCCGCGGGAGGGTGGGCATTAGAAATGGTCGAGCACGGACTCGGACGACTCCGAAAACCCTTGGAGGTGTCATTTTTAAGGAGTTTTAATTAGTTCCGGTTTGTTATGGCTTCCGCCCGGACCGGGGCGGTCCGAAGCGTTGCCCGAATTTTGAGCCACCCCCTCCGACCCGGGTGACGCCATGGGTGAAAAAGAAAACGGGCTCTCCATCGTAGCGTGTCCACGACAGGCAACAAACATCAAAAAGAAGATGGAAAAACAGAATACAAGCCGATGGCCGGCTACGCCGCTGCGTTTGCCGTGCTGGGAAAAACGGACCGGTGGCACGGAAAAATGTACACGTCCACTAACGACCCGCCAGGGGCCCGGAGGGGAAGCGCAGGAAGCCAAACGGAAAAAAGCGACCCCGTGATCCCGATTGGTGGCGCCCGTCATCCGGAACGGGCCGGCACTTGGCGAGCTGGCGGGTTGTAGGATATTGTCATTAGCCCGGTGGCGAATAAAACGTAAAACCGTTCCGCTCGGTGCGGCCGCGCCATGGAAACGCCATGAGATTTCTATTTTGACCCTAAAAGCCCCCTTGGAGCCTACGCGGGTGCGGTAGAATGGTTTTGGCTCGCTGGCCGATCGCTTTCGGTGGAGCTTTTCTGTTACAAGGGGTTTAGTTTTTAATGCCTTGGATTTACGTACCATAGCGAAGAAAAGGTTAGTGTTGTTAGGCTCCAACAACTTTTGATGGGGAAAATACATTTTGAAATAGCAAGTATTTTTTAAACTAAGTAATGAATTTCTTTTCATTGTTTCATAATGCACCGACATATTAAAAAAAAAAGAATTATTAAAAGATAACCAACAGGTAGCATACAAAAATTCCATGTTTATTGGTGCATTCACTTTCATTTTTCCTTTAAATGATGTAGCTAAGTCATTTCTAAAACACTATAAGGATTTAAGTTTACGTTTAGGTTTATTTTGTGTTCCATTTAAGTGTAACACCGTGAAGAAACTACGATAAGTTTCGTTAATGGCAATACAAACGACACATTTCCATTGATTTTGTATAATTTGGCATTTAAAAAGGAAGTTTAACTACTCTCTATACCCAAAGAATGTATGTCTTTCTATTTTTCTAACAAAAGTTTCAGTTCTAAAGTATACTTTTTAATTACTTATACGCATTGTTTAAAACGAGGGAATTGGTTTAAAATGACCGCTTAGCAATTTCGCAAAACAATTTACATGTTTGATTAATTGTTGTACCGTTATAATTTGAAATTGATTTATTTCATATGAAAAATTGATTTCATTATCAATTAGCACTTCAAGGATGGTTTATTTGCATGAAAACAACCTTGACCTTTACATCCTGTGATCTTGTTGAGAGGTTGTTGGTTTTCAAAGAAGCAATGCTGTATATACAGACATTCTCAACCTTGACCTTTACTTGTTATCATGTAGAACACATCGTTAAAAGTTCCACTTAGAGCTTGCCGTTTCATAAACAGCCTGTAACACCTGCCTCGGTTATGTAAGTGAGCGACACAACACAGACACACAAAGATATGCCGTTTGCTCCAGCTGGACCATTTTAAAACTGCCGGCCGGCATGAAAGTAAAATTCCGTACGCAAAAAAAAGAACCATTATCATAACAAGCACAACCACAGAAAAGCGGTTCCATAAGACTTTCTTGGATCGCTGCCTACCTTCGGCCGTATGTTGTGTGCGTGTGGCCGTTTTTCTCGCGCTGCTCCTTTTAATTCGCTTATTATTCAAAAATGTCTGGCCCAGTTTGCGCGGGGCCTGGCGGGGTTCACCTGCAAGTTCAAGTTCAGCTCAATTCTAGTGGCAACTAACTATTTATTCAGATTTCAGTCCCCGCTGCTCACTTCCTTCCACCCGGTTTGCGATCCTTCACTAGCGCAGGCCCCGGTTGTGGCGGCTGCATTTTACTCGCCCATTAATTCATTCATGTCTTAGTCAAACCGGCGGGGCGGCCTGCGCGGGCTCGGGGAGGGATTGACTTTGGCGAGCCTCCAAAGTGCCGAAGCGCGGCATTCGTGGCTTTAATTTTCAACCTCATGAATGGAAAAGTGAGCGCCCATTCGCAATGTTCCGAGCGTCGTATTCCAAAATTAAACATTAAACAGATGCAAAAATGCGCGCGCCGTTTAATGAACGGGTTGTGACCGGGCGAGGGAATTCCTCCAGCGCTTCTAGGTGTGGGAGAGCTTATGACGCAAACATAATTCGTTCGATTTGTAACACTATTTGCTTATTGATGGAAAATTATTTAAAACCCGTTATGCCAGTCTTTCTTCATGACGATCTCTAGGCTAAAGATCTCCAGTAAGCGGTCCATTTTTATGGATCCCTGAAGCAGCCATTTCGCTGTCCAAAACCAACGTCTCAAGATGCCTCAAGTATGCACGAGAGGCCGCGCACTCCAACGGCTTCCTGCTTAACATATGTTTGTTTTAGTAATGAAGGCCGCGCTGGTGATTCAATGGAACTTTTCACCGCAAAACCCGGCTCAGTAGCACTCGCTCACTTGGCGCATATAATTGCAACAAATATCTCACGAGTAATAAAAACCTATTATTCAAATATGGCGCACTCGCGGTGAAGGGATGGGGCGCGGGCCGTTGAAATTCCGGTGGCAAATGATCGTTTTACGAGGACCCTCTGGCAATGGTGTGTGTGTGTGAGAGTGTTTGATCGCGACCGGTTAACCCGTGGCATGATCGCGGACTCGCGAAGCCGGAGAAGATTATCATATTATGTTAATCGTGCCTTCGTGGAGTGTGAGTTGGTATGTAATAAAGTCATCAACGAATTAAAATGCCTCCAGACGGAGGTGTTTTTTTAGTTTTCATCTGTACTTGACAGTAAAACAGCTCCAATGAAATAGAATCAAATAATTAACACTTGACGCCGGTGAAAATAAACGCAATTTAATTACTCCTTCCCATTTTCCCCAGCGGACATTTTCAAAGCATTCACTCATTCATGAACAAAAATCAGCTAAAACAAACCTCGATAAGGCGGCCACTGGGTCTTCCATTTTTATGTCCGTTAACTAATTTATGTTGCTTAGCTTACCGTTTGTCCCGTTTCTGGCACTTCCGCCGGCTTCCCCACGCGGCTCCCGAAAGGGGTTAAGCCGGCGCGAACCAGATGCGTAAGCCCCGACCGATTTAGTATTCATTCTCGAAGATCGGTTTTATGTGTTTTCACTTTTAATACATCTTTTATTAATGCTCGATTTGGGTTTCAATTTTAACTACACTCCTTCGCTTCATTCAACTTCGTTTGTTTTGGCCCAAGGGGTTGTTTGAACCGGGACTGATGGTGCGGGGTGTTTGTGTGTTTGTTTTTTTCTCTCTCAACATTTTGTGCTTTATTTTCTTTCTCCCTGCCAACCCCGGGGTTGTCATTAATAAAACATCACACTTTTGATTTTATTTTGTGCGTTAATGAATTATTTATTCGATTGGCCCGCGGGGTTTTGCTGATTGATTTAAATAATGGCGCACTCGCCGGGGCTTCGCTTTCGATCCCGGTTCCATCTGGTAGGCTTGGAGGAGGTCGCACCGATGCGTAAGTGTGCATTTATGTGCCTTAATTTGGTCGTTTAGGTGTCTGAGGTGCGGCACGGTTGGGTTTTCTTCTTCCTCATGGGGGGGATAAGTTTACGCTAGCGATGACATTTGTTTGTCAACACACGTTTGTCGGCGGTGACTTGGACGGTGATTAATTGATATCTCTTAAGAACAAGATTTGTATCATCAAATCACTTTAAGATTGGTCAACATTTCTCTTTGGTTGTATTAGGAAATTAGTTGGAACCTCGTGCAGTTTTATACTTCTATTAGACGTGGACTTTTCCGTGCTCAGACATTTGTCGTCAAAACGCCTTTTCACGTTAGGTAGACAAATTTCTTTCTGAAAAACTGAACCTCACTTGCTTGAATTTTGTTTTCTTTATGTTCTGTTAGTTGAAACACGCTGCAAACTCCACTTGGTGGAATTTTACGTTATTACATGAGTGTAGTAAAATTTTATGTCAAACGCCCTGGCAGAACTCATTTCGACGGAAAATTTCTAGGCACAGATGACAGTAAAAACTCACGTCTAATAAGGATATTAAACACACGTCTTATTGAGGTATTAAGCATCTTCATATTTTTTCTTCAGCAAATCTTCAGCAATCTGATTCCTTCATGATTCTTATATAAAGTCGTAAAGGACAATTAAAGTAAGAAGCTCCTAGTGTTTTCTAATGACGTTATGATAATGGCACTTAAAACCTTTTTTCACGTTATGCCTAAAGTTTTTGAACTATTTTATATTTATTTAACAGAACCGGCTACACAGTAATCTACGTCTATCGCTTGTAATACCAAATTTTAATCTCCATCTTTGAATGGCCAACGAAAAATGGCCATCCATCTGATGACCAATTAAACTTACCGCTAAGGGTGTGGGTGTTGGATGAACTTTTTTTTGTATAACCCCGATGGATCGTACTACTCGCACGCCAACGGGACGTGCGTGTTGGTGCCGTGTATGCTCACGTTCCGATCGCTGCTGGTTGGCTTGGCCTGCGAGGCCATTATAAGAATTCCTCATGCGCATTATTTTGCACGGTTTTAGACCTTACACGCGCGAGGGTGCGTCAAATGTTGGGAAGGAACCGCCACGCGGGGCTGGGAGTCTTAAATGGGCGGCGGTCCAAGCGCACTTTTGTTTTCCGTTGTTTCAAACTGACGTTCCTGACACAGCGGCACACAGCCAACGCGGCGTTCCTCTTGTAGCCATCACTCTTCCGCCTGCGGTCTGTTCTTTTTTCTCTTCTTTCTATCGATCCACGACAGATTAACCAACCATCCGCCATTACGATCTACCAGCGCAGAGGTTAGGTTTGTTGACCTTCTTTTGTGTTACGGGGACTACTTGTACGTGTGTGTGTGTGTGTGTGTGTGGGCGTGTGTGCCACGTTATGTCTGAATTCTTTTCGTAGCCGTCAAACGGCACGTCACCTGAGCTGGCACAACTGCACCGTGTTTCTTCGGCGACTTCTTTATCTCGCCCTTCGAACGATGTTCTTTTGGCTGGGGGAGTAATTGGCCTCACGGTTCGAAAGAATTTCTGCCTGAAGTTGGTGGCCCCTCATCGAGAAAAGTGTAGCAGTCACCGTAACCTGGAAAGGCGAACAAGATACTCGAGAGGTGGAGGTATAAGCAAGGAGGAAAAAATCACATCCACACCTCGTTGCATTAGAACAGTTCTTAAAGCGAACAATGGGTCTCCAATGAAGGAACCCTTTTGTGAAGCACTACATTGTGCTGAGAGCAAGGTACCTTATGGGATGATGCATATAAGGGGGGACTTCGTTGATCGCCGTTTAAGTTCAGATATCTCACGAACAAAACAAATCAGTGTAAGAAATAACACATAAACCATGTGATGTAGGGACATTTTCTGAAACACATAGTTTCAACCAATCCAAGCAATCAACTTCTTCCAGTATTTCACTTCAAAATCGACATCGATCAATGCTTACTGCGACTCCGCTTTCCAACGGTGGGCATTAAACGATGGGGATCCATTACTTCATCGTCACCCGGTACAACTTTATTTACCACGTCGATTGGATCGCTGGGAACGGATGGACGACACACTTGAAGCGCGCTGGTCCCGGAATGCCCGCTGCTCCGGCGCGGTACCTGTTGCTGCGGGTTTTGGGAAATAAAACTTTAGATTCCAGCGCACCGTGCGCTGCATACTAATTACCCGACCTAAAGGCCCCCGCTCGAGTTGGGCCCGTCCCGTCGACCCACACGGATCCGGGTGGTGCCGGCCATCAACGAAGCGCGAATCAGAACCGCGTCGTACCCTACCCTGCCGTCGGTGTCGGTGCCACTCGCTCTCGCTCGTCTCTCCGCTGCCAACGTGTGCTGCCTGCAGAGCATAATGAAATTGAGGTTAACCGCGGCACGCAGCGCCATCGCAGCACAAAATCGACAAAAACCACCGACAGGAAAAGAATAAAACAAACGAACACAATGCACCCACTAGCCACGAAACCCTCCCTTCCCCCCGGCGTGATGCAACCCCTTCCGCGAATGTGTCCCCGGCGCTGGTCCGATTTGCCAATACGATTTGGCAAATAAATGGCATCCGCAATAAAGTGCACTTTGGGGGACGACGAAAAAGAACAAAACAACAAAAAAAAAACACCCACCAATAGATTTAGTGTCCCGGTTTATAGCTTTGTCGCAGTTCCTAATCAACCACCATCATTAGGCTAATAGATTGGCGATTTTATGTTTCGGTGGCAAGAATGCAGAATTCGGCTCGGATGTGTGTTTCGCTGCATTGGAATTTGGGACACCTGGGCGGTACGAGTTCCGCTCCCAAAGCCAGCCGCTCAGTTGTTTGGCATGCATTGCGGGTTGGTTGCAATCGCGAGTGCAAATTTGAATAATTGCCAGCTTTTCGGGGAAATTGATGGATAGCTGAAGCGCTGTTGGTAGTTTTCCTGAGATTCTACTGTTTAGGATTCCGTTTTACAGACATATTTTAGGAAATATTCTTTACGTATAACTTGTCTAATTTCAAACTCTCTGATTCTTGTAGAAGAGTTTTGGGATGTGAAAAAAAGCATTCCAGCACCAAAGCAAAATTTTATACTAAGAACATTAGTTTTGAAGCCATGATTCTCAACCGTTTTGAAGACATGATATTTTTATAATATAACTGCATGTTTTACCGCTAAATACCTTCTAAGTTACAGACGTCCAGATTAAAAGAAACGTTTGAATTAGCTGCCTATGGATTGTTGATTGTCGAAACGACTCAAATATGAGGCTCCTCAAATATGATGGAACACCCAAATCGTCTTGACCACGGGAAGTCCCAAATTCTACGGGAAGTCCTAGCGCAAATGTTGATTTGATAATTTATTCAATTAGTTCACATCTTAGTTTCAAACCCGGTGGCTCGATGCAAGGTGGGAAAGGCTCGGAAACTATTTACCCTATTATTTCGGTGCTACCGTAGAGCGGAGGACCATAGCACGAACCCCTGGGTCGCGGGGAAATGTGAACTTTTTCGTGTGCATGTGATCGCGAGTGGACTTCGTCGCGAAGAAGACGATCGAGGTGGAGTGATGAATGCTTGATTGAGTTGCCGGCCTGTCGCTGAGTGCGTGTAGGTTTTTCGTACCCTGCGATGCGTTTAGTTTGGGATGATAGTTTACATGCATTGACGCAATTTTAGCAGAGAAGATTTAATAAGAAAAAAGCCGTTAAAAATCTCTTCGAACAAGAAAAATATTCAGAACAATAACTTTCCAGTGGCTGGCCATTTTCATTCCAATGCCATCGTTAGACGTTTTCATTTCCTTTTTCCCAATTTTTGACCATCCCTGTTCCTCGCTTCCGAGCGAACGAACCACCCTCTTACGTCCCGAGTCGGAGAATTTTCTCACCATTATCATACCTTGACACATTCGAAACGGTAGTATGACCACCACGCCGGGCCCCCGGTTAGCATTTTCGACCCGGCCGTATTTGTGTGAAAAGACCCGACGATCATCGACGATGGGATCGGGATGGATGACAACGCAAGCGATCATTCAAAAAATACGAACGAAAGAGAACCCGCGCCACCATCGGCTCGCTAACGCTAACGAGGATGTCTTCCTTTGGTTGGACACCGGTGCCGTTCCGGGTATGGTGGGAACGGCCCGCGGAAACTGGCTACCGAAAAGCAGGAAAAAGGGAACGTGTATATCGCTGTGGAATTAACAATTACACATTATGTTTATTAATAAGCCATTGACGTCGGAGCTGAAGGGGCCACTTGAACGCTTCTTTGCGTTCGTCAGCTCGTTCGGTTGGCTTTCGGTTCGGATGAATGGAGACGGTTGGTGGAAGGAGGCCCCCAAGCATTTTGGACAATCTGTGCTGGATCTGCAGACGGGTCTATTAATAGCAAAGTGTGAAACAGATTTTTTACTTTCCTCTGCAGGTAGAGGATATTTGAATTTGATTGTTTATTATTTTTGTTTATTTTAATCTTCTTTTAATTCCTTATATTTTCTGTGGCCGAATATGTTCATTTCATGTTTTCAATTCTTAAGGCAATAATTTAATTCGCCACAACTCTCTGGGTTTGGAAGCTAGGTGGATATATAAACCTCCAAAATGTATCCCACCATCGACAAACTGTTTGCTATGCCAGATTCGGTTGCGTAGATTGGTAGCGCTCCCGGTGGCCACTGTGACTGCAAAGATAAATGGGAGAAAGACACTCCACCACCCTCGCTGCCCCCATGGTTCCTCATGGACATGTGAAGTGTCCTGGGAAGAAAGTCAGCCATTAGGTGGCTCGTGTTTGGAAATTATAAACTGCGGGCCGGAGAGAAGCCTTAAAGAAGGTGTGCGTCTATTTGAGGTTTGTTCGCCGGGCGGCCTAAAGATCGGTCAACACGTAGCACGTACTGAGATGCGAGTTAGAGCTAGGCGATCCAACCCCTCTACCTTCCTAACTTGTCCACGGACTTTCGGTAAACGATCAAGATGGCGTTGGTCGAGGGAAAACAAGAAGAGTGTAAAACTAGCCTCATCGGAGTGGAATGATTCGATGGGGACTCAGTCTACGGTTTGGTTGAATGGCAAAAAAGAAAATAAACCTTAAAGAATCTAAATAACTCCTAGACAGACGCCCGCTCGGTCGGGGTTCGCCTGGAGAGGGCTCTCGAGACGTTCAAGACCGGTAGCCAAATGCTAAACAATTCACGATCATTCCGCGATGATGTGGCACGAACAGAAAGCGTAGAGGCGTGCGCGCTTGCGTTTTTTATTATTGCATGCCAGATTTGGCTCTTGCCTTGGATTATATTTTTATATTGTGTTGTTTTGCGATGAAGTATGATTTACACTCCAAGAGGGAAAGCAACTTACGATCAAACTGAAGGTTGGCACAATTAATCGAGAAAATGTTATTCCATTCAAATTGCATCTACAAATGAAGAAAATTGCTTCATTAGGATAAATACGTTAGAATAGAAGAGTAAGATTTTGTTTTAGAGGATTTGAGTATCATATGTTGGGTTTGTCCTTGATAGTTTGTTTTTGAACATCCATTCAATTTTGTAATCTTAGTCATATAGTTTCTAGGTAATATTTTCTGATTTTTTTGTCTTAAGGCCCAATAATACTTTATCAATAATAGACACAGCTTAACTGAGAATGAGAAATATCTAGTGGAAACCCGATTGAACGACCCTGATCATTATCGTTGGCGTAACTCGTTATGTACAAACACCCGCAGAAGAACTTTGCCAACATCGATGCGATCGTTTTTTGCGCAAAACCTTCTTATAGATTAACCCAGTCTCTTGAGACCTCTGCGCTTCACGCAGGTTTAGCAATTGCATGTGGGTTGGTTTTGGTACATTCTTCGCTACAAGGCGAATCCCCCTAGCCAACCCTGGGAAAGCCGGCATGTTTCCGCCGGAGATTTGGACACACGTGAAGTGGCTTTGCCGGAGTCTTTACAACTTTGGTACAGTTTTGTTTTACGACCGATTCACGCCTCGAATACTAAAAGGCGAACTAACCACCATGTGCGGACGACACGGAGCGCGTCTGCAGGTGTTCGGAGGTTCTAGGGTTTTGTTTTTATTCCCGTGACTTTGAACACTGAAGGGTCTAGTGGTTGCCTTGAGCATGGGCACACAGAAGACAGCAGGCAGGAAGAAAGGAGGAAGAAGCGACTGGAAACCGGACGCGGGAACTCCATTGATGGATGGGTTAGTCATAAAACGCAAAACGCACGCACGGGCAGGAAACAATACTTTGATGGTATCATAAGAACCGATTTTCTTGGAGCGTTTGTTTGCCTGCTTGGCTGGCCGGTTCGTCTATTTGGATGCATTCGCCTATGGCAAGTTCCATAAGATGCATCGTCGATGCACCTATTGTTATGCATTTTCATTTTAAAAAAAGTGGCTTATCGGATGGAACAATCCATTTTGTATGAAGTATAATAGTAGTATTTTATTGATTTCCTTTTGTCGTTCAAGTGGCTTAAAATATGGTCGGTTGAAACATATTTTCTGAGGCAAGGTAATCGAAACCAATTTAAAGTTATGCTGGATTTGATGTGTAAATAAATTAGCCATCAAAAGTGAAAATAGAACTAAAAAACTGAATCCCACGTGGCGTTATTCTTTAACACTTGAACTTGGAAAGCACATAGAGCCTACAGGTTCTAAAAATAAGTTAACCTAGAGTTGAGGGTTGATTTGTTAATTCTTTGTGCTTATGGTAGAGAGAGCCCAACTTGGTAATAATTTCATTATCATTTACGCTGAATACACTCAAATTTGTTTAAACGGTTAAGCTTATGTTACACTAAACTATAAATCTCATTAAAACACAACATGAACGCGTCAGTATCGTGTTTATCTAGAATCACGATCACACCAACTTTTCCATCCCCACATTCCTTCGTTTCTGTGCGAGGTTTTCCTCGGTGATTGACGTTGAATTGTTTTATTACGATTGCGTGCATGAATTGTTCGATTTGGTTTGCATTGTTGCAAATAGGAAAAAAACAGTAAATTCATTACTCTATAGCTGCAGTGTGGTTCTGAGATTTTCACCCTAACACGTTCCACAGTAGCGACAGGTTTGAAAAGCGATAAGATTTCTTTCAGGCATGCTTTCAATGTCAGGGAGTTTTTTTAAATCATATTTGCGAGATAAAACATGTTCATCATGCGCTGAAGCATGAACTATAATAAAAAAGATCAAAAAAATTATTTACAAGTGATTTTATTTCAATCGTCACACGAAATAGCCAGTTTCCAATCGGGTCGGTATCTTTTCCCTTCCGTCGGTGAAAAGCGAAGCAACGCGCCGACGCTCGAACGCGTCGTTGTCGATTTCGCCTGACAAAGCTCCCCAACGGAAAACTCTCGCCAACGAAAAAGGACAACGGAAGCTGTCGCTGGCTCCATTTTCGCCTCATCTCGGCGAAGGACGCTTTCCAGCGTTTGTGCAAGGTAGAAGCGCGTGTGTTTGACTCTAGCTACACGTTGCTAGCTTCTGTTGATGCTTTTCCCATCTGTTCCTTTGGTACCGGTTGTTCTGTGGTGGTTTGTGAGTGTGGTTTGTTGTGTATTCCTTCGGACGCCCTTGGAGAAGCGAAAGCACCGGAACGTCTCACGAGAAATGCGCCATCATGCGTCGGCGCCCCACGAACGTCACTTTGGTTAGTGTAGTGTGCGTAGCAGAACCTGTCAGTTGACGGATTGTATGCGAACTAGCTGGTCGGCTGCTTGGAGGGTCTTGAGCAAAAATAATTGGAATTGTTCAGTTCATTTGAAGTTTCATGAGAATAAAATCATTTGTACATGTCAACGGAGAACAAAAGAAACCCAATACTAGAATAGATGAATGAAGAAAAATGAAATTTAGATCAAATGATTTATTTAGTACTTTAGTTTAAGCTAAATGTTTGAAAATGGATAAAATATTTGAAAATGAGTAACTATGAAGAAGATTATTCCACAACCTTGATATGCACGAACCTTGGGATTTCCAACACAACCGCACAAAAGATGAGCGTCGGGAGAGCGAGCAGCACAACAGGCTGCACCATTGCCGTGGTGAATTTCTCTTTCATTCTCTCCTTCACGTTTGCTTCGGATGTTTATGATAGTGTGTGTAAGGGGGCGTTGCTCATCACCTCACTCTTTCGCACACTGCAGCCAGAAAGAGATGGTACGACAAAATGGCTGTTGTAGTTTACCCCGATGCTCAACAGATGGCGCCAGCGGTATCAAAACGCAACGCACATCCTTGGTCGAGTAAAACGACGGAATTGTTGGTGCTGCTGCTGCCGCACAACGACGGAACGCGTGTCTTGTTTTGGGAAAACAGCGAAAAATTATCATTTCACCTTCATCGCCGCCAGTGATGGAGGTCTGTGCGCCGATGATGTACCGATTGGGCCTATGAAGGGGTGTGTGCAGGGGTGCTTGTTACGGGAAAAAGTTTTCCCTTTTGCGCTTACCATCTTCCGGTTCCGCGGGGGAAGGGAAAGCACGGCCAGTCTGGCCACCGATAAGCAATACCGAGTGCGAACATTTTCGTGAACAGAGAGTTTCTACTTTAAGAGAGACATTACACTTTTAAAGGTGTTCCCGCCTGCCAACGTGCGCGTGATGGTGTGGGAGAGAGGACGATTGTTGCGACGTTGAAAAAAAACAACAAGGATGAACTTCGATGCCAACGACAATGAAAATTCGCCATAAAAAGGAGTAGAAGCAGGGGGATGGGGAGAGAAACAGAGAAAGAACTAGAAATGGCATGGGAAGGATAGAAGAGGACATCAATGGAGCCATCTAGTATTTTCCAAGACGAGGGGAATAACGGGGCGAAGCTGAAAGGTGTGCACTGAGGTCCTGCCAGAAACTAGGCATCCTGGCAGACGAGGAAACGGTGGTGGTGGTTGGGACCCAAAATATTGTTTTAGGTCAAGACTGCGGAGATTTACGACCGCCAACGGCCGACGGGAGTTTTTGTGACGTAAAATGATCGGGCTCTACCGGGTACGGGGAAGAGTAGGTAAAGGTTTATGCGTGTGGGAGTGTGGTTGGTGAGTCAGTTGCAATTTAGGGAATACCAGCCGGTGCGATCAAATGGCCAGACCGCGTGCGGCATCCGTCCCCACGGTGAGGAGGGAGGGAAAAACCATGGTGAGGAAAATTAGGAGCCTATGGAAATTTAATTTAATCATTATCACATCGCGCCGCCACACCGTCAAGAGCGGCCGGAAAATCCGTCAGGTGCAAACGGGGAATCGCCCTTTGGTATTCCTTTTGTTGACGCTTCTTTTGACACTTTAAATGTCCTGAACATACACACACAAAGGCACCTTTGGTGTTGTGTTTTTGTTTTGATTTTTTCACCCAGCCTGCTATGTTACTTTTCCACGGGTTAGCGAAGGAGTTTTCCAAGGCACACTTTGATGGCGTGGCATGGCGTGGTGTGTTGTTGTTGCTGTTTTATGGCAAAACTCTTCGCGTTGCGACTCTAGGGCGCCATCTTCGCCGGCAATGCAATGCTGGCTGCCCCCAATGGGGCTCAACCGTACATTTCTTTCCGCGAAAGGTGTTGTTCTACTTCATTATGTGCCCGTCAGCTTTTGTTCTTTGCACCCTCTAATGATTTATCTATCGTTTGGCGGGGGGTGGGTTCGCGTTTGCGGGATGGAAAAGTTATCCTTTCCATCCCTAGCCTCCCCACCCCTTACCCCTAGGGAGCCAAAAAGTGGGCCATAAAAGAGTTCCGCGGTCGATCGAAGAGGGCAAACTTTTCCGTTCGTCTTTTCGCGAGGATGAAGTGGGTGGGAGGCATAGGAAAACCACAAACATACACACACACACGCACACCGCAAGTGGCGTAGTAAAGCACGGTTCGCGTGTGCCAAATGTGTTCCCCGTTTTCCGCCTTTATCCTCGCCTTTTGCGCGGGATGGATGATGTTTTCTCTTTCGGCTGTGTGTGCCCACATCATCGTCGATTTTTATTACAGCCACCACCATCATCATCATTGGAGGCCAGCGCGGGGCTAGGGCAGCTTAAGGCGAGTCATCTTTATCTATTGCTTTTCGCTGTCGGTCTGGTTTTTGCGCTCGCCTCACCGTTAGGCTCGCATTCTTGCCGCACACAAACGCTGGGAATTGATTTTTGCTCGCCTCGTTGTTGAGGGCAAGATTTATAGGCGAGAAAATAGAAAACATGATCGAGAAAAACGACAACACCCCGAAACCCGAGGGCCGATGATGGTTATGGTTGCTCGCATGATGTTGTTTTCAATTTAGCATCGATTTAACCCAGTGTCAATATGGTATGTGTGTTAGAGTGTTAGTGAGTGATGAGCGTTTTTCGATTCACACATCACAAAAAAATAAATTTGACGAAAATGAACTATTTATTTGTGAAGTGCTTGGTGATCTTTGGACAGTAAGTTCACGTAGCATTTGGCAAAATTTTTACCAACCGTTGAGATGGATGACAACCAGTTTTTATATTCTTCTTTGCTTTCTCACACTTCAAAATGTGTCCATCAAAAAGCACAACGATGTGATAAAATGCAACCTTCGAAAATGTTTACAGCGCTCAGCGTTTGGAACGCACCAACAAATCCCACCAATAAACAGCCAGCGAGCCCCAGCGAGCGTTTATGCTTAACCATTGTCGAGCCATTTATTTGAAAGATCATATAATATTCTAGTCCATCGTCGCTCGTGCCAAGATTTGCCGCTCCGCACTTCGAAGCGTGGAGCTTGGTCGGGTGGACGGAAAAGATGTTTATGGTTGTTTCTATTTTTCTCTCCATTTGTTTTTTTTTTGTAGCTTTTTGAGGCTGCAGTTGGACGGGTGAGTTTGCTGTTGTTGTTACTGCTGCTCGCCTCCGTTTATGAGCTGGCGATTGTGAAATGAATCCTCCTCTGGGGTGCTTTGCGTTGCGTGGAATGGCGGAACCGGTTTACAACAAATCATTCCAGCCATCCATCCATCGCCCCATCAACAGTCTGTAAAAGAGGAGAACGAACGTTGTTGGCAGAATATGTTTATGGATTTGTCCACACGGTTCGCAGATGCTTTTCTTGATGGATGTTTTGACATATGTGCCTTCGGAAACGGAGGAGCAAAGGAGTGGACCAAATGCAGTCACATGGTGTAGGAATGAATAAAATTATATAATGCTGCTCGTTTTAAGTTTTTTTTTTCCTGCAGAGATCATAAAGTCAGGCATTTTAATAAATGCACAGTGCATCTTTTCAGGTATATAGTTTTATGGTATAGTACCTGTGTTGTTATGACGAATTTGTTGAAGGACATTTTCAAATAAAGTTGTCAAATTAATCCAAGATTTAAAACATAGTTTCAAATAAAATACTTGTGATCGCCTTCAAATGAAAATAAAACCCCTCAAACATCGTCCATTGATTCCTGAATCCTTGTTCGCTACCGAAAACCGATGGCAGGTGCAACATTGAAAGAACACAGGATAAGGGGGAAACTTCCGAAAACCCATCGACAACAATCCACCAAAAGCGGAACCTTTTTCGTACGTCGGCCCGATACACAGACCCCGCCGCCACATCCGTGACCTCGAGGTTTTAATCATAATCCAGAAGGAATGGGCCGCAACACGTGAGTATTAATAATGAAAAATCTTTGGCCATTTCCTTCGCCCGCCCGCCCGTCCGCCTGGGTCCCAGTTGGGTTGGTGTTGTTTCGTGTGCGAAAGCGATTTCAGAAAACATTTTTATCCACCGTGCAACAGTGCCAGTGGCGGTGGCAGGGACCCTAGCGGCCGTTTATTGGTTGGCCGAAGCCATTGCTCATCGAAGTCGCTAGTGAGCGGGAAACCCCGCGAAAAGGAATGGGTTAAATGTGACCGGAAGGAATTCGATACGCCCGGGGCAGGATGTGTTCGACATGTATAGCGTGTGGTTTGTCGTTAGGCGAAATGAAGAGTAATTGAATGGGGACGAAATTGATGTTGATTTTTTTTTGGTTTTGTGCTGTACACCATTTGGTTGGAGTCGCGGTTTGGCGAGGAATTGATTTATTGCATTGGCGAGGAAAGTGTTAATAAAGGTTTATTATGACAATAATTTAAACAAACTTTGTTTGGCTTTTGGAAGGCTTCTTTATGTTCCAAATTGATGTAAAACACGATGATAAATAAAAACACAAAATGTCCCTTAAAAAAACGTTGATAAGTATACTCCAGTGTTATTTTCGGTGTGACAATAGGAATCTGTGCACCAACAATACGAAATGTCTTATTGTATCGTATCGATAAATTTCACCTATTTTCCGGAATACCTGTTGGAGACAGGTGCAGACCACACGGAAATTATTTTCCATGTTGAACTCATGTATCACGTACATACATTGAATCCAAAGTAAGCGAAGTGAAGGTAACACGTGTTGCAATTAGCATTTATTTCCACTTATAAGTTATTGCGGTATCAATTTAATTTTCAATTAAATTTTAGATATTTTATTACTGTTTAACAAGAATGAAATTGGCAAAACTCCACTTTAGGCACCAAAAGTTACTAAAAGAACTAAAGTTTAATTCTTTTAGTAAATAATAGATATTTCAACCCAAACTGTTGGCTATGCGGAAATTGCACGAAGTGATCACTAACTTCACTCCCGACAGTTTATATCCCTCTTCAAAACAAATGTCTCTTGTCTAACACATTCAACCGCATCGAATGATGTCGGTCATGATGACGACGAGAAGGATGTCGCTGATGATGATACCGACCGTCGAACGGTGACGCTTGGCCCCGAATGTCAACCCCGATCGGTTGCACTTCGATGACGGTTCGGTTGAGGTGAAACTCAACCAGGCTCCCCTTCTCTCGCCCGCCCCCGCCCCAAAAAGGCGTCTGGGTTTTCCAAATTAAGCCCGTCGTTACAGCTGTAGACACCGGGGACGACGTCGCCGACCCTGGAAAATCGGCTCGGACGGTACCGGATTCACCCTGGGATTCACCGGGGACACGGGGGGAACGAGCGCGGCACGCATGAAGTTTGCGTAATAAAATTTGCATAATTTACCATACATTAAATGCACATAATGGCAAGTTGATAAATTCCGCTCACCAACACCCGTCCACCGTGAGGGTATCGCGGGCGGGTCACCCTTCAGGGTGGTTGCCGCTTTTCCCGGAGTTTCCGGAGATTTTTCGGAAGGGCATTCGTCGGCATCTCAGGCTGGCCGGATCGGTTTGTTCCGGCCCGCTCGAGATGAGTTTGGCTCGACTTTGCTCGGACGCCGACACACTGCTGCGGTTTTTTCCACCGTTTCAAACTGTTTCGCCCACCACCGCACAAACGTGAGAGTTTTGTAAGTGTGAAATGTACTTACACACACACACACACACACACGTATGGATTCCAAAGAAGGGAAAAACTAACAGGAAACGTTACTGCCAGATGGTCCGCAGTAATTGTGAGGTTACCCGTTACAATTGTGCGATTGCGTTCATTTGGCGCGGGTGTGGCACGTAGTGTTGGGAGGCTGGGGTTTTCCGTGTATTCCAGAGAACGTGACGACATTGAGGGATGTAATAAAACAGCACTTTAAAAGGAGCACGGCTTAAAGCAAGATTTGACGATAGTTTTCCAGGAGAATGTTCGAAACACACGAAACATTTATGGCAATCACAAATAGGTTAGAGTTGATCAACAAGTTGGTTTCGGATGAAGGTTTGTAAATTTAATATTGGTACAGAACTAAAAAAAAGGATAATTTTTTTCCGACGAGCATATATTGTCAACGACCAATAAATTTATTATCAAACAGTTTTATTGCTTTTAAGTGATGCTAGTTCAATCTGCAAGATTTTAAAAATTTATTATATCTCCCCACGAATTTTTAGTAATTCGTATAGGGTAATGGTACCAATAGTGGCGCAGTTAGTCATACCCTTAACGAAATTATGACATACCTAATAAATTCATAAGAAAATCAGCATAAAAGTACAACCTGTTTAGAAAATATTAATGTTGGAGTCTTAATTAATTACTGAATGAGAACCTTTTAACCACTCTGCCGAAGATCAATGAACATTTCATAGAAGAACAAATATCTCCATTGAATTTATTTATTCGTAGAGCAAGAGTTTTATTCCACTACAACCACTATTGGTACTAGCATCACTATAAGAGCACTTACCCTATGCAATGTGTATTGTATTCTCTATTATAATCTTATTGTTTTGTTAATGTAAATAATCATCTTATGAAGTTATGAGTTTCTTGGACACCTAACACTAATAATTTCGTAATTTTAATTTGTGTACGACGGGACATTACTTAACTGATAATGTAATGAATTTTCATTCAAATTTGAAATCAAACATCTTGGTGGTAATATGTTTAAGCTATGAATGCAAAGCTTATATTGCAAAATATTTATATGGTTAGAAAAGTGTTCAAACCTCTGTAAAAAACTTGGATTTTTCCAAATCGAATCCATTATTCTTGTTTTACTTCAGCGCATCGATGAATTTGTGGCAAAATCCTCAACTTCAAGCATCGCTTTTGGATTTTGGTGTCAACTGGTAAAGCACCCTTAAAGCGTTGTTGGTGATGTTCCAAAAATTTTGCAAACGATGCACCGGCTGCAGGATGCACCTTGCAGCCATCTGCGTGGTATCCGTTCGGTGCCTTTTCCGAGCCTTGGTTACCGACGATCCGGGACGTTTTCGGTGAGAAAGGGAAAAGGATTGTCAAACACAACGAAGGAGAACAAGTAGCAGTGAGGGAAGGATCGGTGGAAAAACTGGGTCCTAGGGCCCGGGGAAGAAGTGAATGTTTTATGTTGACATTGTTCCCGCCGCTGTACTATCGCTTGTTATCGGATGTCACGGACGCTGTTCGGCCGGGAACGTCCTTTCCACGTATTTTCCGAACTTGGGTGTGTGCGTGTGTATGTGCCAGTGTTCGTGCACGGGCGTTTGGAAGCTGTCGTGGCCGGGCGACAAGGCGTGCAAGCAGCAAATGTATGGTGACATTCGACGCGACGAATATGTTAGTCGCTTACAGCACGCACGGGAGCGGTATCCTTTAATTCCTTGCTCTGTGTGAATGTGTGTGTGTGTGGGGTTGGTTGTTTAGTACGACCATCGTGTGGGTGTATTAGTTTGATTTGCCCTCCAGCACGTTCAACCCCTCCCCCCCTCTATTAGGTTTCTCTTGCATTTCCATCCAGTCAGCCGGGATGAAAATGAAGTGATGTGAATATTAATTCCCGTTTTTCCCTGACATCCTTACGCTCAGGGCGCGCTGGTACAACTCACTCGCTCTCTCCTTTCGTCCATTCTTATCTCCCTTCCCTTTCGCCCCAACTACCTTCCCTAGTTTTGTGCAGAAGTGCGGATCCGGGACGTAGATAGGAAGAAAGTTGGCGCATGCTCCGTATCCTAGGCAACAGCAAGAACCGAGTGCTTCGTTTTGCCCGGTTTCTATTTGTCCATTTTTTGTCCACCACTCTCCCTCTCTGCTCCCCCCCCCCCCCCCCCACACGCACAGCCTGCTGAGCCACGAGCGGCACCGGAAGCAGCAACAACAAATCACATCCCCCATCTTGTCGGATCGACAGTTCCCGGCACGAAAAGGGGCATGACCTTCGAGCGACTCTGTCGATATGGATTCCTTGGTTTGTGATTTTCAAACGACGGGTTTTCCTACGGAAAGCAAAAGAAGGATCGAATCCTTCAAACTGGAATGAAGTGCACGAAACGTTCGTTCACATCACGGCGCGCTTCCGGACTGGTTAACCTTTCGTCTCGGTGAAAATGTTCTATTTCTGCCTCGATGTCGAGTGACGTGATTTCTCGATTGGAAAAAGGTTTGCCAGCATTCCAGTAGCATCCACCAAAGCTAGCGATCGGCAAGAAGAATAGAACGAAACTGCCTTCCGGAAGTGGTAGCCTAGCGCAAGAAAATTACCGTCACACCGTCGAAGGTCCCTGGCGTCGATCCGGCAAGCACGGACCGGTTTCGCTTTGTTTGTTTCGCTAAATCTTCCAAATCAACCGACGAACACGATCGGAAACTGATCAAACATATTAAGAGAGCACATAAACGCGCACCATCGGTTTGTGTGTGTGTGTATGTGTGTCAATTTTGCTTTCTTTTCTCATCGCTTCCATCGGACGGTTGCGTATCCTTTCGGAAACGCTCTGAGACGCGTCGATTTCGTCGGTCCGTAAGAACCCGATCCGGTTCTTCTCGGTTCCGGCTAGATGAAGAGCGGGCATCCGGGTGATGCAGGTTGCAACTTATCCGTTAATCTCCCAGGTCGCGCTTTGCATAAACTGTTGCATTTAGGTGGCGGGGATTTCTCGTCTCGAAACGGTGGGAAAAATGGCACGCTCCGGATAAAGGATTCTAATACGATCCGGCCGTCGTAATGATGGTGATTTATTGCAAATCCTAGAAAAAGAGTTTTCATTGAATTTTGGAGGCTCAAACCAATTTTGATTCAGCCATGTTTGATTTCATTGTTTAGAAAATATTGAAGCAAAATTTCAGCGTAGATAAATATTGTTTCTTTATTTGAGTACATAGCGGTTATGATTATCAAAACGATGGTATATCTAACTATATCTATATGATTCCCAGTCAGCTGATGTTTCTCCCAAAAAGAGGTTATATTTTTCCCTCCAAGGCCCGTGAGCCGTGCGGCACGAGAATGAAAATTCGTTCCGTCTCGTCGTCGGGTCGATTTGCGGCCGTGCCATAAATCCGCAGTAAAAAGTCTACGAGTCTATTCCCGGTGGTCGATTCCTCCACGGAGTCGCAAAACTGTCGACGGCCTCGGCCTCGAACCTTGGCTGGGCGTCGGGAGTTTTGGAAAACCGGGTCAGAACCGGGTACACCCTTGACACTTGCGTCTCTCTCCCTCTCACCTTCCCTTCCTTCCATCGGCACGTCATCTAACCGGAATGCGTGTGTGGAATTTAAGCAATTCCTGACGCGCTCTTATCCAAATGCAGTGCACGAGAATCGCTTTTGCAAGGCTAACGGCGCAATTTGTTTCGTATGCGGATGCGTGCAGAAATTTTGCAGTAGAATTTCACTTTCTAGATGGTTTCATTTTCGCGTACGGTGACAGGTTGGTGGGGTTGATTTTTCAGTTGATACTATGTGGTGTAGTACTCAGTTGCTTCTATTTAAGGCAGTAAATAATTGCCTAAAAGATAGATGAAAATAAATTTAAACAAACCCAAGTATGATACTTTTAGGTAAGATATCAATAATGAATTAAAAAGAAAAT
The DNA here is from genome assembly GCF_943734705.1 of Anopheles coustani. Taxonomy (NCBI): domain Eukaryota; kingdom Metazoa; phylum Arthropoda; class Insecta; order Diptera; family Culicidae; genus Anopheles; species Anopheles coustani. Next base: position 68,655,235 of record NC_071289.1, on the reverse strand, counting down.
AATTACGTTAAAAATAGGTGAAAATAAATGTAAATAAAACTAAGTACGGCGAGCCACTTCCCATTCGGAAACCATTTTCTCATCAATACATCACAATCCGTCGCTCATAACGAACCTTGGTGCCGACCCTCGTACCTGCCCTAAACACATTGCCAATGAACGAGTTTGCGTGTGTGTATGTGTGCGTGTATGTGTCCTGTGTAACGAAGGGCATAGGAACGCGCGTGTGCAAATTTATGTTGCCAATCTTTACGCCCTACGCTGCATCCCCACCCCCACCTCCGCGCGTTATCGGACGGTGCAAAAATGTGTTCCCCCTTTTACTTTACCACACCGGTTCGCTACGGACTCTTTCGCCTCCAGTATCTCGTCGACGTCTCCCCTTTCGTTATTCGTTATACTATCCTTCTTTCGGTTTCTCTCTCTCTCTCTCTCTAGTACTTCGAGGGCGTTCAGAAAAATCAGTCCCAACCGTAGTGACAGAGGAACCGCTTTACAATCCCCGTTGAGAGTAGGGAAACACAGGTAGACCTTTACAGGAAGGACACGGTAAAGGATAACGAAAAGAAGGGTACAATGGAGAAAACGGTGGAAAAAATCGATAATTTTCATGTCAGTTTTTAGTCATTTGAAGGGGGATACGTTTGGTCAACGTCAACGAGTTATGGTCTTTTATTTCTTCGAATTGAAAAATATTGCTGGGCAAAGTTAACTTGCGTTTTATTTGATAGTGGAATTCAGAACCTTTAATAAAAAAATACTTTGATCTTGACTAAAATGTAGTTTTGAATACAATCACAAATACATTTCTATGGAAGTCAGACAAAGTAGTTTTTCTCCTGACTTGGCACTCGTGGTTTGATCTCCAAATTAGTTTCATGCAACATCTCACATTTTGTTTCATAAGGTTTAACATCAACAAAATGAAAACAAAAAACAAATAAAACGTTAAATATCTTCAACCGCATGTTTTGCCCGGGTTCAGCAGGGATGTAGTATTTAAGCAACGCGCTAGCCATGAATAAATCATTTAATGAGACAAGATTTATGGAGTGTCTGGGTGTTATGCGTTGGAGGCCTTCGAGTTGCTCCTAAATCAGCCCATATGTTTGTGCGCGTGTGTGTGTGTGTGTGTGTGGATACATATAGGCTGTGTGAGTCGTATGGTTGTATTTATTGGGCGCCCTTTTACGCCCGGTGGGCTTCACTTACTGTTTCCCCCCCTCCAGGCCAACACTCAGCGCAAAAGTCGACAGAACAGACGCCCAAAGTTCGAGCTGGAAAAGTAGTGCACGTTTGGGTTGTGTGTTTGGCACGTTCCAGTTCTCGTCACATTCTGTGTCTGTATTGATGTTTGTATTTGTTTGTTGGGGTGTGTGTGTGTGTATTTTGCACGTCGACTCGTCTTCTCCTAAAACACGTGCGGAAAATTTATGAACCTCGCCTCGCCTATGCAAGCGGGTTTGTCATGCCCTTCCATCCATCACCCGCTTTCGTTTTCTCCTTTTTTCCCACCCATTTCTTTGTCCCTTTTTTCTCTCTCTCTCTCTCTCCCTCACTCACGCCCGGTTCACGAAACACTTTCACGGCGGGGTTTTTATCATCATCAATATTTCAATGGCAGACGTCGTGGATGGTCGTTATTTTTAATTTTATGCGTAACTGACCTCGATTTATTTCTTTACGGCCTCCGAAAGATTGGCCCCGGTCGAAGATCGAGATCGACGTGCGGTCTCGCTGGCCGTGCCCGTGCTCCGTTCGGCGCTGGGAGGTTGTGTTTTTACGACCGTTCGCTGTAGAAACCCTCAAGGGGTGGGTGCTACTCCACACAAGAGTATGGAAACGTGATCAAGGTGTAGGAATGGAGAAAGAAAATTCTTTGCAAATCTTGAGAGCTCGCGGGAAGGAAAAAAAGAGGAACGCTCGTAAAACAACCGGCTGATGAGGAGCAGCTATTGGGTGCAAATGGAGGTGGATTGCAGCGCACGGCAATTAGGGATACTTTACGACCGAGTTCCGAAGGTTGGCGAAGAAAAACACAAACTGTGCCTTTGCTGCTGTTAAAAAGAGTGTGTTTTTTTTCTGACCCGTTGAGCATGGATTGTTTATTAAAATTGTTGATGTTTGTCTTAGGACGATTCTTAGATAAGTAGGGAAAACTATTCGTTATATCGTTGCATTTGTTCAAAGTCTAATTCTCTTATAATAGACCTCAGAAAACCATCGCCCAATGAAATCACAGGTTCGGTTGGTCAATAAAAATTGCAATTAAAACAGCGGTAACATCGTTTCCCGAGATTCTACAGTATGAAAGGGGAAAAATTCGTTCCGACGAAATTCAATCCCTTCACCAGCTACATGCCGCAGCCAGATTAATCAATCTGTAATGGAGCACCGGGCGCCTCCATCGACCCTGATGCAATCATTTACAAGCTCTCACACATACATATTCTGACCCCCCTACAACACAAATGACACTTCCCCTGATGGAAATGATGAACACTAAAAATTAAAAAAAAAACAAGTTGGAAAAATGTACAGATTTTGATTATCTATTTTTTGTTTTCCGTTCCACTGCCTTGTAGCAGCATTGGTTTACCGGTTCCATTTTTTGGTGTTTGCGCTGGATGTTCGGTGCCTATCCGTTGCTTTCCCGCTCGCGTCAGAACCTCTGATCCAGCGGAACGCTAATCATCGTGTCATCGTTTTCGATTATCCTTTCGGCTCGGGAATGGGGCGGAGGAGGGACGAAAGGATTGGTGCCACGGTTTGAAACTGGGTTTGCTTTTTTCCCCGTTTGCGAATCGTCGTGCATTTTCCAACAGCAACGCGTTGTATTCCCCGAGGCGTTGTTCGGCAGCACCAACACTGCCACCATTAGAGCAGTTCCGGCGTGGAGCACCATGCTGTTAATGTGGTCCTGTTTTTTCTCTTTTCCTTTTTCGGCATCACTGTTGTCGTTTTGGTTTTGCTTTGTCGCTTTCCCAACGTCTCACAGCACACCGTAGATAGGCCTAGTTTCAATACCGAATGGATCCGAGGTTCGTTTCCCTTCGTTGTGCACTTTTCCTCTTTTTTTTTTTTTGCAAACGTTGGCCACGTTTTTCCACGCAAGCATCATGCGTGAAACATGGAACCGTTTGTCAGGTACACTCCACAAATCGTGAAAAACATCATCCCCACCGAGCAGGGGAAACTGCGAGGGAGTGGAAAAATGGATCAGGCTCTGGAAGGGACGAAGACACGTTACCATTCAACACGAGCCATCCGCTTATGTGTGTGTGTGTGTGTGTGTGTCGAGTGAGAGTGAAAAACTCATTGTCATTCGGTGGAGTTGTACGGTATCGGTTTTTTTTATTCCACACTGAAAGGACGACCTCCGGAACGGCGAGGAAAACGTTCCTTGCCTCGGGTGAAAGTGATATCCAGTTCCGGAGCGTAGATGCCTTGCGGGTGGGTGGAACACTGGGGGGGAGCCTGGGGGAGGGGGGCAGGACATCAGCATGAATGGGACGGGCGCACGGCGAATGCCAAAAGCGGAACCGAACCACGGATGATGTCACTGCAGCAGAAGTGAAATTGAAATCTGACTAAATTGTTTTCCATCTCCTTGATGTAGCTAATATCGGAGTGTGTAGTGATTTTGACAACGAGCGTGCCCGGCCCCGGGACCGAGCCACCGACACCGAAAGTCAAGTTGAGTAATTGGTCCTGCGTGTGCAGTCCTCCGTCGGCCCGGCGACCAAATGGACCAGGGCGGCTCAATTGCAGGAGCTACTTCGGATGATTGAATTAATTTTTAAATTATTCGTTCGCCAAAACCAACTCGGCTCGTCTCTCGGGTGACACACTCAAGTGGTTGTTCGATTTGAATAGAAATGGAGCCCGTTTCGGAAAGGGGAAAGCACACTGTAGACCATCTGGCGTCCATCGATGGAGGAAGGTCATTTTTTGCCAGTGCCATGATTTCCGGGACGAAGAGAGCTGTCGCCATCAGAGACTCTTTACGCTGATTGGGCCAATATTCGGCCCGAGTCAACGGGAAAATTTCATTTGACAATGGTGTTAATAGGCGTTTGCATTGCGATCAAGTATTAGGGAGCAAATGTTAAACGGTTGTAGAATATATTTCTTTTTGTCTTGCAACGACACAAGCAGCAAATATATGCTATTAAGTGAATTAGTACAATCAGTAAAATGAAATTTAAACCAAAATCAGATAACATCAAGTGTTGTAGAACTTTTCAAGGAACAACAACCTTGTATGTCTTATATTTAGTGTATCAAACATGTGTAATCAACATTAAAATAATTTATTTATTTACGATGGACATAAAGTATAATTGAATTAAATTTTATATTTTAACTGACTTACACCAATTATTTAAGACAGGTATTTTAACGTAAACACAAAAGAATTCCAAGAGCATTATAAAATCTTGAATGATATTTTAAGAAAAGACTTCGTTAATTGTTAAACACGTTGATGAAATATTTTTGAAAGGCAGAAAATCGATCTAGGTAGGTAAACATTTTGTTTATTGAATAACTTTTTTAAATGACCAATTAAATTTCAGTATTTTTAATAAATCTTCCTATATACATTCAACATTTTATACTGTTTGTTTTGTAATCCTTTGCACCGTGATTCACTTTCTCCTTTTTTGTCTCCTAAACATCACTTATTTGAGTTCGCACTGGAACTATTTAAGGGAAACGAAAACCAAACCCCGTTGACAAATTCCACCCACGAAGCCCACAATCGCCTCATCAGCACCACATCATCCGACCCGATCCAAACCTTGCGAGCGTCCGAGCGACCGTAAATGCAACCAAATGATTGAAATCCTTCCCGACCGAGTCATGTTAACGCTTATTTTATCGTCCCATAAGCAACGGCGCGTCACGACAAAATGGTAACCCTCGACGACTACCGGCTCCACATCGGTTGTGTGTGTGTGTGTTTTGGTGTGGTCGTCTTCCGGCGTTATCCTTGCGGTGGCCTGAGACCCGTGCCAGGACACGCTCGTAGCACCATCAGCAGGTTCGTATCATCATCGTCGTCGTCGTCGTCGTCGTCATGATGCCACTCGCCCGGTTCCGGTTCGTACCTCCGTTGGCATGGCACGGGGTAGTCATGGCCGGTTGATTCATGTTGTCTGGTGACTGAGATGCCAACTGATGGGTACACACACACACGCACGCACGTACGACCGAGACAGGGTGCGGAGAAAGGCGAGGATGTTCCGTTGGGGGGGACACTAGACTTTCAACGTTGAAACCGGATGCGTGATCGGATGATGGCAGCGGAATCAAAATCGTTGTGGCGTCCTGAAACGTGAGAAGGATAGTGTGTGTGTGTGCGCGCAGGGCACTAGCACCGATTTCCTATCGTCCTGTTCATTCCGGTAGTTCCGCTTTCGATGCGTTCGGATGATGGCGAATTGCGGTGACATAGTGACATTGCTGAGGACGAAGCGAACGAACGCTCGCTACAAATGCCAAATGCTCGCTGTCTGTTTGCTACCTTGTGTCAACAAAATATACTGATGGTCACAATTTTGGCAGATTTGGCTCCTCGTATAGTTAGAAAATTTAAACGATAATATAGTTTAGTTTAGAAATAAAGCAATATGCTTGTAAATGATTTGAGTCTTGGGAATTTTCGTCCTTAAAATCAAAACAACCTACTGGTTAGTAGATCTTGCTACGGACATAAGTGTAGGTTTTCTTCCCTGAACTTGGCTCCAACAAATTCCCTGTCGCTTCTCCAACATCAGGAATCTTCCACTTTCCCGCGCGCCCCGGGAGTGCGTTGGCGTGATGATAAATTGTTTATCGTTCACTAACCAGCGTGATGGGAATGTTCGTGTCTCCCGGGAAGGGCTCGAATCGTGCGTGAACCGATGTTGGCTCATCCCTCCTTCCCGGTACCACTACACCCGGTCGCGCATTCCATATCGTGACTTCGAATGGAACTAAATCATCATCACCGGCCCCATTTTCGTAGTACAAGTACGACTGCGACTACCGTTCGTCCATTCCCGGGGAAAAACCCCGTTCGGCAAGAAGCAACAAATCGAGCCTTCGGTGAAAAGGCTGGGGAGGTTCAGAAGTCAAAGGCTCAAAAGTGGAATCAGTCGGAATTAAAGTGTTTATGGTAATGGGAACGATCCGTGTCGAAAGGCACTCGAGGTTTCGGCGGTTCGGTGGTAAAAACCCTGGGCTTCACACACACAAACACATACGCACATAAGCCACAAACCTTTGCTCATAATAATGACGATGGTAATGAGAACGATTGCCGGAAAAGATTTTTTATGACCCGATTTTTGGGGGGCTTCTTCTATGCGTGCGCTTCGGGAACGCAGTGTCGGACGGGCGTTTGTCAGATGCCACGTGGTTTGATGGCAGTACAAAACGATACACATGTTTTCCCGGGACCCCCGCACAGGCAGGAAAGGGTTTTTCGGGGTGGGTTTTTTGTCGTAAAAAACGGCAAAACGCACAGTGCGATCAATTTTTCCATGATTATGATGGAGAGCAGCAACGTTAATATATTTGAAGTTAGATGAAATTTGTTTTACGTTAAGTTGGATAGATGATACCCATTAAAAAGTTGATCACATGTGCTTATTCAGGATGATTTTATGAAACTTTCAAAAAAGAAATCAAGCCGTTTCTGAGGATTTGTTCATTACTATCTGTTTTTAGAGCAAGAGATTTTAGAGAACAAAAATTGGGTAAGCATTGTAAATTTGGTAAATTTTAATTAGTAATGATAAATTTGGATAAAAATTATAATTGCTGGGGGTAGCAAGAACCATGGTTATGCTTTTACATAAACAAAACCCTTTTTTCCTTTCCCAAGTGAAAATCCTTCCGCGATACCGATCGTTCTAAGCACAACATAAATAAAGTGATATGAAATAGCATTAAAAAGACCATGCACAGAGCAGAAAACGAAACTGCCCCGAAACAATAAAACACTGTGTCACTGGGCACTTATGGTCGCCCTCTAAACGCACTTGTAAATGAGCCGCCAGTAGCATAAATATGTTTTTTGATGTCAATGTGGCAGCTTGATGGCACACAATCGACACAAAATGTTGTGCCAGAAGTTGAAGCGAACGAACAATGATAAGAAAAGTAGTGAAAAAAAAGGCATCATAAACACACGAATCGAGCAAAACGAGTGCAAAAACGAAATGGCTCCCCGTTTTATTATTTATGATACCGACCGCCCTAGCTGCGTGCCCTTCGGTGGGAAGTGTCGCGGTGTGGGGTCCAAAGTGTGCCCCAAACGAATGCAATCCACTGTCAATCCACGGAAACGCAACCCCGAGAGCATAAAGTGCCCGGCGTGCCGTTTTGTGGAGCCCCCTCGGGCCTCGGGCTTTCCATATTTTATAGCGCTCAAGTTGGAGAATCATACATTACGACACAATAAACGTATGACATAAGTCGAAATGGTGGGGAGGGTTTTTATTCGTCGCCCGAAAATGTTACAATTGGATGTGAGGATGGCGCTTATTTTAAGGACTTTAGATTGGCACCCACTTTTCACGTGCTTTTGGAAGTGAATTTTTGGCTTCGTCTTTTTTTACGGTAGAAAGTGGATGTTAAAACAAATCGTCACAGAGCACGTTAGCAAATGAATCAAGTTCCGCGGAAGTCGAATGAGGCTGTTGCTAGAAACAACATTTCCATTAAACACGATTCTCAGATAAACGTAAATTCCCGTGGATATTCAAAGGAAACTTCAACATATCGCTACCGAACGCCATTTTCTTTGAATGGTGAATCCATCCTTACCAGTGTTGGCCAAGATTGAACAACGTTTCGGGCCACAACTTAGCACCGTGCACAAATAAAGTTCGACATGATCCATTTTCCGAGCCAGCATCAAACTTCCACTTGTGCACGTCGGTCGGTTCGAAAGGAGAACCAATGAAGGAGTGAGAGAGAGAGCGATGGAGCCATCGTCGAGGAAAGATTGATCCCTTCAACACACCCAAACCGGCATACGGGGATGGAAGTTGGCGGTGGTGGTCAAGGCGAAATCAAACAAACTTTCACACCGATCGAGCGGCACGAGTCGTTCGTTCCGTCGATAAGTTTCCGTTCCGTTTTCCGGGCGGTTTTAGGGACGAAAAAGCGCGCGCGTCCTGTTTGCTCGCCTCGCCCATTGGTTTTCCCATGGCGAAGGAAAGCCGTTTCCGAGGCTCCGTTGTCGCTGAAGGACGTGGCCGGGTGGAGGGTGGGTTCGGTAAATATAATAAAACCTCCACTTGTGACTCGCAACGCAAGGCGGTGAATGTGCCGAACTCAATAAAATACACTTCGGCAATCACAAACAACCACATACGCAAGGAGGAACCACGGGTAAACAAATGGCTGGAGCCTGCAGGAGGGCGGGAGGAACCCAAAACTAATATATTAGATATATCGGCTCGTAGGAAACTCTTCGACTTGTGGGTGTTTCTAAGACGGTGTGTTGAAAATGTCCGTTCAGTTGATGATTTAATCGGTTTTTTAATAATTAGATTTTCGGTAAGCTTAAGGGATAATTAATTTTATTCAGCTTTGAAAGTAAGGTTAATAGGTAGAAAGATCATTTATTGTGCTTTAAAGACATTTATCTTGAATAAAAAATGCTAAAATTATTGCTGTAGATATTGCAATTTGTAATTAGATAAAGACAAGAGTTCGTATTTGTTATTCTTTTGTGAGTTAGTATTTCTTGTAGATCCTGAATTCTTACTCAATTTTTTCCATGAATCCAATTTGACGATGTTTGATAGGTTAGGTTAAATTAGTATCGCTCAAGAAACCATCAACTTTCGTTCGTTTTCTCCCCGGCATGGATTTTCGCTCGACGATGTTGTCACTAACGAGAGACTCTACCCCCTCCCCCTTGGTGACCCGTCAGCCATGATGAACGCAAACAAGAGTCCTTCCCGCCCCTTCCTTTCCCACTCAGCAATCCCCCCCCCTCGGGAAGAGAACCTCCCTTCCGGCTGGCTCATTTTGTCGACGATCTCGACGCCGGGACGACGATGCGGAAGGTTTGTTTTATGCTTCCTTCCGTCAGCTTCCGGATTCGGTTCCCGAGGCCGCGCGTTTTCGGTCGCGTGTCGCCCAAGCGCACTCCTTCAACCCCCGCTCCTCCACCCACCCCACCCATGCTCATAAGTACGCGCTGGATGCTTCCGTTTTGCACCCTCCATGTTTACCTCTTTCGCCACGGCGGCGAAGCGAATGGACGGATGCATGTGTTTATGCTTGGGCATCAAATAAATTTACGTCACATTCGAGTGCCATAAATAAACTCTAAACAAATCTGATGTTATGATTGCGATAAAAATGAGCAACTTTGAACGAAAGGGAGCGAGGAACACCCAGGAAAAGAAACCTTTACCACCCAACCGAAAAACGAACCAGGGTTCACGAAGGGGACGAAACAAATACACACACACATAGCCGGCTCCCGGATGCTTGAATCGAAAGATGAGGGAAAGGTCTCAAGAAAACGAACACCAAAGAAATACGAAAAAAGGTGGACCGGAAAAGCGGAAAAACTGCACAGCACACCCGTGGTACGGAAAAAGACGTGCGCCGGCAATAACAGTAAAGCGTGGGTGAAAATGATCGCCGGATTTATGGTGCATCGATTTTCACATACTCTTGCACTGGGCCGTGCAGCTCGGCAGGACACGGACTGCGAAACATACGCGATGGATCGAGAGCACCCAATAAAGCTGGATCTTGAACACTTCCCTTCCTTCTCGGCCGGCGCATTTCCCTCGGTTCCGGCGGAGCTGCTTTATTTTATTTGGCTGCAATCATCAACGGAGCAACGAAGTGAAAGAAAACCAACCCGAAATGGAGTTGGAATCCAGCAGTTTCGGCACGCAGCCGAGTCCTTGCCGGAGTCGGTGATGGTTTTACGATAGTTTTAGATGCGCTATTTGGATGAGTGTTCAAATGAAAGCAAATGCTTCACAATTGGCTGTATCGGTTGTGTATGGTGCTCGTGGCTTTTCGGAGTTCGTAAAGAGGCACATTGAAATGAGTTGTAAAGAAGGATATACTAGATGTATGTTAGATGGCGTTACGATTTCTGTTTGCAGCGTTGTTGCGTAGTATCAGATGATAAGGAGTTAGTAAAAATCGACATCAAAGTTTAACGTTTGCCATGTTTTGACTTTGAGCAGTTAGACCTACTCTTATGTTATATCCAAATTTATTTGAATACGTAATCACTTCCTTAAAAATTTTACTAAGATCGCACTGATATTAAAATATAAATATTTGTTTACCAAACTAAGCTCGGAAAAATTATTACAATTTTACAGGACTCCTCAGTTATTTTATCTTAATACTTCGTGCCTTTGAAGACAATCTTACCTAAGCACTGCTGAACCAAATTTTCTATACAGCGTATGTTGTTTATTCTTATCATTTTAAGACTGTCTGTTGTTCTCCTTTGCCAAATCGTGTAGAAACTTTTTTTATCTTAAACAATTTGAAAGGATAAGGCATTTTGCTGTAATTAATCTTAAACCTACAACCCAAAACAACCAGTTTTGAATCGATTCAAGTATTAATTGTGGAAGTACAAGTAAAAGAATAAATAATGTTTTTCATAATTCAAAAAAAGAGTGATAAGAATTGAACTAGTCTTATTTCTATAAAATAAATTGTATTTTATTTTCTAATTAGTATTGATTATCAAATAATCTTTGGTGTTCAAAATTGAGTGACTTTAAAAATGATCCTATCTAATTAGAAGCCAATGCCATATTTTAGACTAGTTTAAACCTGCATACTCGTCCTAACTTATTTGCCATAAAATATCTCTGCCTCAAAAACAACGAATCTACCCCGCGAAAAAAAAAACCCACAAACATATTCCTTCTTCGCTTTGCCAAAGATGACCTCGATCAAATTCCTTGAATCGTTTCGACTTCGCGGCCTTCCGGCGGCCATGAACCTTACCTCCATCGCATCACAAGAAATTACATCACTTGAGCTCGAGCTGAACGTGGATGCATCACGACACGAGTATTTAAAGGAAATAAAAGATGTAAACACCCGATAGTGACGAGTCGTTCGTACCGTGCACACCCGTTGGGAGGCAATATGTGCGCCCACCTCATACCTTGGTGACATTGAGATCCCGAAGCATACGATTCCTTCTTTGAAGGGGAGGACTTGTTTCGTCTCTTCTTTCACGTTCGTCTCCGCGAGACTGAGCCTGCGGATGAATTGAAGGATGATGGAAATATTTAAATGAGCCAGCTCTCGTCGTCTCATTTGGTCTGTGTGTGTATTTTTGTCTTCAGTTGCTACCGTTTGGGCGGTCGAGAAGTGCTCCCGTACTTGCATACCCAAGATGGTTGCACTGGGGATGCCATTGGTGCCGAAGCCTGCTGCTTTCCCTCCGGCTCGACCGTTTCGCGACCCGATCTCGTTAGGTTTTGTTTTATTTGCGAGACGTTTAGTGGCCAAACGAAGATGCATGACACGAGATGACGACTGCGACGAGCTTTCGAGTGGAAATAAATTGGGGCCCCCGCGAGTCGTTTTCTCGCGGGCCGGTCGTCTAGGGTGGTCGCCGGTTTCGGGGCGGAAGCGAACGGTGCGGCCAAAGCGGAATATGCAAAATTAAAGTTGAATTAAAAACAAAATGTCCCCTACGCCTCGTGTGCGGGGTCTGCACGCCGTCTGGCCGCGTTCGGCCGGGATCGAAGGAAAATGATAAAAAGGGAAATTAATTTATTAAATTGAATTGATAAATCTGCTGCTGCTACTTCTGCTGCTGGAAGCGGATCGGATCGCGGCTCTTGCCTTCGGTTTCCTTTTCGACCTTGGGAGCCCCCCAACGAAGTCAATGCGTTGGAGGCAGTGTGAGGGACGGAAGGAATGAAACAAACTGTTATTACAGGAATTACAGTGAACCACCAGATTTCGAAGAAGTGCCTCCGTTTCGTGAGTATTTAATCTTGCTGTGGAATTAAGCGCAAGCAAATGATTCAATGGAAAAGTTTATAGAAAAGTGACGTTCTTTTCGTTGGATCCATTCCTTTGAAAATCAATGTTGTTGATTGCTCGGAGCTGAGTTAAAAATGATTTTTGTTAAACAGTTGGTTTTCTTTTACTTATTTATTCACCAACAAAAGAACCCTTAAAACACAAAGTCACACGCCGTTCGACAGTTGGTCGATATTGGAAACGTAATTGATTCCTTCTGGTTCCCAGTATGCACGGTTTACCCGGGCAGGCAGGAAGTGGTCCAGTTTTGCAAAACAAACCTGAACCGACCGCGCCACGCAAGGGAAAACATTTTAATGACAAGCAATACGCGAATCAATCGTTGTCTCGCGAAACGCACCAGCCTTTTGCACAGGAAGCGGAAAAGAAGAAGGGCAACAAGAACACTGCGAGAAGACCACAAGACAGACGGACACGGTATGGGTACACGCAGAATGTCCGAATTGAAATGGATGATGGAGTGTAGAAGAGGAACAGGGAAAAAAAGGCTTATATTTTAATGAACATTACTGTCTGTAAAACTGTTGCAGAATTCCTGTTGCATTTATAACATGCTTAAGGAATTCAAGCAGTTTCTCGCCGTTTCCACCCCCCCCCCTCCCCTCCCTCTTTCTCCCTTGTGACCCCTCTTTGAGGATGCATTGAAATCGATTGACGAGTCAAAAAACCTGACAAACGGACACGAAGACGACGACGTCCGCCACTGATGGATGGATTGTCCCGCCGTTGGATTCCTTCTTGTGCCTTCCCAGGCCCCGGGAAACCGGGGTTTCCGCTGGCGTGTGTGTGTGTGTACACCGGGTCTACAACGAGCAGTGCACATTTTTGGGCTTCTTGGCCTTCCCAGACCTCCGTTTCTGCAAGTGTCCCCTTTTGGTGCAGTTATTTATTGTTTTTGCAAAATGTCTTCTTCTGGTTCTGGTGAAGCGCGACTTTTATCCCGTGTTTTATTTGTGTTGCGAACGCCATGCTGTGTTTCTGGCGTTTTTTTTTTCCTGCCAGCATCTGGCCCGTGTGTGTGTGTGTGAACTTTGCTTTAATTCTCCAGATAAATTCAGGCGTTTTCTTATCGTTACCCGCACCCGTCTCGTGGGGGTTTCCACCGCAAACTGCATTGTTCACCACTGGTATTGTTGTGCCTCGTTCTAGGGCATTTTTCGCGCAATCTTGCATGCTGTACGATTTTCTTCCTACACCATGTTTGCAGTAGTTTGCTGCCCTCGGTCCTTCCCCTTCGCGTGTGGTGCATTTTCCTTCGCCTACCTGTCATACTTTATTCACTGGCAGTCTGCACGGACTTGACCAGCGCTGTTTAAAATTCAGCAGAAATTCATTCACCGTTACCGTAAAGCGCCGGTACGATCGGATTGGTGCCGAGGCTAGCAATTGATGGATCTCGCCCTTCCATCCTTCCGCCCGCCCGAAGGATTTCAACCGCTCGCCTCCTCGCGGATGGAACTCGGGCGCGCAACAGCGTCATGCGTCAGCCGGTTTGTTACGGGAGAACTGTGTTCCGTTCGCGAGCGTGATCGATCGATCGATCGATCGGGTGGACGCCGGGGGTAAACCGCTGGGGTCCGAAACCGTTTCGCTGATCGAAAAACGTACCAGCAGTTCATTAACGACGACGTGTACGTGCGAGATTGAAACGGAAAGTACATCATTAGGGCACCCTTCCGAGTGGTCGCGGGAACGACCGGTGGCCAAAACAATGCTTTTCTTGGCGTGTTGGCCACGCGGGGCGCTGGGAAACACATGCGTCCATTACGATGGCGTCCGATGGATTAACGAAATAACGTCCGGATCGATGTGAATGATGTGGTTCGACCGTCCGTGCTGTGCGTGTATGCTTCTTTGCCCGAGTTTATGTGCCACTGATTGAGATAAAATTAAGGCTACAAGATTTCTTAGTTGCTTTAGTTAAGCGATGGCTATTTTTAAAAGATTCTCAGAGAAAAAAGGTACAATGTAAAAAATGTTTGCAGGAAAAGAGCTTTTATAACCTTTTTTGATCAAACCTACAAAAAAGAATTTTTTCTACAAAAAATGGTTTCAAGAAAAAAGCATACTTTACGTGAAGGATGAAAAAGAATTACATCTAGATTCCGTTAGAACCCTGAAATGATAAAGTAATAGCACAAACATTCCCCTTTGGAATGTCTTCCAAAATGCGACATTGTTATAAATGAACTAGGCGAACCATCCCCAAAGGTACGACAAGATGCTTTCCATCGTCCTAGTTTTTCCCGACGACCTGGTTTTTTTCCATGTTGGGTTTCTTTTCTTCCCTAGCATCCTTTGCCTTGGAATGTTCCACCATAAATCAACCATCGGACCATGAATTTATTGCGTCCAATTGAAAGATTATTGTCTTTTGATAGATTTTCCGGACACATTTGGGTTAAGGTTGGCCGTGGGCCGTCTATGTCCCACGTGGAAATATCGTAGGAATGCAGCTCGTGGCTAAGAAGGGAGAAAATAAGAGTGGAGTCAAATCTTGCCACTGGTCACAATAAATATGTCACCGGTTATTGATACCATCGGGGAAGGGCACTTTTCCGAGTAGGAGGAGGATTTATTGTCCCCGGGGCACGCCGTAGTCAATTTGGGAAGGTTCACTTTAGGAATGTCCTCTGCTCCACTGAACGGCTTTTTGTGTGGTGTGTACGCTTTTCCCCCTATGGGGAAGTTCACTATCATCAATTGGCAAATGTTATCACTTAGTTATCATAGGAGACACATTCGTAGCAGATTGGCGCCGCCAACCGATGTTCGCTGGTGAACCATTTTTCTTCGCCTAAGTCTAACAAATTTCCTGACTTTGCATACGGAGCCGATTAAATTTCCAATGATAAATTCAACTCACACAAAACCGTCCGGAATGGGTGGGTACGCGTGGAAAATTAACAAAACCAACCCATCCGCCGAACCGCCGTTTACGAAATCTTCTATCCCCGGGTTGAGATTAGTTTGGATACTTTCAACCGGCCCTCCCTCCCTCCCCTCCGGGACGGGTGGCATCTTCTTGTTGGCGAAATGCTTTCGAACCAATTTTCGAAACTAAATAGTTCGAAGAGAAAGAAAAAAATAATGGAAACCAAATAAAATGGAAAACAAGCCCTTCCAAAATGCCGAGCGAGCAGAGTTGGCGGAATGAAGGCAAAGACAACAAGAAGCTGGAGCTAATTTAAGAAAACAAATGTCGAACAAAACACTGGAATATGAATCTCGTCTTGATTATGTTGCCCCTTGCCAGGCCGAACCGAGACGAGCGGGTAAGGGAACAAGAACGAAAAGGAGCAAAAAAAACCACATGAAGAAAACGGAAAGTTTTTCCTGCTGGTCGACGGATTTGGATTTGTCCGTCCGGTCAGTGGACTGTCGCGCTAGGGAAGTGAATTGTGGCTTAGTGGCAAGATAAAGCAATTCTAAGACTAAGCTGCAAAAGAATTGCGCAAGAAAGCAGCAACAAAAAAAGACATACAGAAGCCCAACATATCCAAGACCGCTGAAAGGAAACGGTGAAAGAAAGATGCAGATGAGAGCCCGACACAAAAAAGAAAAACATTGTAAGATTGCAAAAGTGGACGCGGTGAGCGCAAGGAAAGAAGGAAAAAAAATAAATGGATGAAACACACAAAAACACAGCAAATAGCTTAGCTAGAAATGAAAAACTTATGTTAATTTATGCATATTACATTGGTGGAGTAAGTAAACTACTCATGTCACTGGCAAACATTGGATTCTTTCTCCCCCCCCCCCCCACACTTTCCCTTCTCAAACGCCCCTCGCAAAGTGGGAACCTACTGATGAATTGTGGAAACGGGAGGCAAGCGAGTGGCTTCGCTGATGAAAAGGGAAAACGATGCGAGAATGGAATTTGGCGATACTTTTTGGTCGGCGGGAGCCACAACAAAATAAAACGAAAAGAAAAGAATCATCTTGCCACCAGAACCACACACCGAAACAACGGAAAATGGATAACAAGCTTTGGAGGTCCGTAGACGGGGTTTTTCCCCTCGGTGTGCGGTTTTCTCCCGTATCCCTTGCTCATGCCCCATTTCCACGCACTCACATCGAAGCAAGCGCGTAGGGAAAATTAGAAGACCCGACCCCGGGAAAAAAAGGGTTGGGCGAAAAATGCGCTTTCCACTTCGGAAAGCGTTCTAGATTTGGTCAAATTTTCGTCTAAATAATAAGCTTCCATTTGGTTGGATAAAATCTGCCGATGGGAGGGAAAGCTGGGAACCGCTTCCTTTCCCCGCCCGTCTTCCGCGCTGTCCCGGTTCGAGATGAAATTGTAACACTAGCAAATTTGCATATGAAAAAGGGTACAATGGTGCAGAGTGAAATAGCACCAGAGCTAGCGTCACGAGTGTGTTTTTTTGGCTGTTTTGCCGGGAAGGCTGGTACGAAATTGTTTTGGTTTGAATCCTTTTCCGTCTCCAATTGACCGTCTTGTCGGGGTGGTGTTCGGGTTCCTTCCACTTCGACACGCTAGTTTAACTTTCTTGCCCGCTTTAGCAATCGTTGAAATCGTTTCGGTTGCGATTGTTGATGCTTCGGGATTGTTTCGAAGATTCGAAATGAAGAGCTTTACAATACAACGATGCCTTTTTCTTTGATTTGTATTTTGACAGACTCTTTGTAGACTGATTTGATATTTTAAAATTTTTGATTTCAAATTTTATCTACACAATAATGTAAATTTGCTAGATCCTATTCTCCCCAATCAACCTTGCGTTACGTGCATTCATCTTTTTTTTCGAACGTCACTTTCAAGCTGATATTAATGTGTTAATTAAGTCATATTGAAATTCCATAATTAAACTCCCCTTAGGGGAATATCGCAGACGGGATTCAAAAAGCAAACCACCATTACGTCACGCTGCTGGGACACACCGATGGTGCCGGCGATGGTGCATGAAGCCATCATCGTCACCAATTGCACCGCAAATGGAATGTTTCACAAACGCAAACGCCGGGCGTTACATTGTGACGTACATCCCCCGGCGTACCGGGGGTAAGGATTTTCCATTAAAAATTCTTTCCTATCAGATGATACGGCGGAGGGCAAGATAAGAATCAAATCGGATTGCGAAATGTCCCTTCGCCAACCGTTAGGTCGGTTTGGTGGAAGGCGTCGGTCCGGAACACGAAGGAGATTGTCGGCGGGGTTGGACGAGGGAAAAACATCAAACGATCGAGAGGGACCTTACTCTTTACCCGCAGTAAGGATGGCGTTTGGGGAGGATTAGAGGACCAAACGGGTGGTGTGAAGCGGTGTCAATTCTCGCGGGATAAAAATCCTTTTAGGCAAGGTGTTAAGCCTCGCACCAGCGCTCGTCCCTGGTGGCGTTTCCGCGTGGCTGCAAACCGGGGCTTGATTCATCTCGTTCGCCCCGTGGTGACAGCTTTATTAGCCGCCCGCTACGGTTTCGGTTTAAAGTGGACCGAGGGACGATGGTGCACTCCGTCGTGGTCCGTTCGTATCGGGTTACACAAAGTTTGTGTGACGTTAAAAAATGCGTTAGTAATTTGTCCCACAATCCTCCGGGTCTCTTCGGTTTATTTCGTAGACACGATCGTCCAATGAATGGTCACCGTAAAAACGAAGCTGAACGTTTTATGGCAATATAATTCTACAATTAAAATGTAATACAATCCTCGGAACGGAGAAGAAACGACTGAACAGATGAACTGTCCTTAAAAGAAAATTCTTGTCCACCCAAGAGAACTCCCCTGGCAATTGTTTGCATTACCCACACTGCTTGCGTTTGGCTTGTAACCCGATATTTTCTTTATGTTAGAAGATACCGAAGTGCAATCATTTATTTGTGATGACTCTATCAAAAACTCGTTCCAAGGATGGAGAAGTAGATGTTTGTGAGCAGTGTTTGGTCAAGTTTTTGTTTGACCCTCTTCATTCTTAAAAAATATTCCCAAAGAATCATTTTTAAAACCAGAAAACAACGAATATTTTTTAGGATAAATCCATTGCAACGAACAATTGTGGATTGTTAAATTTGACGGTTTTTGGTTGTTTTTTGAGAAGCAAAGTGAACGTGCTTCCACCATTAGTGAACAGCACTCGGGGGCAGGATTTATGGAGCATGAACAGAGTCAGCCAAAACACTCGACCCACTAGACACGCGCCCACCGGACACGACCCCATACGGTGCCTCGGAACAGTAAATTGCAGGATGTTGGGCGGGGAGAAGGAAAACAGAAAAAACAAAACCAAAAAAGCATACCTCCAGAAAGACACTCCGAACGAAGGGAAAAATCCAGCGCGCAAAGTAGCTTTCGGTCGTCACACAAACCGGACACCCCGGTGCGGGACAGGAACGGAAGCTGGACAGGTGCCCGGCCGTTCGGGCCCGTTGTCTTAAAGAAGTACAGCGTTTTCCTGAGAACCGGCCACTGCGCCACCAGAAGACGCCAGCAGTTTCTCGGAAGATATCGATTGGAGTGTCAATGGTGAAACCGAAGGAGCGTGGGGCGAACGCCAACGGGACTGGGGAAGGGGGAGGGAGGACTGGCGCAGTGCCGCGGGACACCGTTTGCCACCGAACCCCGGGAGCAGGACGACGCCGAGGACAAAACCTTGTACACACGAAGTAAAACAAACTATGATGAAAATGTTTAGTATTCAAGAAACGTCCCGCAGAATATTGATTGGCAGTAGGGAGAAAGCGAACGTTCCGTACGTGTGGGTATACAAGAACGGCGCTGGGAGGAGTGTTAGTTCTTTTTTTTCTTTCGCTCTTTCGCTTTTCTTACTTGTTTGGTGAGGTATTTCTTGCTACGTTCTTGCTTTCTTCCTTCGCCGGTTCTCAGTTGATCCTGTTTCCCTGGGAGCTTTGCGTTGTTGGCAGCGTGGGGGGAAAACGGGGGCGTGGGGGAGTTTTCCACCAACGTGGACGTTGAAGTGGACTCGAGCATCTTCGTGCCAATCTTCGTGTTTGATTCGAGCTGCTTTTGGTGAACTATGGAACAAGTTGGGGTGCAAATTGTGGCAAAAATAAAATGTGAAGGAAAGTGATTTCAAAACACAAGTATTTCTTTAAGGTTTTTGTAAAATAGTAGATGGAGGTTTCTTTATAATCGTAATAGAGGAGATTGAAGAAATTGTTTCTATGTGAGGGAAAATGTGTCCTACACGTTTTCCCCTATAGTGCCAGCGTAGGATGAGTGTACCTCACGGGCGAACAGGAATGGCGTCTCGCAGATACAAGAATGCGGCACGAAAATGGGAAAGTATTAACGGAAACCAATGGAGCCTCGCTGACGAAGGGCTTGAGATGTTAAGTAAAAGAGAGCTTGTGACGAACCGGGAAGGCCAGGGAGAGGTGAATAGCAAAAGGAAAAACATATCTTCCCGTGGTAAGAACTCTTCTAGCAGCACACCGTGGCAACTGTCGGAGAAGAGTTTGCAAGGTGCTCGATGGCGTGGCAAACCGGGGGACAAAAAAAAAAGGAAAAAACACTGCACTAGAATGAAGCAGCCAGCCTCCGAGCCGTGGAAAGCCGATCGAAAACGGTTGAAGTGGAAAGCATCGTGCTGAAAGGTTCGCAACACCCGGGACTCCAACACGTTCGGTGGATTGGATGCAACCCCTTTTCAGTCAGCCGATCCTTTGGCATCTTTCCACCGGTAGGAGCCGCTTTCCCGAAGGAAAGATTTTTTGGAACAGAAAAGATTCTGCAATCGCCGGGAAAAGTTAATTAGTGCCAGTTTTCAAGACGGGCTGCTGTTCAGGACAGGACGGTTTTCATTTCGCTCTTTATGACGGTGAACTCTAACGATCGTGCAACTCTGGTGGTTGAATTTTTCGGGACATTTGCAAAAGGATATATATTTTTAAAAATCTGCCCATGGTTGACGTGATTTTCTGCTACAAAACACGGCAAATTTAAAGGGACAAATCAAGATACCATTGAATTTTTTCCCGGTAAGAAAATGCTCCTATTTAAAATCCTCCCAAAGTGCAACGAAACGGTTGATAAGAAACATTCCTGCAGCCAAACGCCTCCTCCAGCCATTCATGCGCGGGTCGGAGCCTACCAGCAAATCATGACGAACCAGCTATGTATGCAAATTGACATGCCTCAATTCGGCAAGGATTCGGTATGATAGATGCCGGACCATATTTTATCTTAATAAACTTATGCAAATGTCGCCGTGTGGATTGCGTCCTGTTGTGTTGTGATTTTGTTCTTTCCCTTACAGCGGTGCAATGTCTTTGGCTCGGTATTTACTTTATCCTTACCATCTTATATTGTCCGGGAACGGTTGCGTTCGCCAGGGTCTTGGAAAAATTCTACCAACTGCTTTCCGTGTCTAGCGTGAGCGAAGGAAAGGAAAAAAAAAATCGCGCATCCTTCACCATCGCCTTTCACTGGAGTGAGTGTTCCCCTTTTTGTAGGGAAAGACTGATTTCCCTGCCGTGGTTGAGATATGACAGCGTACCGAATGACATCAAGCATTCGGTTGGAACCATCGGCTGTCGCCGGGAATTCGTTTTGAAGGCTGATAAAATCATCCGGCGCTCTGGCGGCTTGCATGTACAATCTGACAAACATGACAAATCCTCATTCCCGCCCCGAAGGGTGTGCGATCGTAGGTCTCCGCTATCGGTTGATCTGTTAATTAGGCTCAAGTCTCAAAGGACTTACAGCAAGGGACGGCGTAATCGAGGTCTCAGACAAGGCGCTGTGAGCCTCGGAGTGTAGGTGTCGTTTTTTGTCTACTCATCCGGGATGGTTTGTCGCTGGTGGATTGTTTGAGGACATTTTCCCAACCTCAAATCTTAAGTAAAGCGATGAATTCATAACGAGGAAACCTAGCTTATCACAGCAGTAGGCGAAAGTACCGATGGTGAACCATCCTACTTAAGGTCAATGCGTTGAAGTTGTAGTTGCAAGACAGAAGGCTATGGAATGATGGCGTCATAAAGACTCTTTTTTATTAATTTTTTATTGCACATGTTAACAAAATATGTATAAAAAATTATGATTACAACGAATATGATTTATAACTCATAATTACATAATTCAGCGAGCACACATTAAAAAATCACTACAAAAACGGAAGCGACTCAACTATAACGGTGATAAAGAAAACAATCACACATTCCCACATGAAACAATTCCCGATTTTGGTTCTATTAGAGATCCGTCAAAGAAAAACAACGTGCAACAACGGACATGATGGAGAAAATCAGGTGATGATATTGGTTTATTATGCTAATAGCATTATCGATTTCAATTTTCCCTCTCGCGCTTTCGGTGGTGCATGTTTCGTCGATCGTTTTGATTTTTTTCCGTTCGTGTGTCCTGCAATTGGGTTCATCTTGTTCATTTTTTTATTTTCCTTTGGAAAATACTTCCTGGTGGATGTGTTTGCCAAAGTCCGTGGATATTGCAGCGGCCGTACAAAGCTAGCGAACGCCGAGGGACGCTGGGTCACGCTCGTGGAAAGGATGGCGATGCAAAACCATTTGTTCTGATTTGCTAACTAACTACCGGCCACTGGCAACGGTTGCACTGGCCCATTCCGGCAAGGATGAATTGAATTCAAATCCGTTCCGGTTCTCCGGAGCGGTGTTGGAGAAAGTGATAGAACAGAGGAAGCAAGACATGAATGGAACTTGCCCGAACAACCGGAGGAACGACAAATGTGCAACAGTGAGTTTTCTTGGCGTAATGGCATTTCCGGGTTTCGGTAGTCTAGTTTGCCGCAACGGAACCAAATTGGATTAATTTAATTATTTTGTTTTCAACGCTGCCAAAAATCGTACTGAAGTTGGAAAATTGGCAGACCGTTACAACACGGATGGTTGTGGATACATTGATCGTACATTACCGAGACACTGGCTGGTTGTAGTGGGAATGAATGAAATTAAATTATTTTAATTATCACTTTCATGCAAATGATTATATCAAATACCATGCTTTTCTTGTAAATGAAAACGCAGATGAATATCGTAAAATTTGATTGAATTCCGGGCTAAACAAATCAAAGATATCAAATACAATAACATTCTCCTTCTACAAGAAGCAACATAAGTAGCTTATGTCAATCTTCACACTTTCCCACATTCGTTTCGCATTCGATACGCCATTTACCAATGATACATCAGTTAAACGCTTTCTAAACATCTTTATCCGACTCATCGTCGTTTCCTTCCTTCGGCCCTTCGGACGTCAAGAAGTTTCACATCAACAAGTCGCAATTCAACGGCTGACCTTCTCTCGTGCGTCCGTAATCGTCGGTCATCATTATTAGCCAGCTTTGGCGGTGGTCAAGCCCGCAAGTCCGGTGGAAACACATCGGTACCGCCCGATAAGATGTTTGCTCTTTTGACATTAATTCCTTGGGAGTCAATAATCAATACTCGCTCCGGTTCGGCAATACATCATGGTGGGGTGTTTGAAAGGCTCCCGGAAAAAAAGAACCTAGCGTGTTGTGTCTAACAAGATGGGGAAGTTGTTGGAAAAACTACGCAAAAGAAACACGCCTGAAAGCAGGGCCTGCGTTGGTCAGGGGACGGGAAATTCAATCGATCGTCCAGCGACGGATTGGTTTTTCGGCCAATCGAGATCCCGGTGCGCGTTCTGGGCAATCATTGCGGATAATGTACGCTGGTGTTTGTACACATGTTTCCGGGCCACACGTTTCCCTCGGCACGATAATTCCCGGTCGCACTGGGTTCTGCCGTAAGGATGCCAGGCGGAAACATTTCTTTGCGAAGCGGTTTTACCTAACGCGAGGGGACCCCGGGATAGATTTCCTATTACGGTGAGTAAGTGTGATCGGTATTACGCAATGTTTATGCTTCGGATCAGCTTTCACCTTCTTTTTTCTTCTACTCGTTTCTCTTTTCACAACCTCTCGCCCATCACGCCCCGGCGGCAACACTTTTAATGACGGTCGGCGTTTTCCTTCGGACGCTCGCCGGGAAGTTGCCGGTCGGATTTTTCCTTTTGCCCAGCGTTAGTGTTTCCGGGCGGTGTGGGGGAAGAAAAGTAATAAAGATTAACTATTGACACCCTCTCTCTGGGGAACCATCCGGGGGCGCCGGGAGCGAGCACTTTCCAGCGGGAGGGGTTTGGATTTGGTTCCTTTACGGGCAAGGAATGAGCCATGGTTCGGGGGTAGAACAAAAAGAAAAACATATTGTGCAATATTGGGTATCAATATTTTGTGCCATTGGGTTTCCTTTTAAATGGCCGATCGTTTGGTCCGCACAAATCAACCCCTTTTTGGGGAACAAATTTTCTACCGTTTGATGTTTATGTTGAAGAAAACGGAAGCTTCTCTCCCAGCTAGCGTTGTTGTATTTTTTTAAAACACTAAAAAATACCGAGCATCAAATTTGTGTTTGTAGAGACATTGTATTTTCCCAGAGCCATCCGTATCTCGAATCTCTAACGGGAAAAACTATTTTTGGTCTGTAACGATCCATCCAATCAAATCTCCGCCTTTAAACATTTCTTCTGGTACTTTCAATATTTGGCCTCACTACGGGAAAAAATGGAATTCAGTTTAGAGGACCCCCGGAGCAGCAGAAGACACCCTTTGACGTTAGAAGACGGCTGGCGGAAGATGACAATTGATGCAATATAGACAATGGTCGTCAGCAAATGGCTTCTCCAGCATTTACTGAGCGTGAGGGGGCACATGTGCCAAGCACAAAAACTGGCTTACTGTCCCTTTTGCCAACGTCGTCCACCAACGAAGTATCTGCCGGGTGACGGGTTCGGTGGAAGCGAGGATACCATCAAGGCCAAAAGTGCAGGCTGCAAGTCTGCAGTGTAGAAGGCGTTTTTCCATCCACCGTTTGCCAACTCCGAACCCGTTCGACTCGTTCGTTTCGGGATGCTGCGATGGTGGGCAGCTCAACTGCATCGACAGCATGCAGTTCGTTTGGCAAAATAATAAGAATAAAAAAAAATAGAAACAAACTGCAGTAGCTTAAATTTTCTGACGGATTGATTGATGACCGAAAGACAGACAGCTGAATTTCATTAAATTTATTTCATATAAATCGTCTGCTGCGCTGGCTCGCAACCGACGAGCGAACGACGCGTTCCGGACGCGATGGCCTGGGGGCGGGTTTTGGGCCCACGGTTTGGCCCGGTTGGATTTAGGATTTTTCCTCTGCACTCCCGGGTCCTGGTTCAGCTAAAAACCGTTATTGACGCCATGAAAATGTCTCCTCTGTTTCTCGGGTTTACTTGTTTTATTGTGAAGTGTTGCCCTTTTTGCATGGCCTGCTATTTTTTCTGCAAAATAAAGAGAAAAACACGATTAGCTATAACTTATTAGCACGATTAGCATATTCAATTTCGACAAAAAGAACATACTTTCTTTAATGATAGAAACATACTACTGAATGAAAGCGCGATCAAAATCAAAATCATACCCTTCCATCGATAAATCAAAACTTCCTAAGTAAATCAACGTCCAAGTCCATCGGACTCGCAGTTACAAAGGAAAAGTCGTTGCTTCTACACCCGGCCAGTGGCCAGCAGAGATCAAACCGAACCGATAAGCGGATTGGCGGATTGTTCCTCACACTCGGACACCTAATCTAATAAAATAATAGATTGTTTGATGTATCAATAAAGGCCACTATCAGACGAAAGGAAATCCATAGCTGACGTGAGGGAAGAAGAAGAAAAAATATAACAGCAATCAACAACCTGTAACGCATAAAGCAAAGTTTTTATCTTATTTTCCTCAAAAGACTTTTGCTAGTTAACACTCTCTCCACCGTTCCGGTGCTCGGTTCGCTCGCCGGGGAAGTTAGTTTTTCCCCAAGATGTGCGATTCTATTGTGACGAGTGGGCAGTGGGGTTCTCTAACACTGGATAAGATAATAGTGCCTGGCGCCACTTGTAGCGTCCGTTGTCCGAAACGAACGCGTAGAAGTATTGCTTTTCTTCATCTTTCTTAAGGCTTTAACTCACTGGGGGATAGGTTCGGCTGGTGGGGGTAGGATGCGGTAACTACAAATAAAAATAATCAGATCAGGATCCGGGAAGTTCCCGAAGTTACGCTTTCGACAGGATTTGCACTCCATTCGGAGGGAAAGTTCAGTATCGGCGATTGTTGTTCAGCGTCGTCCGCTTGAAATCGGTCCGGGAGTGAGTGTTATTGGATAAATTCATTACGACCTATTAACAAGAAGGGCGAGATTCGGATGAATTTGAGTGGACTTGTAAGCCGCGTGCTGTAATGTGGAAACATTGCCAAAGTAATTCATTTTTTGTGTTTTTTTTTTGTGTACAGATTGTGATGAATTTTTTGTAGGAATGTTTTTTTTGTGACGTTTGCAGAATGAGACACGTGACCATTATCGTTCAAGTGTAAAAAGTGTACCGTCATCAATACAATTCTTGGAAACGACATTTTTTTTAACGGTCACTAACAATTTTTCGCTTCTGACACTTTTTGGGGTATATAACCGCACCTTGTATCTTGAGGGAAACAAAATATTGTAACATATGCCAATGAAAATGCTTCAACTAAACCGATGTTTTTGACTAGAAGAAGATAGTGACATGGGGATTTATTTGAGAAATATAGCGATCTGAAAAATCATTCGCAAATCGCAATTTCAAAGCATCGGTACAATTCTTTTCCTCCGAGTCGGCACATTTTTTATCACCCCAGATGGTATCTAGGAGCCATGTTAAAAATGCGATCGTATCGATTTTTCCACCAACAGAGCAACATATGCGTGAAAGATTTCACAAATCGTACAATTTCCCTCCGGTCCCGTACCCTACGCCGGCCGGTTTTCCCGGTAAATATTTAATGGTAACGCTTGGGATTATGAATCGCAACTGCTCTTCGACGGGCCGAAGAATCTGACCTCCGAGTTCGATTCGAGCTGCGTCCCAGATGAGATATAAATAGTGCTAAAAGGGTTTCAAGGCGAACAAGTGTGAAGGGGGTGAAACCATCGAAACCTTCGTAGACCTACGTTCCAAATACAAAACCTATTGAATCAAGGATATAAAAAAACGAAGCGAAAGGCAAGGTGCCAAAGAACGTTTCCACGCAAAAAGGGTTGTCCAACGTGGCGGGGGAAAACGGCGGGAAAACCACTTGTGCTAATAGATTGCCCTCAATGATGAGCGTGAAATTCGAACCCCTCAAACGCGTGGCTTGGCACATCGGTTCTCTTCTCGACACCGACCGGGAGGAAGTGGTCAGGATAATGATGACCACGGCCGGACGTCCATCTTCTGACCGACTCGATAAACGTAATATTGGGATGTAATCAAAACAAAAATTTATCGACAAATCGGCCAGCCCAGAGTCTGGTTCACCGTGCGCCATGGCATGATTGCAGCCAACAGGGTTAGGGTATTTTGCAAAAGTGAGGGGCAATGCAGGAGACCGGCCTTTCGTTAGTTCAATTATTTCATTTCAATAAAGTGGAATCTCCAGGGAAATTTGTCACCGGCTGAGACCCAGCGCTGCCCCTCTTCCCCCCGGGCCGGTTTGCATTTGAAATGGCGCAATGGAAGGGTTGTAAAAAAAGGGATTCGTTAACCTCCGGGGACAATGCGTCTCGGTTCCGGCGAAGGTTCGTTTGCCAGTTATTCAATCATATTATTAGTTTCATTGATTATGTGAAATTGGAAATTGTAAGAAGCGCAACTGGAAAGGACACTCGCTTGAAGGGCTGCCTTTGGTTAGATGGTTAGCTTTTCTTCGGAATCCGAACACAACCAGGGATCCATTTTGGGATCCTCGGTGTTAAAAAAAAGAATTTCCCGCTTCAGTCTCCGAAAGGATTGGCAAATGGAAAAAGAAAATTTTCCCTCTTTTTTCTAAAATATACTGGGGAGGGGGAGCAGGGGGATTTGGGGGGAATTCTGTGCAAGCGTGGATTGGTGCAAACCAAAAACAAAAATGTTACGATTTTCCCTAAGACAAAATAAAACTTACCACTTCAACACCTGTTATGGAAGCGTGAAAGCATAATTTGCATACTAAAATTAAGCGATACGGCTCGCTTTTCGTTCGTTTGTCAGTCCCCCGGAGCCGCGCTTGGAGGGCTACGGGGGTGGGGAAGAGATCGTGATACCGAAATGCCGTTGGAAACATCCTCGCTCGGCTCCAGAAAAAGATCTTACCTTCGTACCAACTCAGCTCAGTTTCATCAATAATTTAAACCGACGCCAGAAAGCAACGCCACCGGAGAAATCCCTTTAATATTCACGGAATCTGTTTAAAGCCGCTCCCGAGAGGCAAATGGAAACACGTTTACTGGGAAACGCGAGGAAAAGCGTAGTTCCGGGGGATGGGTACGAGGGTTCGAGCGGATGGAGCTAAAGATGGCACAAAGTTTGAAATCTAAGACACG
Organism: Anopheles coustani; assembly: GCF_943734705.1. NCBI lineage: Eukaryota > Metazoa > Arthropoda > Insecta > Diptera > Culicidae > Anopheles > Anopheles coustani. The sequence continues at coordinate 68,627,789 of NC_071289.1, read as the reverse complement.
GCGGATAAGCCGGCGCACGCTGTAAGAGAATCAAAGGCGCACGAAAATAAAAACACACCAAAATCGACACGAAACGGAGCTCCGGGCGAACGAAACACAACACAACACTAGAACAAAATCCCTTTTCTCACTCGAACAAACCGAAGCTGAAGGAGTAGGTTTTGCTGGGCTTCCGACTGCCAAGTGTGACCGAGGTGGTCTTGCGAAAGCCCAACCGAACGGCACGACGAACCAAGGACGAAACGGGCCTTCCATCGGTAGGATTTCGAATCCAATTCCTCCAGAGTCCGAAAGTCCAAACGTGCCGTACGCCGTGGGATCGGTGGATCCTCGGATCTGGAGCAATGGTAATGGGCGAAGGCGCCCGGGCGAATGGCGGATTTACCTAAACTAATGTTAAAATATTTGAATATTTATGTAGTTATGCTTTCTTTCCGCCTTTTTGAAGCCCGCTAGTATGTTGCTTCCGTGCCGGTGTGGGCTACTGTGTTTCTTCTTCTTTTTTTCCGGTGTGCCATTTCCTTTTTTTCCTTTTTTCAAGTGGCAGAGCACTCTTGGATGTTTCGGGCCGAGTTCTTCTTTCATTCTAGGTTCTTTGCTTCTTCCCTCTACTTAGCTGTCCTGTCCCAGGACAACCGTCAGGAGTCTTTTTTTCCCAGTGCCAACCGTAAGAGCCTACGGGAGGGCTTTCGGTAGCGAATAAAATCCTTCGGCAAAGAAGACGAACCGGATGGTCCTCAAGGCAGTTGCCAGTTGCGTTCAAATCTAATGCTAAACCGAAACCGGCCCCCAAAATCCCGGTGCGAATATGGAGTAAGAAAAGCGAACGTCCGCTAAGGCTTTTGCGATAAGTTTTGTGTGAATCCGTCTGTGTGTGTGTGTGTGTGTGTATTTGTGCTTAAGCCGCTAGTTTGACAACGAGTGGGCATCCGACGCCAAGGGCCAAGGATGACAGGTGAGTTGAACGTTTTTGCTTTTATTATTTCTTGTATTCTACGATTCCTTTTGCTGAAGAAGCGAAGCTTGCCTGAACGGATTACTGCTGTAAGGCACTAAACTCCTTTTCCTGCTCGGGCGAACATAACGAGATGTCTTCCGTATCTAGCCAACATCAAGTGGATAGATTATTCATCCCGGGGGTGAAGAGGCCACAGGTAATCCTTCATCCGCATGCTAGCCGATCCTGTAACTCATTCTTTCCAGGAAAGTAGAACGGTTTCATTTTTCAAACCGTGCTGTTCTGTTATTCATTCGAACACGTTGAAATAATTGTAGAATCTCCTGCCGAATGCGCAGCAATGTTTTGCACACGAAAAGCCATCCGTTTTCCATTTTCCACCAATCGGCAGCCTACGCCGGCCGGCGCCTTCCGTTCCTGGGGGCCCACGGAGGAGCAAAAACATGGGTTTCGTGGGCCTCGCCCCGTCTCGCCTGTTCGCTGCAATTATTTAACAAATCGTAAATCATATCACATACGGACACGCACACGCAGCTGGCGATCGGTCGCAACCGTTTCGACCGGGCGTTGATGCTGCGATGAAAACCCGAATGCGTGCTTATGTCTAAACTTGGAATGTTGGCGATGGCGCCCTCCTGATTTACATTAGCGACGCCGACCGCCGGGGCCCTGCATGTCGCCTGCATTGCGAAGCGCATGTTTGCGCCGGTTGTAGCTCGTTTCTTACCATTCAGTTCTTTTTGCTTGTCAGTGGCTTGTGGTTGTGGCGGGATGTCGGCGTGAGTTTCCTTATTCGCGACACGGCGGTAACAAATGCGGTCGGGGCCCCGGTTTGCTTCTGGCTCATCAGTCGCCATTGCGTCCGGGAAGCTTGAATGGCGCTCGGACCGCGCAACGTCAGGTCCAGTTTCCCGAAGATACCGGTTGACAATCATTCGACAGCTGAAGATGCAACCGACGGCTCGCACCTGAAGGGTCCATGTCCATGCGAGATGGCTTTTCCGAAGAGAAGGTGCCAGTTCGAACGTCAGTACGATTGGTTACTAATTTATTTGTGTTAAGATCCTGTCGGGAAGTCATCGATACAGGGAAAACTTTTGAATGCAAAGCAGCATGTAAGCAGCGAATTTTAGGAAGTTCTCATATCAATCTATTTAAATGTTAACAAATAGAATGAAAATACTCCAAACAATTACGTTGAGTAAAGAAATAAAGAACTTTGTTCTTCATCATGTGCCTCGTCATCGTCCGTTGATGGTCGCCACGTTATTAACCATAGTATATTAAAATTGATTACAATATTTTGTCCCTGCTATTGTCGTTGTCGTCGATTGGCATCGATTTTCCATCGTTCACTCCGTCCATTCTCGGCCCGTTCCTCGATCGGTTTCGAAGAAACTGTTCGAGAAAATATTTAGCCCGCAGCAATAAAGAAACGTCGACGTCGAGGAGCTTCGCCGTTTTAACGTGTTTGCGTCATGATTTGATAAATTGGTTTCGGTCACTTGGGAAATGTGTATGAATGTCTATAATTATGGGCCCCGGCTACCGTACGGGATGGTGGGTCGGTATGCGATTGGTAGCCTTTAAAGTAATTTCTTGGAAGTTGTGGAAAGAGGAGCGTCATATTTTATGAACATTAAACAGAACGTAAAGGTTGACAGTATCATGGGTAGCGAACCCGTTAGCAGGCCATACAGAGCGGCGAATGTGTTTTATGAATGTTATTTTGGTCAGTAAAATAGTTTTGAGTGTTCTGTTATGATCGTGTACTTTTTCGGGATTTGCAACAGAATTTGTTGTATGGAATTATCCAACCCAGAGGTTATTGAGGTGTGTTTGCTTAAGTTTCAAAGAAACGTAGCGAAGACAACCAGCCTTCAAGCCGTTGCAGGAAAGCGCATGCTGCGTTGGGTGTGACCTTATTCTTGTTTATTATTTAACAATAAATCTACATCGCCTGTCATCTCGCTGTGACGAGCTCGTTTCGTTTCAAAGCACCACAATTCGTTCCACCATTGAACCCATCGCTGGCCGGATAGCGTGGTCTGCGTTTTCGATATTCGAGGTCTTTCGTTGTTCACCTTTCAGCGCCTACAGAGCAGACGACAACTGAAAGCAGAAAATCAACGAGAAGAATGAACCTCCTTTCCCGGGCCCTGTTAGAACCCAGACACTTACACTTTCCGTTGACCTCCGAGCCACTTCCTTCCTGTAGCAACAAAAACGCACACGAGAGGAAATAAAACGAACGTGTTGGAGAAACAACGCACGGCATCGAATGATGATCGGCAAAACAATTGGAGACAACGCTGCGGGAAGGAAGCGTTCGGGATTTCAGAGCCGCCTTTCTGTCTTGACGATCGACGAGACATTGTTATGAAGCGTGAGCATCGAGTGCGTTCAAACAAACCCACCCGATCCACCCACCAGGACACGTCGTAGCCTCATTCGGGCGTTTCTTCTTACCACCGCTTCATCCCGCTATAAGAAGGAGAACAAGCCTTTAAGCAAAATATTGCGTCTTGTCGGAAAGTGATCTTCCAATCGATCAGAGTGCTCAAAACATGGAAAAAGATTTGTTTGCCACGGGAAAGAAAACGTTATGATTAATTTCATTGTTTGACTTGAGGTTGCGTAGGACGTTGAAAAGTTCTGCGATGTAAGCGAAACGATCAATGACTGAATTTGTCGATTTCAGTTGACTTCTTTTCGCGATCAACAAAAACGTACAAAACGAACCGACATGTTAACTCAATAAGACAGTTTATACAGACGTTTAAAAACGTGTGTCCCACCATAGCTTCAACAAATCTGATACGCTCTAATGAGTTCAACAGAAGAAAAACAACACGATTCGATTAGAAAGAAATAATCGTTCAAATATTCGCCAGTTCGGACCCAATCCTGCTTCAGCTCACACGTGACTCATCTCGAACGAATCCCCGACCCAGATCGGCCACAGAGTCACCTGCGCTGCTATTTTAATGACATCCATATTAAATTCCGGTAGCAGACGACCGTCTCATTTACGACTTGATTAAAAATGCAGTGCTAAGGAGACGAAAGAAGCCCGAACCCGTGCCATTATCCTTTTCGTGCGCGAAAATAAAAGCAAAACCGGCAAAGAACCAGCGTCCGCTCGGGTCGACCCGCACGCGGTGCAGCTCGAAAAGATGAATGGCAACGGAACTGGGTCGAACGCAATCTGTGCATCGTTCGCGCTTCCGTTGCACCGATCGACCGGACTGCACTTCAGACAACGTGGCTGCAAATCGGGGCAGATCGCGTGAACATCGAGCGAAGGCCATGTAATAACGCGGCCAGAAGAAGGAACGGTGCTGCGAGACTCGTTCGTTCTGGATGCAAGTTTCTGTGGGTGTCGTTTCGTTAAAAGCAGCGACGAAGCGGAGAGAATGAATTTCTGTTAAGCAAAAAAAAAGAATAACATGCCAAAGGAATGTCTAACATTAAAGTCATCTGTCTCAATCGCTTTAAAGAAATAATTATAATAATGGAGAAATTAAGCTTTTAGGGAAAGAGAATAAAATGAAGAGTGTGATCGGAACCCAAGATTGCATCTCTTACTTAGTTTTTGCTTTAAAATTTAAGATAAACGACTTAATTCATTGACTAGTTATAATCAAACCACTTCACCATATTCACAATCACAAACCAAAACAAACTGAACTGAAAACCCCAATCGATTAGAAACATTTTTCTCCTTCTCCTCTTTACACAAAATTTAAATTAAAAAATACATGTTCGATTTGCCTTTTATTTACGAAACCCAAGATAAGCTAAGAAGTCTACAAAGCGTGACATTTCCCGATCTTAACTTCAAATGTATTCTCAGACTCACCGATCGAGTTCCTACCTGCTCGCTCTTCAAATGATTTATGTCGTCTGCGAAGGATTTGATTTGATTCCGCTGCCGTTTACCTGCTGCAAGCCGATCCGTTCCCAACCTGTCAGCTGGTTATCAGAATGTGCTAAAAGTTTAAACGACTCCATTTAGCAGGTCGATGGAGAGCACAATAAAGTGGGACATAAATACCGAAGGTGTGCGGTCCTTTGCGGAGTCATTTTAGTCAACCTCCTGCAGTAACGCGTTCATGTTTGTTACGATTATATATTTCTTCTCGCAGCAGACACTCGGGTCTGAGCAAATAAAACCCCGCAAGACGATGATAAGACACTTTAACCGCCGTTTTCATCGCGCCTATTTGAACAGTGACAAATAGTTTTTAAAACGCCCTGCGGAAGGCTCCCTTTCCACACACACACACACACCAACCAAGCCAGCACGGCAGGCCAATGAGACGCGGGGTGTATAAACCGTCGGTTCCGGAAACGCTTTCCGCGTGCCACGAGCGCGCCGCGATGATGACGGATTAGTATTTGCAGCCGAATGGGAGTTTGATTAATGATTCAGTTCGGCCTTCGGAGCCACCGGGGGAAAACGGGCAAGGGTGCTTAAATTTCTGAGACGTTTTTATCGTCTGCCCCCGGGAGCGACCGGGATTTGGTTCGCCTTCCGACGAACGTGCCTGGTTTAATTGCTCTTTTTTTTACCCCCGACGCCTACCAGCAACCCACGGGTTGGTCGTTCGGGAAAAGCGGAAAGCGGGTTGGAGGGTTTGTAAAGCCGAACACGACGACGGACTGTTTGGTTTTTCGCGCTTTCGGTGGACCATGTTCGCAGCTTCATGCCGGGTTTGTCGGAGGATCAACCGCGGAGGAATGGCTTCTTTGGTGCATAAAAGGGGTAAACACCCCTTTTTTTAAACATTTTGATCATTCGATACGCTTCGATAAAACGTTAGAGGGTGCTGTGGCAAGGAAAGAGAATTCACGCTTTCCCTATGGTCGAGTAAAACACACAATAACTGTTTGCAAAACATTTACCCTCTTTAACTTACAATGCCATTGACGAGAGAAGACATCTTTGGAATTTTTTTAAAACTTTCTCTAGAAGTCCAAGCTCAAACCTGTCCATATTTATTACGAATAACGAACAGTCAAATACAACAAGATACTACGTCTAAGTAAAAAGAAGCAAGGTGGAGTGTAAAAACAAAGCGGACCAGAACAACAAGTTCCGGATATCGGTAACACCATCGGTTTCATCTGCGCCGAAGAAACTGTGGCTCAAAAATCTGTACGCTTCGGGGCAAGAGTCATATAAAGTAATGACTTTGATGAAGCTCCTTCGCTTGGTCCAATCCACCCAAGGTGATATTGCTGGGGTTTGCCAAAACGGTTCAAAAGAGGCAAATAAAGAGCAGCAGCAAAGTTTGGAAAATTTTCCCAAAAGAAGTATTTGAGTACATTCACTGATCGATGGCGACTATGATGCATTAAATGTAAGAATAAATCATAAGCTAAACAGTTGGTTTTTTTGTTTCTCCACAAGTAAGCAAATATTTCATTGAAGGCAAAAAGAAAACGGCTTGACCGCTTGACCAACACGCGCAGACCTCAGGATTAATCGGTGCCATGTACAACGTGGTTCATGTTTTCGATCCTTCGCAGGCACCAAACCATCAACAGTTTGTTTCAGCGTCTCTTTTTCATATTCTTACACACTGTACGATCGTAGCGATCCGCATCTGAGGGATCCCAGGTGATCGTCAATCGTTTTCCTTCCTATCGGATGGCTTAAATCTGACATCGAACAAGCAAGGTGTGCTACCAGAATTACAAGTTCCCTCAGCGCAACGGCGATTGCAATCGAGTGTAAAAAAAAAATGATAAAAGGTTGTATCCAGGAGCCAGTTGGTGAAGAATGGCATGAAAATGTTGTGTTTGGGTCGTAAGACAAACCGAGTGAGTGTCGTTAGCTGAAGAAAGGAATAAAAGATATAAAAAATTACAATCATTATTATTGTCATTCCAAAAGGTATAAAAGTAAGTGATAGAATATGAAAGAAAATGAGAAGGAGTAATATTTGCAGCTTCACAGGAACACGCTCTAATCAAACAGCTCATTAACTTTCGCAATAAGTAAGTTCCCTGGAGCAATGTTCCCATGATAAACTGCGAAAAACCCCTTCCCAGGCACGCGCCTGATTAGACTCCCCTGGCACCTGCCACCTTGCAGCGAAATTAAAAGCAAATATGAATCACCAACTCCCCGTGGCCATGGATAGAGATTCTACCGATGATTCCGCATTCTCCAATCATAACTCATTTACCTCGAATCGCATGCGACCATTTCCGATTGTTCGGCCGCGTAGAAGCAGGCCCTTCCTCCCATTCGGGGCAGGCTTTCACAGTCTTGTCCGACCGGCCACTTGATTCATTTATCAAAATAATCATCCGGTCCGGAACGAGAAAACGAGGGAGACAAACCAGGAACGTCCGGGAATAACGAGAGTTCCGCTGTAAGCGCAGGTCCTGGCCCCTGCCTCGATTCTAATCAAACAATGACACACAAAAGGATTATCGTTAACATTTCGACGGGAAGTTACTGTTGCCCGACCGAGGGCGAGAGGTTTGCTGGCAGGTAGGGCGGATAGAGGGGTGGACGGTTTTCCACCCTCTGAGGCTGTGGCATTCCAATGGCGCCCTCGGTGGTTGATTTAGTTCTGGCGCACCGCATCAAAGGATCATCAAGTCCTTCGCTAACCCTTTCGGGAAACCAACGAGAATAAGTAGACGAAAGTGCGACCAGGGGGAGAGGACTCTGTCGGCCTAAGCGCCGCGCTATGATCATCAGGGTGTTGATTTTAATACCGGGAAAACTTTTAATATTAGATAAATTATTAAAAGGGTTGTTGGTACCCTTTGCCGACGGCGGCGGCAGGCGGAAAATGAATGTCTTTCAGCGAACGTCCGCTCGGGCTTAACGCCGACTACGCTCTCTCGCTTTCCATCTCTATCCCTTTCTATCTTGTTAGAAGGATATCCTCATAGTAGGAGTAAATTCTAGCTACGGTGACGGAGGTGGTGGCCTCTTTAGCACAACCCTATTTATTATGGTTTGCGACAATGCACGTCGTTCGTCCTGTTAGTCCTGTGTCTTCTGCGACACCACGAGAAAATTCACTCATCCCGCACCGTTCGTCCGTTAGTTTAGTTTTCCGATTGCACTTTACATCGTGTGCCGCTTTGTGCTTGTTTGTGCAGATCAACGTTGATCCTCTGGCGGGCGTAAAAACCAAAACATCCGGAAACAACAAACGGATGAAGTTCAGAAAAGTGTCACGTTGAAACAACAAACTATTGAATCTCAAACTTGTTTGTTTTGAAGCATTGGATTCACGAAAGTGGATTTTTTAGAGTTCTGTACTGTATAACCTGAACGCTTGAATGCAATTCTTTGAACGAGAGTTTGATTAATTTTTAAAGATTCATAAAGAATGGTCTTTGATTTGATGAGTAAAACCCTCCAAGGGTTTGTAGAATTGGACGCTTTGAAAAATCTTAAACATTAAAATATGTTTGAAGAACGAATCAAACAAAAAAATCAAATGAATGACTTTCATCGAAAGATTAATAACATTCATTGAAACTGTCATTTCGTATGAAGAAGAAGCATTCACTTCTAGAGTAAGATTATTTAAAAGTGGGAGTTTCAAGATCATTGATATTGAGCTAATCCTTTCGATCGACCCTCAGCACAGATAGACACAACAAAGGCGTTTACAAATGTCGTTTAATTGAGTTTCAACAAAAGATGTCCCAGGGAAAATACAATACATTCCACAATTCTCGATTGCGTTCTAATGGAAGCCGTGCGTCATTGTGTCCCTTTCGTTTTAAATCCAACCAATCGTTGGAATCCTCTGTACTCTCGTGGGCCTCGGCAAGATGATCCCTGCATTCAAGCAACGACGCTCGCTTTTTCCGACCCCGGGAGGGATCCCTTTTCTTTTGGCGTGAAATTTTCCTTCTCGCCCGAGGCGCCACAGCAAATTTCCGCCAATTGTCCATCTGTCCAGGCCCTGGGCCGGGTCCTGCAAATGCTGCCATTCGGAAGCAGCGCCACGGCCGGGGGTAGAAAGGACCGTCTCTCATAGAAGTAATTGAAATATTTCGACATACCCCATAATCATCCGGCAGCAGCTTCGGATCAGCAGAGTCGGTGGATGAAGAGGAAGGATCGGGATTTCTGGTTTGGGATGTTTTTTGTTGCTCCCGCTTCCTTCGTGTACGGCTCATGTTGACACGCTACGCGGTCATGGTGCCGCTTGCCTGGTCGGGTGCTCAATTTGTTCAATCGGGCTTTAGCAACGCTCGCGGCAACGCAACGCTAAGAAATCCGTCCGTGCGAGCCTTTCGGGCGGGCGATCCCCGGGTGCCCGGGTAATTGCACGAATCGTTCAATTTGGGCCGATTTTTGTCCGATCCGTTCGGGGACCTGTCGTCGAGGGAAGGAAAAACCCCTTCGCTCGTCGCTCTGCTTCTGCTGCGGACCCAATTGCACGGCCGTGTTTATTTTGGCGTGTGCTGCTGCAATTATCGTGTCGTGTCTCCCGACCCGGGGACGGATGCAGTCGATGGTTAAGCTTTGTAGTTGTTTGCCTTCGGCGCATCGGTCGGCTTGTTGTTTTTTTTCTGCGGCGGGTGTTTTGCTTGGGATAAATGTATAATTTGAGCTCGCTAAAAAAAAGCTGCCACCCGCTCGCCAATGATGATCCACGATCCGTTCCAACCCATGACCGAGCTCATCCCTACGACCGACCAGCTTCCTTGGTCTCCGAGAGTGGTGCTGGTTTTTCTTCTCCCACCGAAAAGTGTCCTCGGGCGAAATAAATGACATTATTAATCATCGCATTTGATCTTCTGCCAGGCCCTGGCGGAGGCTGGCGTGTATTTATTGAGATAAATTGACAGCACGAAGGCCCGGTGACATGGAGCGCGTTGGTGCCGTCATCAATCGTTTTTCCGTCGTGGCGCAACCCAGTCAGCTAGCCAGGTTTTTTCCCCGTTCCACTGCCGCATAAAACGAAAACCAGGCGTCCTTCGGCGGGCGATGGGAAAATGAAACCGGCACAGTTGGTGCTTTTTTTTTGCGAAACAACAAGAAATGTTCCCCCGGAGGGGCCTGTGCCAAAAATTGTCGTCTTAGGTTTTTATGTTCTTTCGAAGGCTCAAAGGATTGTCGGGACGTAGCATGAGAGTCCACGATCTGGCGGTTCGTGCAGCTGGAACGATATTTGTCTTGGAGGCAGAGCATTTATTAGAAAATTAATTGGTTTCTTCCTTCCCATTATAGTCCTAGAGCCCTTTAAAACCCCAAAACAATTGAGAGTAAAAGGTATAGAGCTAGACTTTAATTAAATTTTTCCATATATGGAGGTAGATTGTTTTGTGAAGAAATCACAGAAATTGGGAATCGAAAACCAAACCGATAGATTATTGAGTACCACTTTTTTGGGGTGCTTTTTGATAAAAGCTTTTCCACACAACCAAAAGAAACAGACACGGGCATCGATTCGGCCACTTGCTCGTTTGAATAATAGAAAATAGAGATAAGCCCCAGCGCGATTGGGTCGCGAGGCTACGGCATCCGTGTGAATCAGCTGAAATAATGGAGCGATTTTTCCACGAGGATTTTCCACCCGGCACGTCCGCTGAGTGCGACGCCGACTGCGCATTTCCTGTGCTGAGCCCCGCAAACGAGGCGCCCGCGAAAAAGGCCTCGGGAAAATCTGGCTAATCGGTAACCATACACCGGCAGACCCGCACTGCAACGTCATTGGAAGGTTACAAGTGATCTCCCTCCAATTCCCTGCGTGTGCGTATGGCTCTATGCAAAGAAATATATATACAAAAAATAGCGCAAGGAAAATATTTGCCCCGTTGTTCGTCTCCGGTTTTCCTGCCCTCGGTGTATCATCCGTTGTTGCTTTGGATTGAAATGTTATTTTTCACGGCTTTTTGAACCTGTCCGATGGGCTCACCAGGCAACAACAAGACGCTCGGTTGTTTCGGTTTGTTTCGTCGGTGGAAAAAGCGGTGGCGAGGGCAGGGAGGCCATTTTTCCCCGGGGCCGCCGGCGAGGAACTGCTGAGAAAGATAAACATAATTGCACACCCGGGGTCGATTCGGGGCCGTTCGGGGACGTACCCTGCGCTTGACGGATGCGTCGCGACGCTGGTGGAAAAGCGTAACCCACCCCTGCTTCTCCACCATTTCCCAGATGCTGCTGGGTTGGAAAATTAGGGTACCTCTCCCTCGGTCGCATCAGTGGAAAATCGAGACGATTCGTGACGGGCGGGTTATCGGAACGAGGATGAGTTTCCTTGGGCGGTGGAAAGTGCAGTCGTATTCAAATTGAACAAAACGCAACGCCATCCAACCGCCACCCTTGCCAATGGCTAAGGGGCATTGTTGCAACTGCTCGGAGTCAATGAAGATGACGATTAAATTAAACGGCACACAGGAGACTGCTTCGAGCGATTGCTTCATTTTGGGTGCGGTATTGTGTCTGCATGTGGGGTTTTTTTGCTCCCACTCTCCCTCTTTTTCTTTCACCCCACCGGAAGGGTGTTGTGGAAACGCAATGCAAATAATGGAAACAAGCTCAATTCAATATGATTACCGAGATGTCTTTTGTCATTTTGCAATTTCTTCGATTGCTTTTTTTAAAGTAAGGGTTTGCTTTCTGCAAACCGGTTGGAACATGGATGAATGGGTTTATTGACCCAGCGTTCGAAAAGGATCGATTGCTTCACCCTTAAATGATGCTGTTGTTTGAATGGAATATATCAAGAAAGGAATAGACTAAGGTAAAAATTTAGAAAGTGAGTATCAAAGGACGTTTACACATCAGGTTTCTCCTAACTTCATTTTACTGAAGTTAGAAATGTAACAAATTTGAATAAGTGGAAAATATTTTGTCTGTAATATCAAAATCTGAAACACTAACATTTTGCTAGTGGCTACAATGCTAATAAATGATTGACCCGTAAGCAGCGAGAAGCAAACATTAAACGACGCAAATCGATGGGAAATTGAAACGTCATCGTCTCACGCAACCTTGTTTTTCCTCCGGCTAGCGAACGGTTTCTCTCGTGCCTTTGAGTTATCATTTCCTTTCGCGCCTCATCGCTAACAATTAAACGATTTAGGCAATGAATGATGCTGACGGGTGTCTGAGGCTAGGGAAAAAATAACCATCACCATGGTATCATCGTTCACCGCTTCGCTTCGAGGATGACCCCCGGAAAAGCGGCGGAAAAGCTGTGCGAACCGAGAGAACCAAGAAAACATGAAATGATGAATGGTACTTTCGGAGCTGCCGGGCGTCGGCGGAATGATCCTTGCGTTGCCACCGGTGGCCATTTAAATGAATGACCATTCCGCCGGAACGCCGAGCTCGCTTCTTGATTTCGTGCAATTGCATGCAGAAGTAATATTTTTTCCTCTCTGTTTTCGGCCCTTTTTCCGGCGGGTGTCGACACTTCCTTTGGCGTACATATTTAATTTATGGCACACATGCCCACCATTCAGCCGGCGAGTTCGGAACAAAAAAGAAGACACCGACAAAGAACGCCTCCCTGTGAGTGACATAATTATAAGGGGAAAGTGTGCGAGCAGCGGAGAAGGGCAACGAAAGCAGGACCCGTAAAAGTGTCGGTGCGTGCGTGTCTGCGTGTGTTGGGATGATAAAAATTGCACTCGCAATTCAACGAATGGCCGGCGTTGCATCGCACCGTGCATTTCGGGCGATCGCTCTGCCTTCGCTTTAATTGCCCACGAGCCTGTCGCCTAATGTCGGCCCGAGGTCGGTATCGTGGAAAAAACAGCGAGCGACCACGTTCGCTGCCTGCACCCTTATCCAAATCATCTCCGCTGGGGACAAAGGCAACCGAGAGGGGACAAAGCGAATCGGGCGAAAGACAACAAGAAACGACAAATGTATATGATTTGAGTGGGCGTTGACATTTAATTTGCTATCATTATCATTATTTATCGTGCATTGTACAACGACGACGCTTCGGTTGGTGATCCGGCCATGTCCTTTTCTACCATTTCCGGGGCATCCCCTTGGGACTCCGGGCGTCGCCTAAACGGGGACATTCGAGCACTGCAACAATCATAGACGGGTCGTGCGATAACTAACCTCAATCTTTTCCACCCAGCATCGGTACCGTACCGAGGTCCTTTTTATTATATTCGTGCTTGCACCAGCCAGGCGGACGGTTGAGGCCGAGGGAGCGCACGTGAGACGATCCCGTAGTGGCTGTAAATGAAGGCACGCGACTTGCGCTGAATGAGCCTGTTTTACCAACAGTTGCGTGCATTAATTATGAGCTAATGGCTAGGAAATTTATCGCTTCCTTAGGCCGTACGCTCGGGAACGGTTCCTTGCGAAAGATAATAAGGAAGATACAATTTTGAAATATTGTTCACCGTATCGGTAGGTAATTATTATTATTGAAAAAAGGCCCCTTTTATTTTTTTTCTTTTATAGAAAAAAGACGATCAAATGTTTCATTCACGAAACCACTGCGATCTTATAAAATAAGCTCAAATTCTTGAATCAACTATCTAAATAATTGAATCAACTATCTAATTTACAAGTCTCTTTTAAGAAAGGACTTTCGTCTTGCTAAAAAATTAAATGAAGAAAAAATCTAACAAAATTTTAAAACACAACTATTTAAAACGATGGTTAAATAGACGGCCGTGATTGATTAAATTTATAAAGTTAAAATATTTTTCAGTGAAATAGTAATATGAACAGTCTTTGAAGAATGTTTTTGAGCAATTGAGCTGTATAATCAATAATTTACTTTGAGAAAACAAAAATTAGAATACGATAGCATTTACCGAAATATTTTTTTTAATTATCGTACACCTATTTCAGAACATCTCATATATTGAACTGGAAAGGACATCCAATAAAACCCAATTGCGACACGCTGAAATCGGTCGGAACTGTTTCGTTTGAGCCATTTCACTTGTTTTGTTTTCCTTAGGGTGGCCTCACCCGGAACACATGATACCTTCGTCTTACAAAGCGCTCCCTTGCCGAGGGTCGTACAAGAAGACACCGGCCACAAACCCAGAGGGTTGTTCGGGACATTGTTGTAGTCCCAATTGGCACGACGTATCGATAACCCGCCGATGCGCACCGAAAGAGAGGGTGAGCAGCTGGCTCGGCAGTAGGAACCAGCGTACCGGGAAACAAGACGATAATTAGACCACCGGAAAACGCCTGCAGGAGCGCCCATCACAACAATTGGCTAATTTATGTCAATTTCATCCCAAACTTGTACGATTTACAATCGGCACCGGGGAGATGCAGCTCCTACATACGATTACGATGATTTACGCCGATGTACGTTCGGGAAAATCGAGGTACAAGCGCAAAGCGAGAAGAACAAGCGCGGAAGAACTCGCCCCGGCTTGGTTCCTTGCCCTTTTCCCGGCCCTCATGTCCCGGTGGGGTGTTCCCACAAGCACCACATGTCTCCCCGGTGACCACATAAGGCAAATGGAACAGTCTAATTGATACAAGACAAATTCCGGCATCGCAATAAATCACAACGCCACCGTTTGGTGCAATTATGAAAGGTACCACTCGGTCGCACCGATACCCGATTGAGAACGGGAGGAAACTAATGGACAAAGCAAAAAAAAAGTGAAAAAATAAGGCAAGAACGAGGAAAAGGAACTCGACCGCACGGCCTTCCCCTTGTCTCGTCCGGTGGCGTCTCGAGGCCGCCACTGCGCTGCAGCTTCTTTCACGTCCGGCTGCGTCGATGCATTCCCGGAGGAGTTGAAATGCTTCGGTTGGTAGTTGCAGCAAACTGCAGTGCGCCCGGTATGTCCGGGGCTTGTTGCGAACCGCGGACGCCGGGGATCGTCCGGGCCGGAATGTTTCCACCTCGCTACCGGGAAACCGATGCTGCACACAGGCACACCGGTGAATCGTGAGGAACTGCTGTTTTCTGCGCGCTACGAAACCACACAGGATCTCACGTACCACGGCAGGAATGACAGCGTGTGTGATGTGCGGATGGCTCGCAAAATCTCTTCATCGTTAAGAAGTGGAGGATCGACTGTCTGTTACTTTTATTTAGTATCTGCACCTGAAAAGGTCAAAGAAAAACTTGTTTTTAATGTACTCTTTTATTTGAAAAATTTCTGTTTTAATGTATCAATTAATTGTTTCTTTAGAAGTACTTGGATATTCCTTTATTTACCTAAAACATTACCTTAATTGCTTTTCCTCCTCCTAGGTGGATATGAAGTCTTCGAATCTCACTTCCGTTAGTCTGTCAATCGATCGTCGTCATGACAGCGAAAGAATATCGCAGACCTCTGACAAAACTGGCCATCGTTTCCTCAGCAGACTTTGCAGACCGTCACCGAAGCAACGAACAAAAATCAGCACACGAGACTTTTCTCCCAGCAGGCCTTGGCTCCGTTCCAGTTTTCTCCTGTCGCTTACTGCGACGAACGATAACAAAACAAAAAAACCAACACATCCAGGTTCGCCTCTCTTACATTGTGCATCGTTGCAACCTTCGTTGCACTTCCTTCGGTGCATTCGAACGTCCCGTCCACCTAACGCTGTTCGCTTTTTGTCATGACGATGGATCGTTTCGTTTTTCAGGTTTTTGTTTCCGTAACGCATCTGATCGTCGAGAAAGGAAGGAAAAATCACTAGCGGACAGTATTTGGGCAGTATTTCCCGTGTATCTCGTTCGTCTTTCGTGTCTCGGACAAACGCAAAATGACGCTCCGGACGACTGCAGTCTCCCCGTCTCGGTGATGGTCATTTAAGGAAGTCTGGCTGCCAGTGCCAGTGTTTTATCGCGGCGAGCTGTCGCGAAATGGTCCGTTGGTCACACGATATCAGTTTGGAGCCGTTTGGAAGATTGTCTAAAAAGAAAACGGTACCTAGTTGTTTTGTTGTTTAAATTCATCTTTGTTACCATTTTTATACTTTTCTCAACTGGATTTAAATCACGAACAATTCCCGAAACCCTTTTCCATCTGGTTCTTTCCAACGACGAGTGGTTGTTGATCTTGAACCGTTTCAAACCGTTTAAAGCGAATGCCCCGAGGTATCGGTTGTAACAACTGTAACACCTTCTAGCGGCCCAATTGACCACTTTACGACCCTCATCACTCATCAAGCCTTTTGGAAATCGTGAGAGCAATATGTGTCCCAAGATTTGTTACCATCATGAATCACCAACCATTCGAGGAACCCCTACGTACAGACTCCGTCGAAGGTCTCGAAGTAGCACATCCTGTGGCGTTCCGTTTGAGGTGTGAAGTGGTCGAAAATATTTTCACCCTGAGGCAATTTAAGCGACACCCTTTCGCGATTGATTCGAGTGCGTGAAGAACTGCTTCGGAACTATTTGCCACCAGTCGAGAGGATCCATCGAACTAAAGGGTTTCTGTCCCGCACGGTTCCATTTAGCCGGAAGGTGTAATTTACTGTAAAACACTTGAAATAGTTTACCCTGTAGTGCTTACCATGCACGTTGAGGACATTTGAGAGATAAAATGAACCAATCGAATCGAGAGTAAAATAAAACGAATGAAAAATGTGAAAAATTGGTGGTTCAATGTTTGCTACCGGATCTTTTGTTTCTGATCAAAAACCATCCCGGAAATGGGCTTGAGTTGCGAGTGAATGTGTGCTGGTGTGTGTTTTATTTCATTTTTCACAATGAAGTCGATGTCCGTTTTTACTGGTTGAATGCTTTTTGCATATTTTTTATCAACCGAACCGATAAGTGATAGCGGAACGGTTCAGTGAGTTTAATTTTGGCGTAGGTGTATGCTTACGAGCACGGAAGAAGATAAAAGGGACATTTTTAACAGCGTGCACTTATTTGCAGAACAAATATAGACACGTACCAACCCACGAACGCACGTACGCACACACACACACAACTGCACATGAAAAAAAAACATACTGGCAGGTCCTTTTTATCATTTATATTAAAATTTAATTGGAAAAATAATTAATTTCGCTCTTTCTCTCTAGGCGGAATGATTATTTTTGTTTGTTCGTTTTATATTTTTTTATCAGTTTTTTTTTCATTGCGTGGATGTATTTTGCATTTCAGAGCATTTTTTTTTGTATTATTTTTAAATTTTCTCTGCTTTTGCTCCACGCAACTTCACTTCCGCGGCACAATGTCCACCCACCTAATAGTACCAGTTCTCTTCGAGTTCTGTTTTCTGTTTGCATTTGTAAAATTAATAAATTTCCATGATAATAAATATATTGAAGACCGACTGAATTGGTCACGCCGAACCGCTGGCATGCCAACTGAACGCCGACAGCATTTGCCTAGTAGCGAAAAACACTAACAAAACACACGCACGTCGTGGCATGGCCAAAACCGACAACAGAGAGCAAGTAAACTAACGTTCAAACAGCAAAAAGTAGGTAAAAAATGCATGGCCCATCCGAAATGAGAGAGCAAGTGAAATACGGCAAGCATGGTTAAAAAATGGTTTGCGAAATTAATTTCAATTTCCGAGAGGTTTTTCCCGCCCGGTTGCAAAGACCGAATGCCTTTCGATGGCGTTCGGTTTTTGGCCTTTTTCTTTTCCATCTTTTCCCCCCAACGGTAATGGAGTGCTTTCGTTCGTGGGATGGAGTTTTCCGCCGGTGTTGTTGCTATTGATGTTGGTTTTTTTATATTTATTTTGACGGCCATTTTGTTTTATTTGTGTATCGTTGCAGCATTCCAGAACTGTGTACGGAAGTTTCGCGTTTCCTATTTGTCTTCAATATCCGGTGTGGCTTGGCACGTGTGTGTGTTTGTGTGTGGTACTAGAAAATTATGTTTACAAAATGCAAATAGGTAAACTCATTTGCTTGTGTTTTTGAAACGATTGCATTTTGGCAATTTTTTCTTCACTCTATTGTGTAAAATAGTTTCTTTTTAGATGTTTTATTGAAATTGGTTCGTGATCGTCCTCAACTGGGTGGAGTACAAGCAAGACTCTTCACCCCAATAGTTTGCATTTGTGCAAAGAAACTTTACTTAAAGAACGCCGTCATCATACATCTGCGCAGTAAACTTTTCCGTACAATTTGTTGATCGTCTTGAAGTTCTCTTTAAGCCGTCATAATTCTCGTTTCATCGCCACAAAAGGATTCGTAGCCTTCCGTCGGCAGTGCGTTTTCACTTTCACTAGGTCAACGACCGGGTGCCTTCCGGGGCTAACCTAACCGGAAAACTATCCTCCAGGCAACCGTCGTGCTCGTGAAAAACTACTCAACATGCATCGCACATCTCTCCCCCCGGCCTTACCTCCCGCCCCAGCCGACTTGCCGGAGACTCCCCCCCGAAAACTGAATGCAGTCTCCGGTAGTCGTAAACTATTCGACCGAACCTCGCTGGGAAAACGGAGCAGAGCGCAGCACATCCGTTTGAACTGTGTGTTTGTCTGAGTGTGTGTGTGTTTGGGGCCTCACCGGGGCAGATGGGTTGGTTCTTTTCGGGCGAAGGACCCGATGTGTGTCGTACCCCGGAATGCTCGGCATGAATGTAAGCGTGTCTAGAGTGCGAGCATTGTGGTCCTCTATTTTTCCTAACTTTCGTCCACGTTTTTTTTGTACTGGCAAAACTCCGATGCACCGCCGTGCAGTCGGTCGGGTTCATATCGGTGTTGTCTGTCTGGGAAAGGAGGCGTTTTCCCAAAAGCACGCTTGCTCATCGGTCACACACACTCACACACACACATTGGCGCGTGCAGGAAAAATGGCCGAGTAAAACTCAAATCGCATTCAAATGACGTATATTTCAATTTCACTAAGCCAGGAGGTCAAGTTCACCGACGCGCACCGACGTTCGCCGCCCGGTGGCGGGCTGAGTGGGTTCCGTGACGAATAAATTTGAATTCTAAATCGCCTTCCGCCGCCCGCCCGCCCACAGGGACACCCGTGGCTGGCCTCCTTCTCGCCGCGGGGAAAATGGGAAAATCCGGACCAGTTGCTTTCCTTGCGTTCGTCGGCCTTCGGTATCGGATCCCAGGCAATCCGTGCCACTACGAATCGATTGATTAGTGATGTTAGGGTTTTCCATTCTTTTTTTCTTTGTATCTACGTTTCTCCAGAAGGATTTTCCTTTGCCCCCGATTACCACCGATAAGACACGCCAGACCGAACGGTGGTTTGTTGGCGGTTGGAAGGTGATAAAAGAAACCGAGCAAAGGACCTCATTCGATGCGCTCTAGGGACATTTATTTGAGCATCCCAGGTCAAGTGATGGTTTTGTGCAGCTGATGGAGGAATTTCCCCTTCGAGTGAGTAAGGACGCCATCACCACCACCACCACCAAGCGGTCCTCATTTGACTTTCAAATTACGGTAACGTCGACGTGAGCAAGTGTATGCGAAAGCCAAGTGAGGCTCTACATTAGATTTTCTTCCCGAGAGAAAGAGAAGGAGAGAGCAAAAGGGGGAGGAAAAACAGAGCAAATGAAGGAGATGGCGGGTTTTTAGTGTACAATTTTTATGTCCCTAACACGTATCGGGCAGCGTAAGATTTTGTAGTGACTGGATCAGCTGTATTTTGCAGTTTCAACATGTGACGGGGTGATCAGTCACATTAAGTTATGGAAAAGTTCTACAAACAAAATCCAAAAAACATCTTTTTTAAATTTAATTTCATGAATTTTCCTTTTTTGTCATGTTCGAAAACCTTGCAATAAAATCTACGTATTGAGTCAATTTCCACGCATATGAAGAAAGCATACCATCCGGGCAACATTGCGTCTTTCAAAATGAGATTCCAAGCGAAAGTAACACGTTTCACCCTCGTTTCAGTACTCGAAACCATTTAGCCTCCAAATGCGCCCGGCCCCGGGTTTCAGCATTTGTCAGCTTTTGCTTTCGTCAACAGTTTGAACAAACCAATCACATGTACGCGTCATAAAAACGAAACAAGATTTTTCGCTCCAGCCCGCTCCCGGTTCACGGATCCTCAGGTTCTGGATGGCGCTCGGCAAAGGGCATATCAAACACTTCTTCGCCAGAAGCCAAGAGCAACAGCAGGGATCCCGATGGGAGCCTCAAAATTTCCCTTTCGATACGGCCGGCGTGCGCTGAAGTGATAGGGAAACATTTCACGACATACTGTCAAAAGTGATGAGTCAAGCGAGAATGCCCGCTCAACCCTTTTTTATTCCCCTCGTGCTCCCCACCACCACCTCGGCCGAGCCTGTTCCGCCGAGATTGCGTAACTCTTATGGCCTTTCGGAGCGCAAGGGAAGCTGCAGCGGTCGTCGCCCTTCGGTTTGCGAGCTCACTTCACGCTATGTTTACTTTTCTCCGGCCATGGGTTCGGAGTTCTACCTCCCTACCGACCCAACCCGGCCACGTCCGGGTACATTTGTTTATCGGAAAAATTCCGATTGCTTGTGTCACTCGCGACCGGCAGGACCTCACAGCCGGGCTTCGGAGCTAGCAATGGCCTGTCTTATTTAAATAATAATGACTTTTTCAAAACTCACCCCGGTCGAAAGGAGGGGGAGAGGAGGGTGGAAGAAGAGGAAACAGTGGGAATAAAAGTTGATTTAAAAAAAAAATCTACAATACTTCACCGCCTTCACGAATGCACTTTCGCGCTCTATACTCCATTTCTTCCGCCTGACGGTTGAATCCCTTTCTTTCTTTTGTTTTCATCCCCGAGAAGAATGTCCAAGTGTCTCTCGAGCGGTGGCCCATCGTCTCCTGGCCATGGAGGAACTCTTCAGGAAGAAAACAGAAAAAAACAAGCCGAACCGTGGGTTAATATAAAGGAGGGACAAAAAAAGTCTCCCGGTACATCACCACCGCGTGCACGTGGTTCTTACTTTCGTTAGCTTTTAAGGAACTGTCAGGTTCGGAGAAGGTGAAGGATCGAAGGATCGAAGGCGAAACGAAGGGTGCGGTAAGGGGTCAATGTGGGAAGCCAATGATAAAACAAGGCATAAAACAAGCAAAACGGGGGAAAAAGAAATGCTAAAGCCGACGTGTTGGCAAATATTGACATTCCATCAAATTTGTGACAGATTTCTCATTATGATTTTTCCTCCCTCCCCACTTTTTCCTATCTTCGTCCTTATTTTGTGGTTAGTGGTTCTGTGTCGTGGTAATGGTGGTTACGGTAAGGGTTTTGCTGTTTAAACAATCTGATCAACCGGTCAAAAATTATAATTTCGGTAGGGAAACGAACGGGACAAACTTGTCACTGTGTCGATGTGTTGTATTTACTCAGGAGGAAAGCTGAGCAGGATTTCCATTTGCATCATTTAAATAGACTTAAGGAACTGTGTGGAAATAATTTGGAACGAAGTTGTCATTCACTCAATGTTTTGAAAAATCCAATCCAATTATATAACTTACCGATGAGTAATTTATTAACAAAGATTAATGAACTTTACTTTCACTAAAGTAGGATAAAGCAGGAGAATAGCTACCCGTTCCTGGATCCATTTAATAGCAGCCACACACTAGCAGAGTCGTAATTTACTGTTCGCCAGCTTTTCCCCCATTTTCCCCCGCTGATGTATGACTCAACGGCGCAAGTGGCGCAACGCACGAACCCAACCGCAAAGCACATACTTTAACTCCGGTGGTATAAAGATATAACGGAACGCCCGCTCCGTTCAGTTCTCGCTCCCACCTTCCCCGCGCTAACCACCGTAAGCAGCAAAACCGTACCGCAAGTGTTTTTAATTAGCTCGTTCCGGTGCTGTAAAGTGGCGATTTTCCTGCCTTTCCCGTGCACGCACCGCAACTAGGATGGGCGGCACATTTTCCACGCGCGTTGCAGTGAAGAAAACTCCTGCCTGCTGCCAGCACGCGCGCGAAAGCCGAAAGCCTTGAAAAGCGGAACGGTGGGACCTTGTGGTAAGGAAAATGCGCAAAGAAACTTGCACCACACTACCAGAAGAAGTCCTTCGCGAGCCTAGTGGAGGTAGTGGTGATGGTGGTGGTGTTGGTTGGTGAAGTAAACCAACTCCGGTCGCCGGAACAGCCGGTAAAGTAATGAGTCACAAAAGTACTTTTTCTCTCGGCGTAGTGAAAATGGTGTTGCAAAGTTCCCGTCCTGCGGACGGTCTGCCGGTCGGTCGGTCTGGAGGAAAGCCCCGGGGCGGATAAGTGGAACATAATTTAGTTGGGATGTAAACTTACACAGTGTGAGTTATTGTTACTTCGTTAGCACACTCAGCGTGGAATGCAGATGTGGCGGCTGAAGAAAAGTGTTTAGGAGAATGTAGAATTTCTGGAATTAGTTCATAAAAACGGTCGAAAATTGTTATTTCTTTTCATTCATATCAATATGAATAAACTGTTGACCATTAATATTATCCTAATCAATAAAACTAACATACCATGCAAACGATTTCAACAAAACTATAGACCTTTCCAAAATCTTGTTTTCTTATGTTTGGAAACTGTTTTTACATTACAATAAATCTAAGAGGAACGATGCAAATAACATAAATCGTTATATTAAAACAGGAATACCACATTTAAAGTAAAAAGTGTATCAATTGATAATAAACGACACAAATTCAAAAAAAAGTATTAGGATATATTGAGGGACTGATATATTTTGTAAGTGAAGCAAATTAAAAAAAACGTAAAACTTTTCAAGAAAAACATCAATTCAACAAGGGTTCCAAATAAAACTCCAAATAACTTACTTAAGTTTCTAATGTTTATGTTATTAATATTAATGATTATTTGATTAAATTTGAATACTAAATTCTTGCGAGATTTGTTGAAAAGGTCATTACATCGTACATGAGTGTTTTTTAACGCAATTGTACCAAGCAATTTAATCCAACACGTTTACACGTCCGATGAACATTCGAAAATAATTTCCTTATGTGGTGATCCCAGAACGCTGCTTATCACGGATCACACACGGACTCGCCATCACCAGACAGTAGATTTGACAGCACATAAATGGGTGCAAAGTTTAACCCTAGCCCATCAGGAACTCTATTTCGATAGCTCCGTCTGCCCATCGGCGGTAGAAAGTCTGCAGTTCTGGTTAAGGGACTTGCCGATACCTTCCGGGGCCCGGGCTCATCAAGATAAACAAACCTTTAGGCCATCTCCAGAACGCAGAAGACGACCCACCCCGGGCCGTTACTGCGCCTAGCGGGCACCTTCATCAAAACGTCATACAGGATGTATCAAAATCGCATTACCATCTCCACCTCGAAGCTCGTCCGAAGGAAGGTTCACCCATGAGGGGCAGACATGCCAGATCGAGATGGAAAGCATCCGATAGCCCCGGAGTGCCCCGGCTGTCCCGAAGGCTCCTGGTGCGTCCTCCGAGGTTCATTATCATCGTCACCATCGACGTCCGTGGCCGAAAAAACCGTTCGGTGTAAAATTGGCACCGCAGAGGACACCGGACCGCAGTATGCCCAAAACCCCGGCATATGTCACGTTTCCGTTCCTGCCGAAGCGTCACGCATTTTTTTTTCTTCTCCTTTTTCCCCGAATCCTCGGGATGATTCCACCCTCTCGGGGATTTCGGTCTCCCAAGGCTCAGCCCCGAAACACAGTAAAGAACGAAGCGTGGGGTGGAAGGCGTCTGTCTTTTCTCGCAGCAGGGATCGATAGGGACGGTCGCGGTGGCGCACCACCGGAGTGAGCCGATTAAAGCCGATTTTTTGTTTTGTCATTTCAATCTCATTTTCTGCACTGTCGCCCTCGCTGCGGCCTGAAGACAATCGCGATTGATCGCGTGTGGCGTTGCGTGTGTCCTGCGCGGGTTTTTCGGTTTTTCACAGGAGAAGGGTGCTCGGTTTTGGGACACGGATTGGAAATTTAAAACATCAATCAATCAATTATTAATAACAAGTTAAATCCTTTCGCTTCGTTCCGGTGGATCGGATTTGTAGCGTTGGCATGGTAACGGAAGCGTGGACATGATGTTAGTTCGAGGGACGTTCACTATATGATGTAAATTTGCTTCACGCAGTGAATCGATAAATAGACATGTTTTTCATTAAAGCTGTTTCCGAGTTTGATACGTTCTACATCTAGCTCGTCCCCGGGCTTGCAAGAACGGAACGTTTTTGTCAAACTCGACACCTCTCCTCAATGCAAGTGTCAACTTGACGTCATTTTTCAAACACGTTCAACGAGATCCGATGAAAAGAATTTCCCTCATCCCGACGCCATTGTTAGGAAATACCCCTCGGGCCAATCGCGCCTATCGTTCCCGAGGACTCTTTTGACTCCGCACAAGCCAACCACTTGACGCAACCCTCCGCAATACCGGCCGGCAGTGCCGTTTTCCCGCACGGTGCGCCAGCAAGCAACCAACACCCGCTGCGAATGCCACAGGGGACCAATATTCCGTGGAATGCGTTTCCAAACCCCGGCCAAGGGACCTCCCCGGGGCACACCCGGCCCTTCGGCTGCCTTTTCGCACGAAAGGGCGAACGCACTGAATACCCTCTAGACCCGTTTCCCGGGCCAATCATCTCGATTCACTTGCCATAATTTTTTCCAATTACAATTACACCATCGCGTAAACCGAGAGCAGTTCCCGGGTCGGTTTCACATTCGGGGAAATTTCCCGGTCCTGGAACGACGGCCGGACGGACGTCCACTGATGTGGCTCTAATTAGACTATTTAAGGCTGCCGCACCGGAACCCGGCTGGTGAAGGCTAATCAGCAGAGAAATAGGGGCCCTCTTGGTCGGTTGTGTGTCTTTGCCCGACAGCAGGCGATTGATTGGTGTCGAATTCTGGTCAAATGAGTGCAACGGAAATTGCGGCATTAGTCGCACAAATTTCATCACTTCCGAGGGAAGTGGTACAGAATTTTCCCAATGTTCTTTGGATCAATTCTGCAGGGAGGTAAAATACATTTGGGGATTTGTAATCCATTCAATGGAAGGAAAAGGTATCACAACAATAAAATGTACTCTAATAAAAATACATTTCTCTAACACTGAGCATCTTTAGAAAGCCGTACGATAAGCCTTGTGTTTTTTTTCTCTTGCAATGATCCTTTTCAAATAAAAAAACAGCATCTTGAGTCGGACCATAAAAAATCCACCAAAACCGCCACAAAGCGCAAAAGGAGTGAACGATTCATTTTCTTGTCAAGTAAGCAGATCCTTCAGCTCCGAGCGCCAGCCACACTTATTGCGTTCGCTCAAGTGAGTCGAAAGGAAGGGGAGAAAGAGGGAGAGGGTGGGGATGAAAAAGGGTCCACTTTGGGACGGCGAAAGACATAAGGAACTTTCTGTTCTTGACGGCCATAAAATTTGACGACCGGCTAAAGCAGCAGAACGATGAGTTTGAAGCGACACACACACACACAAGGCGGGAGGAGAGAATAAAAAGGGCAAACAAATAGGAAACACTTCTGCTTTCTTAACACTTTGTTGACGGGCGTTTTTTTCCCAAAACTAGCTGCTGTCACCGGGGCCAGCTGCCCCGGTAACGAACGACCGATCGAAACGGATACGACGAAACGAACCAATAACCCGAATGCTCGACTGTGCAATGGTATGCGTGCAACGTACATGTCCGTCTTTCCGTCCTCAACGTTGAGTCAAAAACAGACGAAGATCTTCGTCTCCCGTCAACAAGGTGTTAAAACGCGCGTGCTGATCTTCGAAAGTGTCCCATCAAACTGTCCCCGGCAAGAATTCATTTCTGTTCGCCCGCGTCCTGCCCGAGACGCCAGGATAATGCTTACAAGCTCCATTACCATCGTCTTATGGGTGTCATTGTGCCGTTTGTTGGGTTTTTTTTGTAATTTTCTCTCACTTTCTCTCTCTCTCGCTCGCCGTTGACATTGTGGCCGTTATCGTTGAACCGAATCGGTCAAATGGAAACCGAACGGGAAATCGAGTCCTAACGATACGCCTGACAGGAAAAGGAACAAAAACTAAAATAAAAAAAAAACGGCCAAACGGCTCTCCAAGGGTTGACGCAAAGATAGTTGACTTTTTTGTGCGCCACTTAATGTGCTCTCCGCTAAGCTACCCCACCGCCAGGAGGATGCATTCTTATCAGCCCGCTGTCCATTTCGTTGGTCGTTGCTGGAATGGAGCGAAAGTTAGCTCGAGGGAAAAGCGAAGGGGTTCGCAAATGAAGGGTGAACGCAACCTCCATCGGTAAGGCCATGAAACCATTCGAAGGATAAGGAAGTTTTCAACAAAAAATATTTACCACCGTGAAGAACAAAAAAGGACAATAGAAAAAAAATGCAGACCTCACACTCCAACTCAACAATCGGCCATCTTTGCTGGCCATTTGTTCCGGCGGGTGAGTTTTAGGATTAGTCGATAACGGGCGGTTCATGACCTGATGGGAATCTTGGGAGTCTACTTTCTCGGCGAGGATAAAGGGCACAAGCGTTCCAGCTCGGTTTTGATCTTTCGGTCACCCCTTCCTGGAACCCTCCGAACTCCCCACCTTCCCATTTGAGCACAGTACAGATTGCAAACAGACATTTGATCCGCCGGAAACAGTTGTTTAATTGATGTTTTAATTACTTCGGCCTCCTCCGAATCGATGCCGGCATTTCATGGTACATCAAAACCTCAAACCAACCATCACAAATGGATACACTCGAGGGAGACTGGGCGTGCAACAGGGAGGGAAGAGAGAAACCAAAAAAATCTGGCACTGAAATGAAAGCCTCCAATTTAATGACACCGGGGCCGGAGATTAACGGAGTGGGTTGCGCCGTTTGGCCTGACACCGCACAGTGCCACTTGACTTTTGACACATTTTACCGACTCCAACCGTTGGCTCGTAAAACCTGACACGGACGGGGAAATGGATGCGTCCTCGCTTTGACCGACCGCCCGTAAGTGGTGGTTTTCGGATGCACTTGACCGGGGTTTGATGTCACTTGAAAGCCACAACGGGAGTCGAAATAAAACAACATACTCACATCATTAAAACACATTATCTCGGCCGTGTTCGTGTCAGATTTAACGCCACGGGCTTGATAAGTGTACGGGTTTTTGATGACGTTTCGGTTTTGAGATGAATGGAAACCGTCCGAGTAAGCGAAGCGTTAAGCAGGTGCTGTTGGAACATTCGCTGTCTCCCGGGGAACGCTTTTTGGTTATGCAAATAAGCACGCCAATTGTTATTAACAATGTCATAATCGTAAAAAAATGAAGCTCGTTTGGTGCGACGACGTTTTGGCGGTTTGGTGTTTTGGTTTTAATCGAGATCAAGTAGAGGAACTGAACCTGGCAGAAGTTTAACTCGTGCAAAAAACAAAACAGCATGAAAATAAACAATCGCTTTATTTGGTAACAACGTTAAATTCGTTTAGAATGTAATTCAAAAATGATAAAAGTAATTTGAAAGCCATTAACGCAGCTTAAATAACTATATGCTAGTTTAAGCTGCGATAATACATTTCAAATTACTTTTTATCAATTTTAAAACACCTTACAAATTAACTGTTTCAACGACATAAGAAAAGTGTTGCAGGATGCACAAAGGTAACAATGCTTTTTTGTCGAAAATGATTTTTTTTAGCATAATTTTCGATATACAATAGAAAGGTGCATGGAATCGTTACATTACATTGGAGATCTGTATTAAAATATCTATGGGATTCTTTTTACTCTAAATATTCGTAGATTAAATTATTCGTTTTGTTCTAATTATTCGTAAGTGCTTATAATACGACAACGGCTGTTATCTAATAAATATTTGTAAGTGTTTAAAATTATCTCTTTCTTTCAAATTAATTTATTTAGTTAGTCTGTAGATTCGTTTACATTTATTTTAAGGTTCCTTCAACACCTGTTGTTGTGTGTAAGCAATAATTTTAAACGTGATTATCTAGTTGTACGTCTGTATAAATTACGTTTTTTATTGAACAAGATATAAAAATCAAACAAATTTTAACAAACATCCAACTAACTAGTTCCAATAAATGAAAACTTTTGTTTCCAATCCGTTTCGTCTTGGTCGAACAGATAAGTTTCGCAAAATGTATTTTCCCTTACCCTTTCTGGTTTAAAAATGTCATCCTCCCCAATTGATCATCGCCGTGTAGTGGTATTGCAACACCGGGTTGGATATAAGAGGATAACGTCAATCCGCAACCCCGGGTAACGCAGCCCTCCGACCACACAAATCAACCACAATCGATGATATCCAACGTGTCTCGGCGTTCCGTTGCCCGACAAGGGGAAGGAAGCAAGGCCAGTAACAAGGCTTTCCACCCACCAATCTCGCCATTGCGGTAGCGACTCTTCGACGCTCAAGACGAGCGTAACGAACGATGACATCCTCCCGTGCGTTGTGGTTGTCATAATTTTTGAGCCTAATATCATTTTCCGTCGCCGTGTGCTCAATTTAAAAGCCTGCTCGCAAGACACACACACACACGCACACACCCTGTAGCTTGGTTTCGGTTCGGGCTCTTTCCCCGTGGCATGGCGGCTTTCTTTTCTCCCCCGGCGAGGGAGAAACCGAACCAACTGTCAAAGGACTCCGGCAAAATCCTGGCCACCGTAACGAGGGTTGATTTAAGACTGAAATCCCAAACAAAACGCACCGTACCACGCACGCTGTACCGGAGCGTATCCGCACGCTCGAGGACTAAAGGGATTTGCCTCCGGCTAGGACTCCCTTCGATTTTCCTTTACACACACACGCACTTGCACGTAGGTAGGATTTTTTTTATTTTCACTTCACTTTAAAGCTGCAGGGAAAACTAAACCCAAACCCCGGGATGGGGTTGGCGGTTCTCCCTCCGGTGCAGGAGGATTCCGGGGTGATGGAAAAATGTTGCGAAAATGCGCTCCTCCACCGTTCGCCCCCATCCCCACTCCACCCGTCGCAGCCCACCACCGGCTGCCGGCAGTAGTTACGGCCCATGTTCTGCGGCCCCGGGAATGTTCGACACATTTTGAAACACATTTTCCGTGCTGCAAGACATGGCGCGCGGTGGTTTGGTTTCGTGGGTTTCCCGTTTTCCTCCAACGATGCGGTTTGCCGAGCTGTCGGTAACAGCTGGTAGTAAAAGAGTTTTGAAACCGTCTGTCCACAAGGAGTGAGGAGATTCAGGAGCGAGGGTTTTGTGGGGACGGGCTGAGGAGAAAGCGGGATGCTTCCGATCATCTCGTGGTCGAATTGATTGAGAAAACTCAACGAAAGCTGTTGCACGGTGTCAAATTGTGGTGGTGGTGAAATTTAAGTTAATTAAATCGAAAAGGAACGGCCACAAACTTAAGGAATGAGCCGCTTGGCAAAACTGGTGGTTTTTCCCCTTCCCCTTTATGTGTATGTGGTTATGATTTGTGCACTCACCGATTGATTTTGCATCGGCGCCCCGAACCGATGCCAATCGCCTCTCGCAGTGGTGCAACATTTTGAAAAACAATCCATTCATTGTCTGCACTTCTGTCTGCAGTGTCGTCATGTAACGGCGAATCGATCGATGCGCCACTCCCGACGTCCATAAACGGGGGTGTTAGGGTGGACGGATTAATTGATTTATGCTCCGTGCGAACACCTCCGCAGCGCATGTTGTAAACGATTCCGCAATCGACACTCGATCTAACGCTCAATCAAACCCACTCTTGTTCGATCCAGACCTGGCCCGGGAAGGCGGGCTCCCTGTACAGTAGGAGGAGGGGAAAGGGGTATTCATATTTGGTTTGCAACTATTCTTCAACAAAGTGACAGATTTCGTCCAGGGGATGGATAGACATGGGGTCTTTTTCGTTTGCAAGTCCCAAACCTTGTGGTTATTTACCGATCGACATTGAGACGTATTAACTATTGAGCTTTGGTTGGGATTTTTTTCTTCGGTTAGCTTACAAGACAGTTATGACACGTGTTTCGCACACCTTCGCGTCCAATAAATGTTTGCATCTTAAATCGAGTTCTAGTTCGAACAATATGCTTACACAAGTCGCTCCCACATTCCATTCCGAAAGCCCGTTCTTTTTCCATTTATTTCCATTTATTGTTCAATTGAGCAATCCTGTGCCTGCGTATGTGTGACGTCTGATGGACGAATGGCGAGTGTGCATTTTTATGCAATCAGAAATTTGCATTCTTTTATGAGGTGTAGATGAGTTCATTGAAATCAATTATGGTAACAGTTCTTCGGGTCCCACCGGTGAACTGTTTGTTTTACGTTTGATCGATTTTATGAAGTGTCTATTCAAATGAGATGAATATTTTTATTTCATTCCATTTGCCAATTAATTTTTATTTGTTGAACAACTGCACGCGAACCGGATGCCAATTGGTTTCTGCACCGCTTTCAGACCGCTCGCGGACAGCTGAAAAGCATACATCATTACAAAATACATTCACTTAAGATCTTTTTTGTGCAACCATTTTAAAAGTTTGGGAAATATTCCAAAAAATTTGTATCAAAAAACTGCAATCCACAATGAAGCTCCTCCGGAAAACGTGTGCTTGAAATGTGCATCCATTTAATTGCGACCGCGACGTGTGCCGATTTCGAAAATTCTTTCTTTATTTTCTCTAGCAGCTCAACGCGACGCAGACACCATCGCGTGCCTAAACATTTCCGTTCAACAAATCGCAATCAAATAATTCCGAATGCAAATAGTTTCCATTAATAACAACAATAATGATCGTATAATGGAATAATTGATTGATTAGTTGTTTATACGACCGCATCAGCCCGGCGGGGAAGGGAGGTGGGACGGTATTCATCCGATACCGTCGCACCTTGTGACGTTTTTCTTCCACCCCACATTGACCCCCCCCTCGTCGGTTTTTGCCCGGCTTTCCCTAAGGCCCATCAGTGAAGCCTAATACAAACTAACACTTTTCAGCCATTAGCGTATTGCGCACGTTATCCGAATTTGCAATAGTTACGAATGAATGAACTCGATGATTAGGTTGTCGCAAAAGTAGCCCGCAACCCAGCAGCCCACCTCCCCGGCCGAGGGTTCCTCCTGCTCCCGTACCCTGGGTTCACCCATCCTGCAACAACGGAGCGTCCAAAACCGGAGCGGTTTGGTGCAGCGAGCCAATTTAGATTGGAGTGCATTTCAATTGGCTCGGGGCTGCATTAGAGTCTGCATTATCACATCCAACCCTCCCTCCCTCCCTACTACACCCTACCCCCACATAACCCCCACAGCCCGTTTGGGTTGGCTTCGCGGCAAGAAAGAATCGGTCGAATAAATAAATTTCAAATTTATGACGTGCAAATTAGATAAAGTATTATTATAGCATGACCTACCGAAAACCGCACCCATTTCCCGGCCCTCCCCTCGTTGGGCACCATCTCGCATAGGGGCTTTTTAGCCGGGTGAAAAGTTCGATCACTTTTTCACCATCCAAACGGTTACGCGTGGCCCGCCATAACGCGATGGGAGCCTCGAAAGCATGGGAGATAATTTGAAAGGCACAGGTGGAGTTACCCATTTCCCGGGAGCTAGCATTTTGCGGTTAGATGCAATTTGTTAGCATCAATTACAAGCACAGATTGGCACAGTGTTGCTCGTGGTAAGATACGATTATTGGTTGGCTTGTGGATGGAAATCCTAGAGATTATTTTAACCAAACAGTTGTTGTAGAGAACATCGTGGATATATTTTTCGAAAATTATTATTTGAATTTTATAGAAAAAGGAAGGATTGAACAAATTAAAAACAGCTACTTGAAATAATTTTACAATTATCCCATCAACTACTGTAAGCTTCCGGTGCAAATCGTTTGACACGCCAGTTCACTGAAATGGATTGACCTGCATTGGCACTCCACGTCCAGCCGCTCCGGATTCATCGATCACCCGGAAAAACCGCCTCCCACGTGATGGGGGACGCTGCCACCGCCAGCTTCATTATGTGCCGATATCGATGGTGATAAAATTTTAATTAGAAGATCAAAATGGTTTTACGCTTGATTGTGATATGATCCGATGTGCTAATAAAATGAACGATAGTTTTCATTCTTTTTCGCTTCCCCCCGTTTCCATTCGTTTTTCTGTCCCCCATCCCCACCCACGGTCACGATGCTCCCAATTTTAATTCACAGCACATGTTTGCGAAGTGATTGAAATGCATTCCCCTTGGTCCCTTACCTCGGCCTTCCATTCCCCAGCCAGGACCCGTTAATCGCCATCATCGTCAGCATGCATGGGGGGCCCGCTTTTCCGGGCGCACGTACAAATGAAGAAAAAACCACAAAACAGGATGCATTTTGCAGCCGATTGATCGAGCGAACGGAGCCATTATTATTAATTGATCGACGAGTCGCAATCCATTTTTAATAAACCAAGCGCTCCCCAAACTCGCTGTGTGGTAAAATCGCCATGCCGTACCTGGTGGCGGCCTGGTTGGTGGACTTCACCCAATTAATGAGCATTAAACTTAACCGCCAGCCCCGGCGACCGATGCACAACCGATGCACAAATACGATCGTGCATAATGAAGGCATTCATTGACGCTTCCGTCCGAGCGCTCTTGGGTGGGAGAATCTTTTCCAGATCCAACGAAGGAAGCGATGTGTTTATAGGAGGAAAAAAAATCTCCACACAGTACAATGACTTTCCGCAATATTTCCACCACCGAGAACCAGCGCCCAATTTTCAAGGAAGTTGATGTTGTTACGAGTCAAGAAATGATTAATTGCTCGTCAATCGGGCGGGACGATACGGAAATCAGAGCGAATCAATCACCTTACCAAGGTTCCCGTTTAAATGATGATATTACGTTTAGTCAAAATGTCGATTAAGAGATGGTTTGTAGCTTGTACCGTTTGATTTTGCTAAAATTCACCGTGGTACGAGGCGCTGTACGTATATTTTGTGTAACGATTCTTATATGTTGACAAAAGGAAAAGGTTAAAAGATTATTTACAATTTTAATTTAATAAAAAATAAATGCGTTGACTAATTTCAAAACGTGATCAATATATTAAGAAGCAAATGAAAAAACAAATGTTAAATTATATTAAAGGTCTTTTTGGCCACATTGAATGGCAATAAGCAACGGTAGATTAAAGAGGATGCTAGTTTAGGACGATTTAAATTGGAGTAGTAATTGTGAATTTTTTTTGTTGTACAATAGAACGAGCCCGTATTCTACGGTACAGATCTGCGAGGTTGTTTTCACGGTGATTCAAAATAAAAACCCTACTCAAACCTGCTACTCGCTCAACCGCCAGCTTTATGGACGCCATAAACTTCAATGACAAATCGTCATCTGAGAGCTAGGTGAATGAGTTCGGGTTAGTTGATTTGCTGTGTTTCATTTTTATTATAACTCGTTA
This sequence comes from Anopheles coustani, assembly GCF_943734705.1. Taxonomy (NCBI): domain Eukaryota; kingdom Metazoa; phylum Arthropoda; class Insecta; order Diptera; family Culicidae; genus Anopheles; species Anopheles coustani. The sequence continues at coordinate 68,594,617 of NC_071289.1, read as the reverse complement.
TTAATGACTTCATCTTTTGCGCGTTCGTACGAGACAGTGCTCCCCACCGAACACCACCCAACCGGTGTCGGTGGGTTGGCTTAAAGTGTGCGTTTAATGCAACTTTTTAATCGAATCAGACTTAACGTTTGGTACCATCCGACTGAAGAAAAAGAAACGCTCTCCAGCGATCCGGTGGATTAACTGAAGGAGAATAAAATAAAATAAAACAAACTGCAAAGAAACAACGCATACTCAAAACGCCTACTCGAAGGGAATGAATCATTCGTCTGGACGAAACGGGTTACGATTTGTATCGCGTTAACGCGACAACGGACTCGACATGAGCTTCGCGTGAAGTGTTCCGAAGGTGGAGGAGCTTTTTCGTACAACAAATCGAAATGCAATACAGAACGCCAAAATATGCAACGAAGCTGGATGGAACCAGAGTGGGATTGTGTTGAAAAATTAACAACAGTTACGTACGCTTGTTGTAAGCGACATTCGTAAGTAACAGATTTGTTCTTTACCAAGCCGCATCCGTCGGTGCGTTGGTGTATCGATTCAGAACGGAGGAATTAAGTCTTAATAGATCATAACTACACGAGAAGATAAATAGAAGGATGCTATTCGCTCTCATACGTTGAGTGTCTTTTATTGTAATCCAGTTTTACATGTGCTCTGAATTATTGTGCTCCTTTTGTGGTTGAAAACATTTCATTATTATGCCAAAATCGTTTAGTATATGGTCATTCTTTCCTACCGAAAACACCTTTTGAAAATTTGGATTCTTAAATTCATCCGGCCTCGTGACAAACCGATCGCCGATCGACCGCTGCGTCATTAATTGATACCCCATCGAGCGAGATGTCAAATCTTATTTACGAGCCATTATTGATAATTTATATTCCGTGAAGGATTTATGCGCCAACAATCCGTCACAAGTGGAGAGGCTACGCTAATCTTATCCCGCCGTGAGTGTGTTATTTTGTTTTTTGGTCTTCTGTGGGAGGCGGTGGAATTTTTATGAACAACTCGCCTATCCTATTTGATTTCCTAAATGATGTTTGATCCCTCTAAAACCAATAAAGTAGAGAAAAAAAAAACCAAAATCCTTTCTCGTCTATCGCGCACATTGAAATCAGCATATGTTAGTGGACCCTTACCCGGAAACAGATGACCGATTGGACAGTTCGGAAGAAAATGGCAATCATAATAAGAACGAAAAACCTATGCTACCAAGGTATAACTGTGATCGTAAAAGTAAAGTTTATGATTAATGCATCCCATTAATGTAGTTTATAAATGACAACAAAAGCAGAGCTAATTAAAATGGCATCCTTTAGGACAATTTTCATGCAAGAGAAATACTGAAAATAGTTTATTTCTTTTAGTACGATTTTACATCTCTTTTAAGGTATTTTGAAGCGTGATAAAAAAATGCGTGACGAACATATTTTTTTAGTTCGAAGCTTTACTTTCATAGACTTTGCGTATCATCATTCTTGAAGAAGCCAAGAGAATACATTCAAAAACAGGATGATACCAATGGATCGCCTCTTGTAATTCCGAATCTTCAAGCTAAGGGCGCACATTTTATCGCTTGGATGTATTCTTAGAGTTGAATTGGCTTCCCTTGTTTGATGAAAAACTATTACTGGTGGTTCCTTTCCACCCTTCAATAATCTTCACGATATATTGCTCACTTTCACTTCCAATCTCGAAATGATCGTATCTTGCGTAACGATAAATTCCATCATACTGTTGCATTTCTATTACAAGTTCATACTTTTTTCCGAACCCATCACGGTAATCATTCCAGTATCGGTTAAAATCTTTCTCTCCATTGAATCGATGTTGAACGACGATCCATCCGCCACCAAATGTAACCTGCTCACAGTACACAGATATATTCTGGCTGGGGTTTAGTTCAATTTTATATATTCCTGACTGTTTCAAAGGAATATCTTTGCATGATTTGTAAGGTCCTTTCAACGTAGGGATTTTCGCTGGGGTCACTTTGCCATACTTTTTCATAAAACCCTTTTCTTGATCGGTAATCTTCAGGCGGGTGTCCTCTTGCAATTGATTGAAATCACCCTTCTGTTTATCATCTATATTCACCTTCGTGAATATTCGTATATAATTCACGAAATTATCGTGATGTTTTTCGATGCTTTCATAAACTGCTGCACTTCCTTCATGCTTTTCTCGAATTCAACTTGTTCTGAACTAAATCTTCCACTCAATTTTTTAAACTATTTCTTCCAGCTTCTATTGCAATTTACAATCTTTCTGTAACGAGCACGTTAGTCCAGTTTGCCCTCAATGGAATATATAGTTTGTTCAAATTTGGCCATGTTGTTGTTCCAACTGTCTTCATTTGCCTTCGCTCTAGGCTCATCTGCTTCCAGGTTAGTCCGACGCTGAGCTTCAATACTAGAACTGTACTAATGACGTTTACATTTTATTCATTACAAAAAAAATCGTTCAGTTCTGGTGATCTCCTCGAAAAACATAAGAATAATTTATATGATAATTAAAATAATGTAGATATTCCATTACCATCCATATCAAATCAAACATTTCATATAGTTTTGGTAGGAGTATAAATATTAATAATTGTAAGATGGTAGATTACCTCATTTTGACTCTTCTTTAAACTCAAAAAGTACTCGTACTTAGAACTGGTTAGTGCAAGAGTGTTCAGCCTGTCACAACACGCCCTAGCCTTTTGCTTACCACGTGAGCCAGTCCTTGTAACCCATGTGCGCGTTGTGTCGAAAAAACTGTCCACTTCAAACCAAACCCAGGCACCTGGTGACGAGGGCTTATTTGACCCAACCCTTTGCAGTGGCTCCGTCGAGTGAAGGTTTTCCACCTCGCTCGCCAACGGTGGGGAAGATGAAGATGATGGCCTTTAATAGGCGATGTTCTGTTTTCATGCACGGAGTGATGGCTGCAGTTTTACTGTTTGTGTTTCGCGCCATCGAATTGTTTTTTATGCCAGCCCGCCGATCAAGTTTTCTGCCAAGCGTCGCAAGTGGATGTCCTCCGTGAAGTATTCCTTTCTGCTGGCAGGTTGCGCGCAACCGAGGACAACCACATCCAACCTTACGGCGAGAAGACAGTGGAGCATTTTTTGTGTCTCTTTTGCTTCGGTGCTAGTTTCCCCTGCTCGAAGGGGTCGAAGGCACACTGGAGGTTTTTCATGCTGATTGCTTCTGTAATCAATTAAATCGACACACTTGACAAAATACAAATTGCCCTCGCCAGCTGCTTGCTGTGCTGGAGTGTGGGACGGCATGAAAAACAAAATACAAACTTTATACACTTACCGATATCGGCATCATAGGATCTAAATGAGTAGACTCTCCAGAAAACCGAACCGGTTACGCGTGATCGATGCACTCATATAAATCGCGCAGAGAAAACGAGTCTTTAAAACTAAGGTTTCAACACCTCAATTTGATCGAGTGGACAAAAGAAGAAAAAAATTAATTCTAATTTCATTTTAACCAACACAGAATAAAGACAAACTTCTGTACTGTTCGTACATTTCCTACCACAGGACGAGGCAAGATGTTTCTCAATCCAACAGGAAACAAAAAGACACAAAACCAGATGCCGGGCATCGGTAACAAATACGGCGAATGAAATAAACATTCTTCCGCGATTAATAATTCATTTTCTTCACTGCACCGGCCACCAGGGTGCACAAGGTTGCGTCACTTTCCGGTTGCACATATTTCATATCCGCACTGTCAGCTAGAAGGGCCTTGCGAACACGAGACCGTGGCAGACGTGCGGACGGACGGACACTCACGTGGCATTTTACTGGTTTAGTAGGTTTTTTTTCTCTATATAACTGGATAGGCACTGGTAAAGGTGAAATGGAGATGCAATTCCCTTTCGATCGCTATGAATCATTAGATGTCGATGAATTTCTAAGCGTTTCAACACGTTACTTGAAGCTTGTTTGTGTGTTATTGAAAAGATTCCTTTGCAAAGTTAAGTTAAGTGTCCTGAAGCATGTTAAAATTGTCTTTTTAGTGTTTTGGGGTTTTTCTCTACCATTTATTACCTCACGTTGAGTAATACTGTACATTAGCCCGTGTTATCGGGATCCCCTGAATTGCACCATTCCGTTGTGTTCCTTTGCTCGAGTATCACAGCGCACCACAAAACAAAGCAGTTTTGTTGCCATTTTCAAAATTACTTCCATTATCTGGCCGATGACTTAAAGTTAATCCACAATTTATGTTTACTCGGTTAATTTATCTTCATTCCTCCGCGGCAGGGAAAATTCCGTACCACACAACAATTGCTCCAGCCACAATTTTGCATTATGTTTTACTCTCTTTCTCTCCATCTCTCTCTATCTCTCTTTGTCTCTGGAATCATTTTCATGTGTGTTTGTGTTTGTCTGACTTCACCGCTTTTCCATAGGATCGTGCCATTTCATCGATGCTTTTCCACGTCCCGGGCTGACGGTTTCCGCCGTGGCCGTTCGTGTGTAAGACGCTTTCGGCTTCATTACACCAGATGAAGGAAGGCAACGTGCAAGCTAGTCGCCACGGGCCCGAGGCAGCGAGTTAGATAACGATAGCTCCTAAGGAGCAGTCATTTCTAGGCTTTCTATTTGATTTGGTCACGTACGCCCGCTGAGCCTTACTTGACTTTGGGCGGTTTTTGCTTATTTTGTTTTCCGTTTACTCCGTTCCGTTTTGCCTAGCGTGGCCGCTTCTCTCCCCCGATCGAACCTTCCCCGAAACGGTATCCAGCAGCGGAGGTTGCAGAAAGGATCCTCAACAATTTTCCAGTCATCATGGATCCCAGTCCCATCCTCACCACGGGACTTGGGGTCCCGGTCACCAACTTCCCCTCTACAGTGCACGGGGTTAGAAAACGGGACATTGCAGCAGCGTCGAGTCCGAGTAAAGTCCTTCCCATGAACCAGCGGAATTTGTTAACTTACGGTGTTCCTTTCCTTTTTTTCATTTCAAAGAAAAACGTTGCTTTTTTCCCTTCCATGATTTTGATGAGAGGATGAAAAATCACGAAACGTTTTGAAGCCAAAATCCCTTTCGATGCTAGGAACCTTGCTTGGGCGGTGATGCTGTCGTCGTTGACTATTCGCTTGGTCAAAATGTAATCATGATGATGATTAGATTGAACGAAATGAAACAAAAAAACACGGGCAGTACAACAACGAGAGGTTGGTGAATGAGAAAGTTTGTTATTGAAAGTGATTTGAATAAAAGCAGAAAATTCATTCCAAAACATACGTCATGTTTAACTCACCCTTAACTAACTCTTTACCACCCGCTTGGTTTTGTGATACTCTTCTAAAAGAAAAGAAAATTCCTCAATAATTCAGGATTTACCTAACTCTGGACTGTTTTGTCTCACCAACAAGCTTCCATGCAATGTAATCTTGCACGAAATTGTGCCTAATCCTTATCCCGCTTTTCCCGGACCTCTCGGACTGGCTCTTTTTATTTATACGGCCCGATTATGAGGCTTTCAATAAAGTACGACCCCGCAGCCCTTTCGGGTTGGATAAGTCATTGCCATAATTCGCCACTGGTTCGGTTGGGGTGCTAAGTAGCCAAGGCATTTGTGTGTGCCAAACTTCTTTTCGCCCTCGGCCTTTCGAGCAGAAGTTCTACATACTTCTTCCCGGTTTCACCACACAGAACAACAGGCTAGATTATCTTTTGCATCTTGTTCTCGGCGCGTGTATATGTGTCGTGTGTGTCCTTACCCGGTGTAGGTGTTCCAGGACTCCAGGAGCACGCTCAACCGTCCGCAAATCCCGCCGGGCATCCGAATGGCAACGCTCGAGCGTGAGCCGAAATTTATGGTGAAGCAATATTTACGATTATTGTTTCCTTAAATTACAAATAAATCGACCGGTTCAAATTCGGCTTTTAATTTTAAACTTATTTCCTACCGTTTCCTACCCGAGCCCTCGCTTTTTTACAACTGGCAAGGGATTTGTCGTGGGGCCACCCTTCACGCGCACGCGAAACTGTCCTCCTCCTTCGGCACTGGAGTAGAAGTCACATTTCATTGTTTGTATTTTAAACGTTCACGTTCGAACGCAGGCACGATTGCTGGCCTGAAGATGGCAGAGTCGTTGTTTTTTTTTTGCTCTTTCACCGTCGCTTCTTGCGCAGCTTCCTTGTGCTACCCTTAATGCTGAGGGTGAGTTCAAGATAGCGGAAAAAAATAACGTCACCCCTAAAGCAGACTATAATACATTTTTTTGCTTTATTCCTCCCTAACGGAGTTTTTTCTACGCTCTCTGAGGGGAGTGAAACATTCTTTCGAGCGCAAAGAAAAAAAAAGAAGAAACCCGAGAGCCGAAAAAAAGGTGGTCAAAGAATGAAGCACGCCACGCCGGAACAAAAAGGACATTCGAATCTATTTCGATAATTCGGTGGCCCGACTCCCTGCCCTGGAGAAGACAACGCAACCCCCTGTCGCCTAATCGTACGGTTGTGTTTTTTGGGCGATCCGGCGGGGGGAGGATTTTCCGGCGTTCCGGCGTCCTAAATTGCGGCCAAGACAAATTTAAACTTCAAATTTGTCGCAATGGCTGACTGCACTCCGTCAGACTCATTGACTTCTAATTATTTTTCCTCACCAAGCATCGTTTTTTGGTTCGAGGGCGAAAAAGAAGCGGCGTATCGCGACTGCAGACGAGTGTGGACGCCCAGTCGTGGGTGTCGTTCATTCCGGCCATTCTGGCACGAACCGAACGCGGTAAAGCGGTAAACGTGAGCACGTGAGAGTCTATAATTCTTGCATAAAAATTAACGTCCAACTGGGCAGGTTCCATAAACCATTTTGAAGGAAAGATTCCTCGGACGCCCCTCACGGAATCCTCCAGGAATGCTTCCCGATCGTATACGTAGAGTTTTTCTGCGATTGTGTGTATGTGTGTGTGTTCCTCCCAGACCACCTCCACCTCCCAGCCACCGGCCCATCCACTGTTCGCATCCGTCCGGCTCGTGTCGAACGAAGATAAATGACAGAGAAATTCTTTCGGTTGGCACACGGGCACAAAAAGGAAATATGCGATCAATATCGGAATCGTGGTGGCGGAAGTTGAGCTGGCAATTCTTTTTTTTTTGCCTTCCCGCTAGTTTCCTTTTCTATCGTAGGTTGGTGTTTTTTTCCTTTTTTTTTTGTACTCTTTCATGCTGTTTGGCTAGGCGAGGTCGGGGAAAAGTCCGCTCCACTGCGCTACGTGACTGCCGGACTTCGGGCCCCGGGTGCAATGGCAAACGACACGTGGCTGAATGTTGAATGGGCCAAAAAAGGAATCTATGCTGAAGTTACTAAAAGTAAGCTCTGATGAGGTTTTTTCCGTCCATGTATGGTCGGGGGAAACGTTGTTGCAGCTTAAAGTAACACTATGAAAAGCCTAGAAAAATTACTAGACTGAAGAGTAGGTTCTATTGACGACTGGTAAAAATTCATAAAAAAATTTCTAAATGGTTTTCTCATTATCCGAACAACATTGATCTTCACACCACTTCCATTGACAGCCAATTGGTGCAATGATTAATTCGCATAACAAATGTTAAGTGCTCGATTTAGGTTTCCCTTCCTTCTCCACAGTACATCGTTGAGTTTTAACCAGCGTCACGCGAAGGTGATGCCACATATTTTCATGCAAATTTATGTTTATTTGGATGTTTTCCTTTTCTCATTTTTTCACTGCTTCACGAGTCTCCACAATCACGTTGATGGATGGATGGTGTTTCCCTTTAACTGTGGTTCGTTTTCCCCAACCGAGAAGTACCGCATAGCAGGAAGGAAGTGTAAAAAAAGGACCAAAGCCAGAAACACGCTCAATATTAGTGCGTGATGCACATTTTTCCGCCACTCGACGTTTGGCTGTCGGATGAAAAATTTCCCCAAAATCACCAGGAAAACACCATAACTTGCCGTAACACATCGCCATCGAGTTCCATTACCCACGTCTCGCACTGCACAATCAACGCGCTCCGGTTTCATGGACCTGCTTTACAGTGCACCGGGTTTGGGAAGAAAAAGAAGGGCGCAAAAATCTCCAATGAAAACTCGAGGAAAATACGGAAAAAAAACATCTCGCACAACCGTCCGCCAACCGGGGACGCTGTTGAACTTATTTCACGGTAAATTAGCATATATTGTTATTGGCAAATTGATAAGTATTGGATGAATTGTGGAAAAGCGAAATCAATCAGCACGTACGTAGGCCAGGAGTTTGCAAATTGGATTTTCTTGTTAAAAATTAAGTGAGCTGCGAAGATGCGTATGTTCGGTTCGATTCGGAAACCTTGTCAAACTAAATGGAAACACCGAAACATTGCTGGCAAACGTTCGTATGGTTGTGGTTTGTCCGCAGTGAGTTTTAAAATCTTTCATTAAGAACAGTTATCGCTTTTTCTTTAAATTTGTATTTTATAGAGTAAAGTTACCGTCCGGTTGCCTTTTTTAAGAAGAACATTCATTTTATTCAACTGATTACAGAGTTTTGTATAACTAAGACTAAACATTTTGCAACTCAACATAAAGTAAGAAATGTTTCCCATTCAAAGATGGATGTCGAGGAACGATTTTCCAGGAATCTTAAAAATCCTTAGAAAGGAAAGCCACCAGCGGCCACCGAGGACGAAAAGGGTACTGCGAGGTAGAAGTTTAAATAACTCGACTAATAAATTATTGAAGGATTAATATTGACTCAGCAGAGCAATAAAGACAATTAAATATGCAAAGTGGAGCGGAATGTTACAGCGCGCCGAGTTTCCCGAGCACGGGAAGAAGCTTAACGCTTACGCGGCACGGTACCGGTGGTTCGGGAAAGACGCTGGAAAACTCTTTCGGCGTCGATGGCTGGCGATGATGTTGCCGCTGCCCCTGTTGGGGTGCGAAGGAGCGAAACGTTTCGCTCAAGAATCTCTGGTTCGCGCGCAAAAGTTCTCTGGTAAATATATTTCTTCATCCCGCCCACTCGCGAACGCCACGGCCCCGGGCGTCGGTGCCTGTGTCACTGCGCTGCGTGCGGGAAGGAAAACTCCGTGGACCGATTTCAGCCGATTAGCGGCCACGCTTTGGCACGCAAAGAGGCACGAGGCGAGCGAGCGAGCGGGTTCGGTCTCGGTAGCGTCTAAATTGCTGACGCCGGTAGGAAAAACGTTCGCATCCCCTTGTCTTGCGCATCGCCGTGCAAAGCCCAAATCCAACATGAACCCTTTTTCCACCCCTTCGCCAAACGGGACGAAGGTGGGTGGTTCGTTGTCTCTCCCTCCTCCTCCTCCTCCTCCTCCGCTCGTGCGCGAGCAAATGTACCTTGTTCATGCGGAAAGGGTTGTCGAGTCGCTTGAATTCGACGAAAAGCAACCGAGATGGTATTTGCGCTAAGACCATCAAATTGTTCACGCATTTTCTCGCGCATTCCACCTCCGCGGAAAGGAAAATGAGGACTGTCAGAACGGAATTAAGACATTTTTCCCGGTGAGCTGTAAGAAAGACGCGGCGGGAAGGCGTTGGCGGGTTGGCGTGGGTCGACGAGAGGATGGAAAAGTTTATCCCCACTGAACCACCTCCACCGAACTGGAGGTGTTTTCTGTTGGAGTGCGATTTTCCCCAACTTTTCCGGAGACCCCTTTTCCGCTCGCTCGCCCCACCCCCTTGGCGGGCGAACCAGTCAGTCAGTCAGCTTTCATTAGAAATGGGTGAAAATTTTAAGAACATTAACCCGCAGAAAGAGCGAACGGACTGAACCGAGGGGGGCGATTGTCGTTACATCTTCCAGTCCACCGGGAGAAGGGGGCATCGGGGGAGGCCAATGTTCAGGCTTTCAACTTCTACAAAGCCAGCGGGCTTTAATTTTGTGTTTATTCATGCTAATCAGCCCGAAGCGGAGTGGAGTTGAGCGATGTGTTTCGCGACCGATGCGGGATGGGCTCGCAGTCGTAGATGAGGTGATAATTTTACGCTCCAAAGGCCGCCGATGGGGTTTATTGGTTGGATTTGCCGACAAAGACAAATGTGTGTAGTTTTTTTCAAAGAAAAATTCACTAGCTGTTGATGGTGGAGGCGAACAGTTCGTAATGAAATCGATACCGTTGAGTGTCTTAGGATGAAACGATGGGTTTCATTTGCCTAATATAGCTTACATCGAAGAACTAGGGATTAAACAACCGCCGGAAGAGGGAAACGAACACAAAATGGTGCGTTTTTCATAACAGTCAATAGAAACTTTCTTTCAAAATTTATCAGGTGGTTCGTAAAACTTTACCAACAAATTTAAAATCTCAAAAAAGGGATAAAGGGATTTTAATCGTGAACAACATTTTCTTTAAATTAATACATACTAACAACACATATTCGTTATCCCTACTTCAACTTAAATGTACAGAATTTGTACATGTATCACAGTTCATGTGATGTTCACAATAATTATTTTGAAATGAAACGAGGATCATGCTTAACTTTGCAATATGATTATTCTGAACAGTAAGTAGGAACCTTTTATTTTTAAACTTTAAATTCATAAACTTTGTACAAGACAAGGTGCTTTAAAGAATTGTTGTTACACAGCGTTGCACTAAGTAAAACATACCAGATAACGGTAGATTTACACAAAGGATTGTAGGTAGCTGCAAAAATATTATTGATAAAATTTTAATTTAAGATAGCGATAATACATTTTATCGAAACCAGACGCCATTGAGAAATATTCACATATTATCCATCGTTCCGAATCCATCATACACCCAATCATTCGTTCAAGTGCCAACCGAAACGTTCCTTTGCCCGTTTTGCAAATGCCACCGAATCGTTTCCGGTACCTGAAATCATTTCCGTTCGCACGCCACCGCCATCGGATCGGTTTGCGGATCCGTTTAAGCGCGCCAACACTATATTACCGCAAGCGATACAGAGCCGAAGCGAGTGATGAACTGAAGAGCCGATGAAAAGCGACGGATCATGACACTTTCCCACTGTCCGAATGCGACGTTTTCGAGAGCCGAGGGGAAATAAATGATAATTCCTCAGGTCCCGAAAACCATCGCGTTCCGGGGATGGGGGGGGGGGAGGTGTGCGTTCGCTTTTGTATATTAAACATCCGTTTAATTTCCTGCTGTTTCATTCAATTATATCCTGCTGGTGAAGGTGTCCTTTCGCCCCTTTTTTTTCAACCCGTCCCGGGGATCGGATTTATCTTCATCCGGCCCACCACCGTTCCATCATCATCACCATCATCGTCATCATCGTCATCGCGCAGATCGGACTTCCCGGAGTGTGACGCTCTTCGCTATAAATATGACTAATAATTCACTTTCCCTTTTATCCCGCGCGGGTGTTGCTTATCACCCCTTTCGAGGCCAAGGGCCCGAGCGGGGGGGGTCGGGGTAAGTCTGGCCAGTGAACGAGTACGAGATTAGAAGGCGTTAGATTAGGCGCGCCAAGGAAAAACTCCCACAGCTCTAAATACCCTCGACCGGGCTCGGCTCACGCACCTCGTAATCCTTTTTTCCGAGGACAAAACGCTTCGAGCCGTTGTTCGACAAAACACCAACCCAACCAAACACTCTCCCCCCTCCGACGTTCGCCGGCGGCACAGTGCGCAGCCATGCTCCCGGAATGACTCCGCGGCACGTGTCCATTTTCCGGTCCCCGTTCCGTCTTCGGGTACGGGTGACTTTCCAGTTTGGCCCCGAGCGATCGCGATACACTTTCAGAACGTTATGTTTTATTGGCAGATGAAAGGAAAATATTTTGCCCGGGAAAAACGTTCGGGTCGCTCGTTCCGCGGGCGCGGTGGTGTTTGTGAGCGTTAGGGAGAGGGTGAAGAAAAAAACGAGTGACATCACAACAAGCCAACAACTGAAGCTAATGCCACTCCAGGCTCCCGACCTCTCGCATCAATTTTTCTCAAGCCCACCAAAAAAAGCCGACCGTCGGCCGCTGGAAAAACAGTTTCCCATTTACCAGGCCACCCTCCGGCACCCTGCGCACACAAAGCGAACAATTGAAATAGAAAGGAAAACTTTAAAAGAAATAACCAAAACACACGTGCAGTCAATAACGCTGACACGTGCACCGGCGACGGATTTCGACACGTAGTCGACGGGCGTTTCGAGATTGGCTTGAGGATCAATTTTTGGCAGAGCTGTAATGCATCCTATCGAGCTCCCGCTGAGTCCGGAACAACGGTAATGAACCACGAATGAGTCTTTGAAACTTCCACTTACTGCTTAAATGAAGTCTAATGAGAGCAAGATGGGGTAGCATACAACTGTCAAACACGTCGATAACTCAATCGAGATTGTGCATTCTGTCGACCCAACTGGAATCAAGTGAATCAATCATTTTATATTAGAATCAGTTGTACTTCGACTGACACATTCCTTATATTAAATCAATATCCTGTGCTTGAAATACGGAATATTTCCTCCTTCCGTTCTCGGAGACATCCAACGCGGTGGGTTTTCTCACGATCCATCCCGACATATTTTTTCCCCTGTTCACTTCCATCGACCGGACGACGCTTTGATTGATTTTTTGTTATCTACCAATCGGACCACGTTCCGCGATCTTTTTTTCATACCACCCCATTTCTCGTGACCCCCGAAAAAGCAATTAACCCTACACTCTGAGATCGGAATCCAAAAACCCATTTTCCAATGGCTCCAGATTCGATTAACGTGGCGTTCGGATGTGTCCTACGGTGGAAAAGCTACCGTCGGCGCTAGTTCGGACAGGCCATCCAAATGTGAAAACTGCTCCCTGCATGATGAGGGAAAATGATCACACACAAATCGAACTTCGAAATCATTTCAACCCAACTCTGGTTTGCTGAAGGTGCGTAAACCCGTTAGCAATAATTAATAAACGCTTCGATTCTTTTAGTTCGTACAATGATTTGTCCTGCACCACACGCTTACTCATGGCTCCAGTTAAGTTTTTTATGTTATTTTGCTCTTAACCGACCTTATTCCAGTAGCAATGTGGGACTCCGAACAACTCCCGGTGAGAAGAAGTTAGAATGTCGATTCCGGAGAAACATGGAGAGGTTAGTTTAAGCCGCTCAATTTTGACTCCAACCTACATGAAGTGTTGCTTAAGGTCGCACAACCATTAAACAAACCTCATTCCCGAGAGATAATCGGCCGATGGAGATTATTATTAAGATTAATGAACGGCGCACCAGGAACGGTAGCAACCATTCATCAATTCCCCAGGTAAGATTGAGACATTCGCTGGAGAAATTATTAATTACAGTGACCGGCAGGAAAAAGTGCCCACTTCGAATTTTGTTGATTTTTGCTCAATATTTTTTTCTCAATCCAACTAAATATACTGCAAATATTTTTCGTATATTGATTAACATATTTCATATAAGATCCACTAATGAGTTAGCGAAAACAAACATATTTTGATTTTGAGAAAAAAATAATAAAAAAAAGTATCTAAAAAAACAGTGACAAGAAAAAGTGCCCACTTTTAAAATTAGAGCTTTGCATAAACTTTTCCATTGAGGGCTAACCAATTTATTGCGTTTTAATATTTTTTAGGTTTGTTAGCACCATTTCTGATAATTATACATGTATGATCACGTGTTTAATTCATATTTGGTTGTAGATGTACAATTTGTTAATATCAGGTTTTGGTATCTCATTAATTTGAGTGTTGCAAGAAATTACATTGCATAAAATATGTTTTATGACACTCATTTACATTGAAGTAATTCATTCAAAGCACGAAATCCACAAGGCAGTGGTAGGAAAAATCACTATGAAATTTTAAACGTAGGCGGATCGCCCTGGTAGGGGAGACATCAGCAAAACAGATGCACGCATGGACACTAAGATCATTCGTGAGATCAAAAAAATCCAAAAGTAACTGTCAGAGAGGTCATGGAAACACTTCACTCATCAGTTTTCGAAAGAACTATCCGTCGTCGGCTTGTTGCATACTGGTTACAGAGCAAACTTGCTAGGAGGCTTCTTTATATGAGCATGACCAATAAGGCCAAGCGTCTTAAGCTCGCTGAGGAACATGCTGCTATGCCTCTAGAGTACTGGAAAACGGTTCTGTGGTCTAACTAATCAATATTTGAACTTTTTAATCGAAGATGGCATGAACGTATACAGCGCAGATCGAAGAAGGCAATGCTGCAGGTTCGCCACATCCAGGGCACAGTATGCCATGAAGGAGGCAATATGGTGGTCTGGTGTTGTTTTTCGTCCAGTGGAGTGGGGAGCCTTGGGAACATTAACGGTGTTAAAACTGCAGATTACAACATAAACATAAACATCCTGCAACAAAATCTGGAGATTTCACTGATCCTGACGGGCCTTGAAGAGAAGTTTGTTCTCCCGGCGGGGGCAAGTTCCACGCAGCCCGATGGGGCCAAGTTCGACATACTGCCAAGAAGACGAAGTCTTTCTTCCCGTCTTGTCGGACAAAACTGTTGAAATGGCCTCCTCAGAGCCCGGAGATTAAGAATTTGTGGGCAGTTCTCGATGCCAGGGTGGACAAAACTGATGTATCGAATAAAAACGACAATTTTGAAGCTCTAATGCGCGCTTGAGAAGAATAAAATCCCCAAAAACTAAAAATCCTAGTAGAAAGCATGCCAAAGCGCCTTCAGCAGGTTCTAAAAGCTAAAAGAGAACAAATAAAATATCAAAATGCATTTATTATTTCTTATTTTTATGTATAATAAAGAATAACTAAAGTGGGCACTTTTTCTTGTCACTGTTTTTTTAGATACTTTTTTTTATTATATTTTTCTCATAATCAAAATATATTTGTTTTCGCTTACTCATTAGTGGATCTTACATGAAATATGTTAATCAATATACGAAAAATACTTGCAGTATATTTAGTTGGATTGAGAAAAAAATATTGAGCGAAAATCAACAAAATTCGAAGTGGGCACTTTTTCCTGCCGGTCACTGTATGTAGTTTCACGTTTGGGAAAAAACTGGTTCATGCCACACAAAGCTAGATATGTGCTTAGCAGGACTTTTGTTTGCAAATAAAACGATCCGTTTTCGATAAGTGGTGTTCTAAATATTTTTGAAAGAAGGTGCAAAAACCAATCGCAAACGGTCGAGGGCCAAATTAGGACAATTAAATTGAAACAACGTGAAACGATGCAAAGAGCGTGATTGAAAGGTGCATTTCCACCACCGAAGCGCAGATTAGAGTTGTTCCTTCGTTCCATCAATCAAACCAAAGCCACAGAAAAAGACTGGGAAAGTATCGCTGACGGCAAACGTATCTCGGAGGCTTCCATCCAAACTGTCCATCTGCTCTTTAGCTTCGCCGAATAACTCCACACAATCTTCTGGACCGCAAGGTGCAGAACATCGGATAAATTAATCGTATCACGGCCCGCGCGCAACCTTTCCTACGGAGCGACGCTGACCCCTTGAGAACGGACCGTGTTAGTCCATCAGCAGCCGGAATCGGTGGGCTAATTTTTCACCGACATCAACAGCGGGAACCTGCTTCCTCTGACGACTTGTGGGAGCTGCGAAGAAAGGTTCTCCACTTGAAGACCTCCCGAGACGTGGAGGAGGAGTGTTCATTTGCTTAGGCTACTCGCAGCCTCCCCTAAGGCTTGGGCCACTAATCAACAGGCGAGGCGCGTCAAAGCGAGCCAGAACGAGCCCTTCAACAGTTCCGACCGAACCAAGCCTCGGTTCTGTGCCTCGGACAGAACGCAGAGAGCACATAGGGAAAAAAACGCAAGTCAGCGCGATGTTAAAAAGCAGGTAATTGATTGAAAACGCTTTCATTCGCTTTCGTCGTTGTTGAAGGAGTCAGCCATCGCGTACACGCACTAAGGTCCGAGGTCCTCCACTGGAGGTGAGTTCGGAGGGCTTCCCAAAAAACTACCGAATCACCATCCACACCGGAGGGGCTCTGCGTCGAGCAGTCGAGCACTACACACGGTTTTGCCTTTGGCCGTGTCGATGAAGCCCTTGTGACAACTTCTTCCATTAGCGGGAGGCTTAACGTCCGGTCGGCCCCACCGGTTGACGTGCCTCTGACAGGCGTAAGGAGCGTAACGTGAGAGCCTGCATGCCGCGAGAAAGCGCACCCTCTCGAGGCTCACCCGGTCCCGAAACCCTCAGCATCGCCTCCGGCACCGTCCCGGGCACGCACATTGCGCTCTCGACAACGGTCTACGATTGTTTACCGAACCGATTCGATTCTTGGTTTTTGTCCGTGCGCGTTCTTCTGCTCGCATGGACTGCCGATAACAAGCCCACATGCCGGAGGAATGCCTGCCCGTGGTCGCTGAGCTGTCAATAGATGAGCCTTTCGAGCAAACGCCACGCCACACCGGTTCACGAACCACTGGAACCGGCAGGTCAAGAATGACTGCGATGAAATCATACCTTTCTGGATGAGCCTCGAAGAAAAGGTATCATAGCGGGATAATTTGATGGAAGGATATTTGAAAATTTGAAACATGATCCAAACCTCTTATTTTTGAGACTTAAAGAATAATCTGAAAGGGTCTTCTGTAGATTCTCGCTTAATGGTGAACAAGCTTAAACGCCACGCGTTTGGTTGTCATATCAAACGGGAATCTAGGAGGCTATAGCTACATCATAGCAACATCCTTCAGCAAACCATGGCATGCTGCAGCACCGCCCGCGTAGAGGGCGTATCTCTTTCACTTAATCGCTGCACCGTGATTCTTGTCAAACCGGACCTGTTCGACAGCGCAAGGATCGCTCAGGATCAAAACGGAAACCAACGCCCGATGGAGAATGTGGAAAAAAGCCATGAATTTCCTTTCCCTTGGTCAAGCTGTTCGAGGTAGTATTTTTTATGTGTGTATCGTCTAACCATTCCCGAAGGATGCAAATGGCTAACAGCCTTTGTGGACAATGTTGGTTGTGTCCTAGAGCCTACGTAAAGAACCGCAGATTTACATCACCAATTTGTGCGATGTCGTGTTAGTATGTTTCAGTTGACGTTGAGTTAATCTCTGCTGCTGGTAAGTAAAAGGCAATGTTGGATAACCATTTTGAAACTTCATTGATGATAATATTAAGGTTTGGTTTTAAGTTCTGGAAATCTATGTCCCATATACTGAGCTCCAAAGTTCAAACCTTAAATGGTTCATACATTGAGGATCAAATTCACCGCAAATCAACTTTACTCCACGTTGATTCTCGATTTTGGAGAAGGTAAATCCAACCTCTTCAGTACATCCCCTGCTTCCCGCGGCGGGATGTTCAAAGCACGCCACGTCTCGGGCGCGCAACCAGGTATTGTACACGTGCGCATTCCCGGGCGCACATTCAAATGTCAAAACCCATTTGTTCACCGCAGTGTTCACAAAAACATAATACGAAAATCGCTCCTGTTTGTCTTGCTGCCGCTCAGTGAATGGTAACCTTTGCAGTTCCTTGCTTTTTTTTTGCATTCGAGACCCACGAATGTCCGACCGTCTGGCTGTCCGAAGTCGATAACTTCGTTCCGTTTAACTTCTTCTGGGCTTTGGGCGCGGGGAGAAACAAATGGAAGCCTCCGTTCCATATGTCTTTCCGTCGTGGGCGAACATAAAGCGTACATAATCGTGACTATCAGCAGTGCAGCCCCGGGACCGGACCAGAGCCCCCACGAGCTGGACTGTCCGAAATCGTCGTCCAAAATTTTCGTTGGTCCACCGTGTACCCGTGCATGGCTGCATCCCTCTCGCAGCAGTTCCACACTCTCTTTCGTAGTGTCGATTTATGAGTCGGTAGTCGAAAATTTATAATTTCGGGTGCCCTTTGTTATCTATAAATAATCCGTCCACCGAAAACATAACTTCCGTCGGGTGCGGAAAGCCAGCCGAACCAGAAGTCCCGCAGCCCGCAGTCCTTCCTTTCGGGCGGGGTTGGATGGTCCTGGGGCCGTTGCAGGGTTTGAGCAATGCCCCAACATAAACCGGCAACAATTTCGCTTTCTTCGCCTTAGCTTCGCTGTAAAAACAAAACGAGTGAAGCGAGTCCCAAAATCACGGGTACAACACTCTCTACCAGGAATTTTGCAAATGCTCGATTTTGCGGAATTTCCTTGTATCATTTCTCAATCGACGACATTCGGAACGGTCGCTCCACCGGAACATCGGCTTACCTTGTTCCGTTCCCCATGAAACCCCTCCGGAGCGCTAAAGAAAGTGTTGCCGCCGTGCCCCCGAATGTTGGGGTCCCTTACGGCAGTTACGGCCAGTATTTATCTTGCCTTTTTTTCCTCTTTCGCCGTCGTTTGGAAGATGTTTGGGACATTTTTCCAAACGGCAGCAGTTTGTCTTGTCCAGTGTTTTATTATGTAGTTCGTTTTTGTTTTATTCGTTTTCTTTTCTTGTTTTCTTGGGTTGGATTTACCCCTTTTTCTTTGTTTGATTTCCGTTGGCCGGAAAATTAAAACAATGCGCAATAGGTTGACGCGGTGTCTTATATCACTTTCTTTGGCATTTTCGGCTCCGATGCCGCAATGGCGAATTTTGGTGTCTTTCTTCGGGTCGGGGTTTCGCCGGTCGGCAAAAGGACAATATGGCATTGTGTGTTGGTGTGGCACATTTTTCTAGTGCCAGTGTTTAGTCAGTTTTAAAACTGATGCAATGTCCGTGGTCAGGGGTTCAAAGGATTATAAACCAGGAAGTAACTGCAGCAAGTTGTTTCGAAGTTCCAACAGGATTCCAATCCATCCATGGTTTGACAAAATGGTCAGGTTAAAACCGAACCACCACACCGGTCGCAATAATGACATCCGTTTCGTCGTTGTTTTTACTCCCTTTCCGTTGAGGTTTGCAAACAAACCGTCGAAAAAATCCCTTCCGGACATAATCCACCCGATGACGCCAACGACCAGCCGAGGGACGCCCGGGAGGGAAGTATTGTAAATTCCAAACAAAGCAGAAAACCCGCCGGAAGGGACAAAACCATGAATCAAAAATTATCAATTTGCTGTCCAGCTCCTGCTGCTTCCGCTCCCGGCCACTCCGGTTCGGATCCGGTCTTCGGTCACGAGGTCGAGTTCGTTCGGTCTCCCTTTGCGCCGTTCCACAGCGACAATCCACCTACAATGGCCGGTTCCGTGGCGATGCTGGCCAGCTGTGGTCCGTCCTTCGACCCAGCAGTGGTCATCCTTCCCGAATCACGCCCGAAGCCGTTCGCTGAAACTGGAGAATCACGCTCCTTCGAGCGCACGAGAGGCGAGGCGTTTGCGAGACGACGTCGATGTCGATGCTACCGTCGAGAAGCCGGCTTCTTTTCTTGGCCATAAAATTAAAGGATCGTTTATTGTTTTCCTCACATTGCCTCGCACAAGGGCCCGGAGATTGGGAAGCGGTGCGAGGGAACGGACCGGTCGCTACTGCGGTCGTCAGATGGGACGACTTGAAATGAAATGAAATGTGTAATTTTAAATTACACCGTTTATGATTATTGTCTTGATAATGTTTCATGTTTCTGCTTTGCGGTTGGAATCCGTCCGTGTGGGTTTCCTCCCCCGGCTCCCCCGGCTCCCTTTCCGAGGACCTCTTCCGAGCGGTGGAGCCTTCGAACACGTCGGTTTTGGCTCCCGTCGCCCATTGATGGGCTTTTGCGCGGGCTGTGAAACTGTGCAAATAAGAGAAATGTACACCGCAGAGGGCGATCTTCATTCATTCGTCGGAAGCTTCGGGCAGAAGCGTTAAAATCAAATCATGATTAAACTTTCAATTTAACGGCAACTGGCGTATAATTTGGGTGGTTTGTCTCTCTGGACGCCGTTTTCCGGGAGTTTTGTTTCAATGCGATCGTTTTGCCAGCAGACATTGTAAGCAATTGGACATTGGAGCTGCTTCTTTTAATCTTTGTCATTACGTTTTGCTGTACATTGGATTGTTTTGATACAACCAATTTTCATGTTCTGTAGGTTGTTAAAATGAGCTTTTCGACCCTTTGATAGTTTGTTGTCAATTAGAAAAAATGTTCGATATTTAAACCGAATTCTCTTCAACCCGCTTAGGTTGATTTGAAATCGTCGCTATATTTTGCCGTGAACTTTACTATCGCTCCAAACGCGAACTCCCACCGAGCCGTAAAGTATCCCCTCATCGAAATCTCATCATGTCAAACTTTTAATTGAATCTTCACGCCTGCCCAACATTATGCTCGGCCACAGTTCCGGAGTCCTTCAACCCCTCCGGTGATATCCCCCTTTTTTCCAGGGGTAAGTGTCCTCCGAGGCGCCATGGCAGGCGAGTGGAGGTGCAAAATTCAATTTTTCAACAATTATTTCCCATTGAACCGGATTCGGGTCCCAGAACTTTCAATCGTTCCGACCCTCCCCCCCTCTCTCTCTCTATCGCTCATGTCAGCCCTTCGAACGGGGTGCCCACCCGCGTATTATTCACCTGTAAAAAGGCGGCAAATTTAAATTGAATCCTATTCACTGTGGCGTTCGTTGGCTCGTGGCGGGTGTGCGGGTACGTGGGTAACACCACTACAACCACCAAACCAGTGAACGCCATCGACCAGATAAGGATGCCCGGGTGGGTCTGGCGTGGTACCCAAAAATTTCCATATGAATTCTATCCACCCGAAGCATCTCGAGTTCGAGTTTGGGTTTGGTTGGTTTCACTTTTTTATCGTAATTTTCGATTCCAAAGGACACTCTCGAACAGTATGCTGGAATGTACGGTGTGTCCCCGCGTGTGCGAGTGTGTCTGAAAGCTGCGAAAATAACGAATGGCCTAGAGAGCCTTCCCTGCCAACACGGTCGAGCAGTGACACCAATTTTGGAATGGAAGTGAGTTTCCCTACCTTAGTCCTTCGGTGCGTGTCCCGGGTGAACCCCTTGTTGTGGACGGCTTCGGCACTTTCCAGCTGAGAAGATCGGACCCATTCAATGTAAACGCTTGGTTTGGCATGCGAAAATCCGATCGACGAGCCTGGAGAGTCTACAATGACGTACTAATGGAATGTGACATACGCAGGTGCGTTAGTCATGCATCACCGCAAACAGAAGAGAAAACTAGTTTTTGTGTTTCTAGTATGGTGGGTAAATGTATGCTTTAGTATTTTATCACAATCAGATGATTCACTTTCCTCATTTAAAAACAACGAATCAAAAGTTTTTAAACAATAATCAATACAAGGCTTTCTGTTGTACACTTCAGCTTGATTAGAAGCTTAATCCATGCCATCCCTCTTAGTTCTCCCGCTCGGATACTTTCCTTCGGAAGCAAATCGCCGATTGGAGATTTTGCTACAAATTTGTTCATTGGACCATCGTTATGCTCCACGCTCAGGCACACTTCCCTACCCCAACCCCTCCCGGAATCACAGCCAAACGGAACATCCCGAGCGTTTATCCGAGCAATAATCGTAAAATTAAAAACAATTTTCATGTACCAAGTTTTATGAATTATTGCTGCGTCTGTGTCGCAGAACGAGCGAACACGGAGAAGAAAAAGATTCAGAACAAACACACACACACACACACACACATACACATACATTCGAACTCAGCATCACCAACTCCCGGCGCTACCCGATGGGGAAAGATTTACGGTGGCAGGCAGAGCGACTTTGGACAACGATGCTCGAGCGAAGAAGTTGCCGCCTCCAGGCACCACTTCTTTCGATTTGCTGGAAGAAATTGTGCCCGCATTACGTCGAAACAAAGCAGAAGAACGAGGCGAAAAGTTATAGTTGTCCGCCAGGGGATAGCTGGCAGTGTGGAAACCGTGGTGAAGTCTCTTTTTGACCGGTCGGTTGTTCAGGGCTCATGATTTGGCTGCGATAGAGTGGTAAGGAATCGCTGATCCATTTTGGAAACATCATTGTTTCGTTGGCTTTACTTGTTTGTATTGGACTAGTTATGTATTTTTTTGGTTATTATTGAATGCATCAAACGAATTTTAACAAATTTTAAAGTCATCACTAAATATAGATCAAATTTAGCGCCGCCTTTGCTCCAACAACCAGTTCACGTGGCGTGGGTTGGCAAACTAATCGATACATTGACCACATCATCCTAGGTAGAAGGTAAGAAAAGGAAACGGGCGATAGTAAAAAACAAAACAAAAGAAAAAACAAGACCCAAACAGTAGCAGCCACCAGGAGCAGCTCCGCGAATGTAAGTTGTTTAATTTAAAATAACACCAACATTGCGCTAGACGTGCTCGCGGCGGGACAACAACGGATCGCAGGAGTGGTACAAATAAAAAAGGGAGAAACAGAAAATGATTCGGAAGATGCAGGACTCACCGGTTGACGTTGGCGAGTCGAGGCTCGGCTAAAAAACTGAATGAGTCGAAAAGGCATGACGCGGTGGCTGCACGGTGGAGCCGTCTCAGGCAATCGAAGGTGAAGATCGCACGCGGGGATGCGGGCACGATCTTGACGAAGGGACCGGGACAGTGGGCAGCGCAAAACGGCGAGAAGACGCTGGGCCAGAAACAGAAGCCGTTTCACGATAACGTTTTTATTCATGTTTACTTCACATTGCATACATTAGCTCCAGCGATTCGGTTGGCTCTTGAGTCGAGATCATGATGGGAGGGTCGAAAGCGAGTGCGGAAAAGAGAGAGAGAAAAAAAGAGAATGGGGAGTAAGGGGAGCTGAAGAGAAGCATATTTGTATCGATCAACTTCGGCAAGATGGGTTCTGGGTCAGGACAGAGGCTTGTAGCCATCGATGTTGCCTTCTCATCCTCCAAAACCTCTCAGTGGCCAATTGCGAGATGTATTTCGAAGATTTTGGCGCACAGTGGGCAAATTGAAGGTGTTGCCTCAAATTTATATTTAAAAAAAAATTACAAGTAAAATAGAACTTCGTTCGAGTAACGTTGATATGGGAAATAATTTCGGTTACCATCGTTGGACAAATGTTATCCTCTTCAAGAATTTATTTTATCCAAAATCTATGCCCCAATCACATAGGACGAATGTCTTCCCACCACCGCTTGCAGCTCGAGCCGTATACTACGCTATCGCGATCTTACGCCCGTTGGTGTGTATATTTTCTTTACCCCACACTTCACGCCTTTCGATACGTCGGCTTGAGCATGACTTCGTCGAGGGTCATTCATGGCCGCCGCATCCGGCGGACCGTCGCTTGTACGTCGCCTCCGAAACAGTAGCCGTTTCATGAGAATTTCGATTACCACCTCCGCGCGGCCGATCCGCGAACATGAACATCTCGCCAAGGCTCGAGATCGTCCAGAAGAGGGTTTCGTGGAACGTTCGTGAATCAAACGATCAGCTTCGCCCGTCGATGTTACATGTTCAGAGGATTTCGCTCGACGGCCAAAGCGATACTGGGGCAAAGGATACTGGAGCGGCCTACTGAGACATATGATAAATCAGTACTCAAAACTCAACATTCAACGGTTGAGAGGACTTTAAATTGTTGTATACACCTTTTGGATATCTAAATCAAAACAGTTCGTTTGACCACCGTTTCAATAATATGTAATTTGTTCTTTTGTATATTTTGTAATATTAAACATTAAAAACAACATTTTTCTGTCAAACACTTTTGGTTAGTCTGTCTGAGTCTTCTTTAAGGTCATCTCTGATTTCCTGATCGATTGATTTACTTCTTACCGTTGTGATAAAACTCCCATCGAGTGATTTACGAACGCACGCCAAAGTGGAGTGTCTGATAACAGACGAAGGATGAAAATCACAGTAAATTAATTTTACAGCATGAACGATGCGGTTCCGGTTTTCGCTGTGTGCATTTCTTCTTCCTTCACACGCGATGTTCATTTACGTCCAACTCAAACATCTTCTCCTTCTTTCATTCCATCTTTAAGGTTTGGCGAGAAGTTTTTTATCAGTAAAGATGCGAAGATGAAAAAGGTATTTGCCGAACGAAGGAGTTTGCGAACCGATGCAATCGATGCCTTGGTGCAACCCTCACGGTATGTTGCAGTTCTACACGGCACTGAGCGCTTTGGACGGCAGGTTGCGCCTCGGCAGCATTCGGATGTGTCGATATCTGGGAGAGCCATAAATTCTTCCCAAATGTCTGCCAAACTTCGCTGGATGGTATCGTTTCGCTCCTGGACGTTGATTTCTCAGCTTGATGTCGGTGAGGAGTTCGTTACAAGCAAAGGAGCAAAGTGTTTTAATGTGCCTCCAATGTACTAGCGTTGATTTGGAATTTAGATGGTTAAATAATTGCCTCTTAAAGACTTCCCACTTTAACAAAGTGAGTTATTATGCAACACCTGCGCTTTATACTATATTTTCATATACATTCAAAAATCAACAATGTACTTGCCAAAGGCTATTTCCAACCCAATCCTTGAAAAGAAAGCCATTTAAGACCAACTCCAAATATCATAGCGAAGTGATAACAAATAAAAAGAAAAGATTCCTTCGTCCAGACACCTTCCGACAGCCTTGACAAAGTGGTCGGAATTTAATTTACAACATTTTTTCCTCTACAATTGACTGACAAACGGCGAAGAAAATGGCGAACCCCTTTCCGTCTGCCCGGTGCGATTTTGGGGATATCGAGTCGTTCGACAGAACCCACGGACATGTCCGGCTTTTAGCAAGTGTTTTGAAATAGATTTTCACATTCTTAGCCCGTTTAGGGCCAAAACCGGGCGGCGAGAAAAAGGGGTTTGCGAATGGTTTTCCTCTCAGGCTCGGTGCAAGCAGGACAAATTCGCAAGAAAATTCGATGTTATTTACAGCGCTTTGGTCCGAAAGGCTTGGTTGTGGGTCCGCCAGCGCGTGGGACATTATGTAAATTTTCCGGAACGAATGTGCGTGCTGTCCGTCACGGCGCGTGCTGGCGAAAAGGGGTTGTCACCAGGGGAGGACATGATGTCGCAAGGGGTTGTTTCAAATTCCTCATATCACCCACACACGCATACGAACACATAGCTACTTCCGTTCGAAGATGTCGAAATCGAAGGCGAAAAATGAACTCGCAGCTCGGGCAGCTTCTTCACGCAGCTTCTTCGTCCATCTTGGGCGAGGACATTAGCATTCCTTTGTGAAGGTATGCGTGTCGATGACCTTCCGGCATGGGTGTGGGCGTTCCGGGAGTACATTTTTCCTCCATGTCTGACCGGTGTTGTCAAAGATTCCTCCTGTTTATCGAATTGGAACAACTTTGATTGAATGGAAATTGCTGTTTTGCCCGTCCGGGGCCGGCTTTTCCGATCGATTGACATTCCTTCGGGTAAATTGCGGGGACGACTGCTAAGAGGAGAGGTCCAAGGAGGCAAGGAATGACTCCTGTTATTGCATTAACAGACTTCTAATTTCCGCTCGCACATGACACTTTCGCTACGTCGCCTTCCCGCGTCGAACTTGGAGGCGCTCCCGGGGGACGGCTTTTGCTCAAGGAGATGGATGATCCGGCCTACAACTCTCTGCACAACTTGTGTCATAATGTTTACGCCAGACGCATCGTCCGCAGCCCGGTGGTTTTAACGTTCCAAACCCGGGCCTTCCGGTGCCCAGCGCCTGGCCCGGACGTGTCTCATCGGTATGTAAATGGGAAATGAAATTAAATTCATCATGCAACATATTACAATTTAAATCAAACATCATCATATCACACATATTATATGACGATTGTCCCTTATATTATGTTTATTATCGTGTCGGCCTTCCCGGGCGGCCTCGGAGGATATTAAACATATGTATCGCTCGGTGACGCCTTTGACGCCAACCGGCATCCTTCCGTCGTCCTGGCGTCGTGACCGTCTTTGCAGACGGCATTCAATTCCGATTGTGGTTTCAATTGTGGCCCTGCCAGCAATAGCGCAACGGGCACAACGAGCGAAGGAACTCACCTCCCCCAGCCCTCCCCAGCCCAACATGTACGACTTCTTAGTCTCAAGACGCAACTCCACCCGCACGAGACCGACAACAACGATCAGATCCGGGAGGGCACGCATTATACATATTCAAACAAAATAATTGCGAATGTGTTTTGATTACACTCACAAGGCACCGCACTGGGGGCGTTCGGGTGCGTAATCCTAAATCCTCTCCTTCCCCACCATCCCCGCCAGGCCAGCTTCCACTACCGGTACTCATCGGTCGGCAGTCGTATGACGGTCCTTTTCCATCGCAAAGGAAGATGCAAACATCCTAACAACACATTTTAAACGGCACCACAACCACTCTCGGACGGTCTCCGAAAGGTCCGGGGATGTCTTAACTTCGCCGCACCGGCCCCGAAGACGGACGGGATAAACGCTAGCAAGATTAGCAAGACGTTGCGCCACCAAACGGGCTGGTGAAAAATGTCCCTTGTAGTAATAAAACGTACGTTTTGCTTCCACCAAACCCCCCCCCCCCAACACGGCCCACCCCGTGTGTCCTTACGCATGATGAACGCCCGTACGCATTCCGGGACCAGATGGTACAAGTACGCCTCGCACTCCTGCCAATCCCTGGGCAGCTCATTTTGTGGCGCTTTTAATTAGTCGTTCAAAATGGCCTCCTATTGGGCCGGGTTTTCCCCCGTTCGCCACCGGATGTCGATCGTAACTCGACAGTAAAGATTGGAATTTGATTGTTGCGTGGCTGCATAAAATCGTTTAACTGCCCCCCTTAGTGGCCTCCCCCCCTTTGGCATTAGTGTGTGTGTGTATCGACTGGACGGGTGTGAGTGTTTATGACTCTCTACCGGGCGGGTTTTGCATTATCGGTTCCAGCTGTCGTAGATAGGGGTTTTCCAGGCTACATGTGCGGGACAAATTGATGGTATTCGAAGCATTTAAGACATTGGCTAACGAAGTGTTGTCCGTAAAGGTGTGAGAATTGGTTCCATAATCGTAAAAGTTTGTGGAAAATGCTTGTTTTATAGTTTAATTTAATTTAAAACAATCTGAAGAACAAGAAACTGAACTAATGCTGCCTCTTCCAATCATTTCGTTAATAAACAAATTTTCCGTCTCGATACAATCTAGCGCAATATTTTGCTGACACAACTCAATCATATCGAAATTTCCCCTATTTTGGGGCCGGTCTTGAAAAATTGAGGAGCCTCCCAGCAACAAGCATAACTTGTGCCGAACAGTTGACCTTTCCGGCGGAACTCAGGAAAAACTCATCATCAACACGACGATAATAACCGTTCGGGTTCAACCGCCAGAAGTCACGCGTCCCATCGCGTCAATCGATCGATACAGCCCAAGTTACAATTAAACGCAAAAATTTGGGTTTGCCTTCTATGAAAATGAAGCGAAGGAACAGCAACAACAACTTGAAGCAAACCAAATCATTGTCGAGACAAAGAAGAAGAATTACTTCATTGCATCCTTTCTCGGCCCGAACGGCCATAAATAAGAAGTAATTGCAATAGGTTGAAATAATAATCAACCCCTTCATTAACGAACGGGCCATCCGTCGGAAGCCAGGGGCGGCAAAAGATCGAGGCCGAAGATTTGATCCTTCCGACCGGAGATCTCCAACGTCTCGGCTGTGTTTGCTTTCGTTTCGTTGTTTTGTTGTTGTATATTAGCCAACGGCGACCGACGGTCTGGTCCGGACGGCGAGACTTTCCCCCGGATGGGCGTCTCCATCGTGGAATGGTTTTCTCCGCGCCGGAGTTCGATGATTGCGTTCGATTGCGCAGTTATGCCCTGCGTTTTTTTGTTTTTGGTTCATTCTTATTTTAAGGAAAGTCTTTAAAGAAGGGGGATGTCCCCAGAAAAACCCACCAACGGATTTATTTACGCACGCAATGAGCCACCGTCGTGTTCTCCCATTTCTTCGAACAAAATAAAGCAAAAGGCAAGTAAAATGTGAAAAGACGAATCCTTCATTCTCAAACTCGCCTTGGCCGTTGCTTCGACATCTTCCTACGCTACTGGAATACTGAAATTTCACCGGAATGTATCGCAAATGGTGGGCAGAAGCGTGCTGTTGGCATTGATTTTCGACCGTCCCCGCTCGACAATTATGATAGCGGTTTATTTTTCCCATTACGTGAGTTTAAATAAGAAAATAAAATTGAAATTTGCTTTGCTCGTTTTCCCGGTAAATTAGATTAAAAGATTTGCTTGCACGCTTACCATAATCTGCTTTGGAAAAGGATTTAGCACCGGCACCTAGTTTTAAAGGCGGGAGCTGTAAAATCTCTGCTAAACAAATTGTTTAATTTTTCCTAAATGGTCTGGCATATAAAAAAGAAACGAAAAAAAAAACAAACAGTAACCGGCTAGGGTGTACATGAAACTTTTACGGCAAATAACGTCCCTAAAGCCAAAGCTGGATTGGGGAAAAAAGCTACAAGAGTGTGGTAATAATGAACACGGAGTGAAAACAGGGTGAATCCAGTTTCGTTCCTCGCAACCTCATAACGATCGTCCTAGACAGGACATCGTCAACCGAAGCCGTTTCAACCGAAGATCCATAGCCCATAGGGTGGCTGGCGGTTAAGGACATTCTCTTTCCCTCGTCAGGATTCTGCTCGACACTATCCCACCTCCGCCCGGCTCAGGCGCACCGATAGGGAAAAATGTTGTGTTTGCATTTTGTACATAATTTTATTTAGTTTGTGGTTTGTTAGTTACCATACATGCAGCACGGCCAAGCTGAATCTCCGGGATGGAAAATAAAAATCCCCACGCAAGGGAAAGGAAAATTTTGAAAAATATAATTTTAACCAAACCGAACCTCCCTCTTCAGTGGTGGCTTGTATTTAGTGCGCCCCTTTCGAAAGGATACTCGGTCCCTGCCTTTCAATCACGACTGAGGAAGTTGATTGCACCCTGTCTCTCCACCCTCCCACTCCACCTCCCTGCGATTCCACCGGCACTGTTTGGCAGTAAGATTATCATTAGCTCGCTCGGAAGGAAGCGGTGGTTTTGCGTTTTGAAACATTTGCGCACCGACCGAACGAGGACGAACCCCCTGTCCGACTCCGGTGTCTCGATGCCGCAAAGTCAATGTAAATAACAACGGATAATTTGATTTTCGCTACCACAAATCCTTCGTTTGTTCGCATTTGTGTCCTCGCCGCCTGGGTAGGGGTACGGTTGGTGCGGCGAAGCCAGTTTGTGGCCGTTTCACGTGCGTTTCGAGCATAGGACGAGCGGAGGGTCTAAGTAAACGCTCCCGGTGGCTAATGCAGAAACAAAAAGACCTTAGTTAGGTTGACTAGGTGCTCGGTACTTGTTTTGTGTGCGTCTGTTGAGCAGTTGGAAAGGGGAAACCACACGAGTGTGTGGTGTTCTTAGTCATATTTCTGCCTTTCAGATAACAATTCGTGGAACGGATTTATGTATAGAAAAAATCTACTATCATCAAAGCTGCTACAAGGTTGTTGTGTGAATTTTATTTTTTTTGCTGGTTGTTATTTTATTCTTATCAGGCAAGGTTATAGCTGGTTCCAAACGGGAAACCTTTAAGCTCGTTAGCAGGTTGACTCACTAGTAGAATTTATTCATCCAGAAGAATGTTGCTAAAACGAAACGAAAACTACATTGCAGGGTTTATCATTTGATAGAACAAAATAAGCAGATGATACTACAAACGTAGTAGATGGTTTAACAAACGTGACAGATGACAAGCCAAGTTAGGCAAGTATACCACAATCGTAGCAGATGATAGCACAAGCCAGTACGGATGATGTCAGTGAAGTTCAAAATCGCGCGTATAAACGTATCCACAGAGATTTGACAGACATGTTGACCCGCGTTGACAGTCGTTTATACGCGCGATTTTGTACTTCACCCAAAATCATTCTCCCACAATTGTGCTATCATCTGCAACGATTGAAGTATACCTGCCTCACTTAGCTTGTCATTTGTCACGTTTGTTAAACCATCTACTTCGTTTGTGGTATCATCTGCTTATTTTGTTCTATCAAATGGTAAACCCTGCAACATTAAAAAAACGTTGGTATTTTACTAAGTTCAGTCATTTTACTACCTGCACACGCTATTTTTGCGAGATAACTTGGGACGCTCGTGTTCTGTAGTTATGTATTCGTCGTGGTCATCTTGCTGTCGGCGTTGGTTTAGTTTTCGGTACGGAACATTCAGTTGCTCGAAATGCTGTGTTGATTGTGTGGAAACAAATGAAATTAGTTGTTATTTGCGACAGTGTGTGCATCACTTACATTTGTTATTTCCTTTGGCAGCATAGCACTCAAGCCTTCCTCCAGCTTCTGGAAGGTAGGCCTCAGGTATGGTCGAATGTACCAGCACATGCGCATCATATCGTGGATCTCCGGGAACGCGTTGTCCGGCAGCTCCAAGCGGAATCCTTCGTCCAGCCTCCGGTAGAGGTCCTTGTTCGGCATGGCAGCGTACGGCGTTTCGCCCAGCGTGAACAGCTCCCAGAGCAGCACCCCAAACGACCAGACGTCCGATTTCGTGGTGAACTCGCGCTCGCTGAAGCATTCGAGCGCGAGCCACTTGTAGGGGTAAAAGTCTTCACCCATCCCGACGTAGCTGTGGCCGGCGACCATCGCTGGCAGCAGCCCAACCTTGTCGAGCTTGACCACCTTCTTGTCGTACATCAGTACGTTCTCGAGCGCCAGATGACCGTGCACCACGTTGTAGGACTCCAGGAAGCTCATGGCGCTGGCGATCTGGAAGGACCAGCTCATCAGATCGATGTAGGTGATTATTTTGCCCGATGGACGAGTCGAGGAACTGCTCGCCCCGTCATCAGCCCATGTGCTGTGTGGGTTGGAGCCGAGTTGTTCGATAAAATTCCTCTTGTTTCGCCGCAAGAAATTCAGCAGCGTACCATGCTGACAGTACTCCGCTACCACGAGCAGCTCCCCTGAAGCGTGAGTGAAGAGAGAGAAAAAGGTCAGCCCCACCCCATGGGCATGCGTCACTCGTTCGAGCTGATAAGCAACCAGTGGCCGAAACACTCACCATTACGCAGCCCTTTGGTGACAGCGCCCAGTATGTTGACTAAGTTCAAGTGCTGTCCGAGGTAGGCCATCGTGTGCACCATTTCCAGAGCTGCCTTCAGTAGCTTATCGCCACCGGAACCCTTTATCACACGCACCGCCACCTTCTGCCGCGTCCCGTTATTGGACAGCTGCGCCTCCATCACCGTGCCGTATCTTCCCTGGCAAAGCTTTTTACACGTGCTCAGCTGTTCCTTCGACAGCTTGAAGCCGATCGGCAGCTCAGGTGACTCGCTGCGCAGGCAGGGAGTTAGGCTAGACTCGTCGATCCTCGCCTCAAGGTTGACCTCAGTCGGTGGATTGCCAGATCGCTTGTTTCGTAGATAGGTGTACAAAGTTATACAAAGTTGTGCTATGTAGCTGATAAGTATCATAATCAACGCGCCGATTGAGTATGCAACTTGTGCATACAAACTGCTGCAATAAGCAACATCATCAACAAGCATTGGGTTTGATCGAACAGCACTAATTGGTTTTAAACCTGCACATCTATCTTGAAACTGAATGAAGGAATCTACCCAACCTGGTACTGAAAAAAATATTTCAACCGGAATTACAACAAATCTAACGCGAAACGTCAACTCCTTTCAAAACATACCAAAAACGTATCCAGGTAAGGCGACCACAATCATTACAAAGAGAACCAGCGCTGATGTCAACATGATAAACTCTGCTTTTCAACGGACTGGCAGAAGAAGGTAACTATTCACTCAAAGGCAAAATAACTACTGCAACGTTAAAGTGAACCGATGGCCAACGTTTGGTGCAATTTAGTTGCCACTTGCGTCATACGAATGGTATTTTTGTTAAAATATTATCAGAATAATGCATGTAAACGAAAAACTAGTGCTTTTTGTTAACCGCTTTCCGGTCACACGGAGAACGAAGAAATACAGAAACAAACGGTGGCTAGAATTGTTTTCAGTGATGGCTTGAACTTTTGCGTGAACTAGTTGTTCAAGTTTCATATTGACTTTATTTTATGACTTCCACTGTGTTGAACCTGAACATGCTTTTAAAAAACTAATCTTTCACTTTTGAAAAACGTAACAAAACAAATCGCTTTTAAAAAACGAAACAAAACCAATGAGTAATCTAACCTCATGTGGTTGCCCTGCCAAACGGTGGGTAATTCCAAATACCATATTGCGTTTATGGATTTTGGTATGACGCTTACCGGAACATGTTACACCCTCCAATACATCGACACACTCCTAACTCTTTCCCTTGCCCTCGAGGATTTTTTAATTAAGAAACCGATAAAATTCATATGACGCAATTTTATGACCCATCGAAAACGGGATTAGCACCGATTTCTCCCGTGGTGCCTTCTTATTAGAATGTCTAAAGTACAATAAAACCTGATTCCAATGCGAACCCTTTCATGTACCCTGAGCTTCTTTTTGTTTTTTGTTCAGTAAAGGTTTTTCCAGCGGTATTCTAGTTCGAATCGGTACTCTTTCTTGCAAATGGTGCCTTACTTTCGGAAAAGGAAGGTCGCCGAGCGGATTCCCGTTAACAAGATTTGTCGCGCGAGTCCTTCCAAGTGGTAATTGTGTGCACACGCAAAAAATCGGATGCGTGTTGGGGAGAAAAGAAAAAAAACAGATACCCCTGCTAACAAATCCAACCAGACAAACTTGGAAAATTGTAGGCCTAGCAGTAGGAAAACGCCGGAATCCAATAAGAATCCAATGCGACACGCAGTCTGCTTACTACCAATTCCCTTCTTTTTTCTTCCTCCCTTCTTTGGGATACGAAATTGTAATCCTTTCGCCAGCTGGAAACCACCAAACGCGCATCCCGTCCCAACGCAATTGGAATTTCGCCCGTTTTTTCACCCAACAAGGGTGTTGATGAAGAGACGCACCACTTCGTGAGGGTTTGTCGGAGGAAGTTCTTCGCAAATTCCATCCCAGGCAAAAAGAAAAAAAACGAAACACACACACACACACACACATACACTTAGCCAGGCCTGTTAATGGGGCGTAAGGTTCCGCTTTTTTCTTACTCCTTTTTTGGCTTCGATTTAGAGAAGGGGAAAGTAGATTTCCTTAAGAGGAGGAAAGATCACCGGTATTCAGCTAGCGTTCGCCAGTCCGTGCAGTTAATGAGGTCGAACGTTTAGATTTAAATGTTTTTTTTTTGTTTGATGAAGTCATTTCAACTCTTTGCGATAAAAACAAGCGCATTAATTGTTGGTGGATGTTTTGCGTATCGAAATGTTCGTTTAGGAAATGATTTGTGCTGGGTGTTGGGAAAAAGTTCCCACAAATCAATTTTTTGCGGTTTATATTAGTCATCATAAGTAAAACAAAGAACTTTGAATATTTTTAAAAAAACTATATTATTTATTTCTACTGTAGCCATAAACAAGATATAGTTTGAAATAAATGTTTTTGAGTTCATCATTAATGCTTTTTATACGCCAGACATTTTTAAACACCATCTCATATTGATCTTATCAATGCTGGCAAACTACTTAAGCTTCAACAAATAAAAAAGCTTGTTGTTCCATACTGGTTCTAGATCAGAAACCGTTCTGGGAAAGTAA
This sequence comes from Anopheles coustani, assembly GCF_943734705.1. Taxonomy (NCBI): domain Eukaryota; kingdom Metazoa; phylum Arthropoda; class Insecta; order Diptera; family Culicidae; genus Anopheles; species Anopheles coustani. The sequence goes on along the minus strand of NC_071289.1, from coordinate 68,561,155 downwards.
ATGTACCAACATAAATCGTTAATGATCCGATCCGCAGCACTATCGCTCAATGTCAAATTGCTTCGAAGGTAAAGTTTAAAGTTTTGAATGAAAGAGCACACATTCATACACACATTGGCACACACGCAAAAGGACGGCAAGGTAAAAAAAAAGTCACAAGAAAGTGCCAGGAATGCATCTCAAGATTGCCCCGAAAAAAGGTGGGCGATAACCGGCATGCGGCAAGCCATCGAGGTCGTCGAGGAAACGCCACGCGGTGGTCAACTCGGGTGCGAGCAGCAGACGCGCCAGACGACAGGACATTGTGCTACTGCGCCCGGCACAAAACCCCCCTCCTCCATCCATCGCAGCGAGACGGACGAGTTCCGCACTTCGAAAACCGAACGGCGCGCGAAGTGCGACGCGAAAAGTCATAATATTTAATTTGTTTTCACCTTCTGGGTGTTTTGTGATATCGCATAAATTTTGCTGCATTCTGACGTTAAAATTACTGCCGATATTATTACACGCCGCTGGGCTCCGGGGGGCTCGGGTTTTTCGCCGAGTCGCCTGCCCTGGGTGGAAGCGGATTTCTCATTCATGCTTTTTGGCCACTTTCGTGCTCGGCTAGGATTTTTATCGTCCGAAGGCACAACAAAGCAAACCACACTGGGGTTGGAAGAAAAAAGAAAATAAACGGGAAATCGAGTAGCGGGTCCTGGCTGGGTCTCGTTTGGAAGGTGGATTTATGAAAGTCCTACCGCGACGCGTCCACTTGTCAAACAAATCGGGACATCCTTTCCTTCCCCTTTTCGGTGGACGAAGTTACCTCCATGTTGTTTTTTTTCAGGTTTTGGTCTTTCCCTCCGAAGAGGATTGGTTTTCCTTTCGGCGGACTACTTTTTTGTTTCTCCACTTGGTTCGCTCGTATGTGTGTGTGAGTGTGTAACGCCACCGCCGAATGGGCCGGCAGAGCGTAATGTTCGTCTTACATGCAAACCAGACGCCACCGAACCTGCAAAAGGAGGAGGCTCCAAAAGACGTAACGAACCCGCCGGCTATGGTTTTTCGCCCGCGAAATGGAGGCCCGGGACGAAACAACATCCTTCGGCCGGGCCCAGAAGTCGGGCCGCTAGAGATCGTAAAAAGCAGTAGATGAAGCATGTATGTGTGTGTAGTGAAATTTATAGATTTTGGACGCGCCAAACTCTTGCCAAACCGCCAGAACTCAGTCGTCTTACAGGAGGTAGGCCTCCAAGGTAAGGATGTTTCCGAGGCAAAACTCACTCTGGCCTTTGCGGCGTCGAGGTGCGCTTTTTGTTGTTCAATCCTTTCCCCCCTCCCCCTCCACCGTCCAGGAGCACTGTCCAGGACACTTGCGCCGTCGGGGTGTCTATAAATCAATCCCAAGCCCTCACCCGGACCCGAGCATTGGTGTTTTTAATTTTTTAGTGCGACCAAATTTGTCCCCCCGTCAGGACGCTACCGCCGTTAAACGCTTTAATTGTGTCCACGGGGCCCAACGTTTCGTCCTTCGGCCGCAGGAATGCGGCCACCGCTTGTCCTCCGGGCGCGCTGGTCAGTGCTTTTTACACGGATTGATGCTGGCTTGCAATTTGTCTCATTTATGCAAAAGTGCCACCACCAGCAGCGGCGGGCGTAAGTGTTTTCCCCTTGGCCGTCCCGTTGGTTGCTCTCACTTGGCAACAATTTGCTGGCTTACATCCGGTGCCTGTAAACAAATTGCAAAATAAGCTAAACTAGGCCACACGGCCGGACGGTGGACAATGCGCTGGAATGGGTTTCGTTCGACGCATTCCGACTGCACTCGGCTACGGTTTGTCGTAAAAGATTACTTCGTTCCAATTAGGACGAGTGCATTCCCGGCCGATGATTTATGTTTTCCGAGGAATTTTTATTTTTTAAACCAAATTAAAATGAAACGTCGGGAGATGATTCAAGTTAACGTAAGCTCTACCCGGATGTCATTTTGTTTTGCCTTTTGTGTGAAGAATTTTATAATTTGATGTAAATACAAATCTTTTGCGAAATGTCACGCACTTGAAACGCAGAAACAAAATAACATTTACCAATCCTACCTAGTAGATATTCGAATCACTGCAAACTTTTCTGCGTTTCAGTTCAATTTCAACCAAAAACCGCCTCAAATTTGCAATCGTCGCACCACTTTTTGGAGATAAAATCGCCGACAAAACACATATCGTGGCGCGCAGTGCCAAAAACTCAAAACCAGAAGCCAAAAAGTCTCCCGTTATCTGCATCTGGCGCTCCGGTCTTTAATGAATCATAAATCAGATCGCCCATATTACCCGTGATGCAAAATCACGAATCATGGTACGGGCATTCCTGTGTGTGTGTGTATTTTTTTTACGTCTCTTCATCATTTTGTTCCACTCGCCTTTTCCGTCCACCTTTTAAAATCGCTCATTGCCCGATGGAGTTTTCTCCCGCTTCTTTTTTTTATATGTTTATATCATCCCAAAATCAGTGCCCGCCATAGAGAACCGATGCCAACGTTTCGCCGTGTGTATGTTGCGGTTGGGGAAGAAAATGCAAACAACAGCAACGGACTAAAAAATGAAAAAAAAAATGGCATCATCCCATTACCGCAGCCACGGTACCGTGGAAGATGAGTTGAGAAAAAGGAAAAAATTATATATATATCAGCCACCGACAGTACCTTGTCACCCTACGGGCCGCAAACATTGAAAAGGTTTGGCTGATGGGCGCAAAGACGAAGCATCGACGGTGGGGTCCCAAAAGGAGAGAAGGAAGAAAAAAGCTTGGTATGCCAAAAACGCATGTAACACGGGACGGGGGAATGGGAGCGTGTGTGTGTGAGAAGGACAGAACAGAGCAAGAGCGAGAGAGAATGAAAGAGAAGCGATGAGCAAACCCGCTAACCCGTTCGCAGGACGAACGGATGATGCCAATGGATGTGTATCGAAATTTTTCACATTTAATAGCGAAAATATGCAAATGAGATTTATTTGATACCGCCAGGATATTCCGGTGCATGGTGCACGGAGTGTCGCTCACGGGATGAGAGGGTTTTTACCCCTTGGTTTTACACACACACACACACACACACAAACACATCAGTTCCACTAACGCACCCAGCGACCCTACAGCAACGACCCAGGGGAAGGAAAATGGTGCACCGGCAAAAAAAAAATTGGGGACCCAAGACGGAGCGGAAAAAAAATCGATTCATCGAGCTCCGAACTATAATCTTCAAATCAATATAAATTATTCGGTTACAGGTCGCCCATTCATCGGGTGTAACGTTTTCTTTTCCAATCGGTTTTCGGCACCACGAAATCGAGGCCTCCCAACCAAAGCTGAGAAAAGCGAGTGACAACTGCTCCGTGGGGTTCCGGCACCTTTGGCCGAAGGAAACCCGTGGAAATAACCGTGGTTTGGTTTGATGTTGATTGGAGGTTGTCATGCAGAAACTGCATGCAGTCGGTGTGAAATTTGCAACATGGTGTCGAATCTAATTACTCTTTTTTCCGAAAAAAAAGGAATTCGAACAATTTATGGTAAAGTGTAGTTTGGTTTTGTAGGTATCACCAAGTACTTACTTAATTTGCCTTGTTCTAAACAACATTTAACTTACTTTAAACAGTGGAAAAAATCAAAAACTGAATGTCTGAACCTCAACCGACTACTTTGCAAATGTTTCTCCCAACACTGTGGACTGTTCAAGTTTCCCAGCTTCCCAGCCTCAAAGTACAAACACACACACACACACACACCCTTGGTACACGCACCAAAAATGTCACCTAACAAATACCTACCGGTTCAATTTACAACGCCTATTCCTCAACCCAACCCGGAAAGTTCCGACGCGTTCGGTACACAATTTTTATGCAAATTTCGTGCAGTTTCATTTTCTATAAATGAAATTGAATAATTGAAAGGTACGGAGGAGCAGCACCAACCATTGACGGGGGGAAAAAAACTACTGGTTAGGAAAACAGACGAACCAAACGAAATGAAAGAAAAGGAAAAACATCCCTCTACAGCCTCCTGTCAGTCAGTGGAATGAAAGGGTTTTCTTTTTTTATTTCCCTCGAAGTGAATACGAACAAAAATAGTTTGCTGTAATCGGAGCACCACGCGGGCAAGCGGTGAGCGGTGGTGCACGGAGAGGGAAAAAATATAGATTGGAATACGTTCGCACACTTCCCGCGCCCGATCGTCATAACGTTCGGCCGAGCGAGCGATCGATCGATCGATCGGTTTGTAGGCAAGTTCGAATCTCGGCACCCGTGTTCCGAGCTGGTGAAGTTTGTCGCCGGAAAGCGTTGTCGACCGTTTTCCCCGGGTTCCCAAAAAATCCCAAAACTACCGGCGTCCCGAAAACCCGGCCCAACCGGAGCATGAATATGTCAGATGTTACTCGAGCATAAATCAAACTATTGGACAGGTATTTCTTGTTCCTGCATAAATTATCGAATGCCTCAACGCCAAGGATGACAAAACGACAGGACGATGATGACGATGGAGCCCGACGAGTGTCTAGGTTTCGGTGCGTCCCGGGGACGGCAGGGATGATGTGCAAATTGGATTGGATTTGCGAGGAAGGGCAACAAAAACCAGACATGTTTCTCGCAATCCTCAAGCTTGAATGTTGCATGTTTCGATCAAAATATGATAAACAAGATTTGCATTCATGGATAACTATTGCAGCAGTTTACATCGCACTGAAATCAATTAGGTGAACAACTACGCATAGAGCAACAGATGATTTTCGTCCCGAAATGATGCAACGTGATACTTTGGGAGATAGAATCATGTGGATCAAATGAACACACTGATGTCAAACCTATTTCAATTTTTATTCTCCACTCCAAGGCTTTTTTTATGATAAGCACATCGTAATCTTAGACACGCAAAAGTGCGGTAAATATCCCTCAGGGACAGAAATTAATAATTTTTACCAAATCTGACAATGTGCAGTAATTAAGCCATGCGGAAACACTTACTCATTTGATTATCTCAACGTATGGCGAAACTTTTGGCTCCGCAGTGTAATGCAATAAAAAACAATGTTTCCAAGGCCTGAATTTGGTGGCACTCATTACAACGGTTCGCGTCCGCGTAATGTCCTCTTACGATGATTTACACTCGCTCGTTCGAAACAATTAGTTCCACCTAATCACATGTTTCGCGCGCCATACCATAACGGCTTCATGAGTTCGTGTGCGCGCCGGGGTCTGAATTTTATGTTTCTATCAGCCTCATTCCACTCGTCGGTTCGGTTCGAGCCGTCGTCCTAATGATTACATTAAAAAATTATCTCCCGTCTCCAGAGGGTGGCGGGGGGGTGGGGGGGGGAGGTTCATCTGTGTTAAAGGGGTTCTCCGGAAGAAGAACGGTGCCGGAATCGCGTATCGCGGAAGTTCGCGGGGCGGAAAATCAAATCTCGTCCAACCAAGCGAGAGCCGGTTCGTGGTATCGGTGCGGAGAAGGTTTTTGGGATGGCGAATAATCAAATAAAATCTTTCACCACCCACCCACGCCACCTTACCCCCGCGCCGGAGGAGAACATGATTCGTTCCTTTTTTTCCGCCCTGTAAAGCGGCACCCTTTTCGAACAGGCGCCTCGCCTTGTCGGGTGGGCAGATGGGAAAAGTACATTTATGCGCCCTCGTGCGCTACATGTTGGGAGAACGAAATGTCTTCCACAAATCTAACGCGTCGTAACGCACATCGGCGAATGTGTGGCGCCTTCAGCGGGCAATGGAAATGGATTGTGAGCCAATTAGCTACGCGGTGTCGTTAAAGGCGTTAGGATGTGTACGTGCGTGCATGTGTGTTTTATGTCAGCAAAGGATATTTTTCCTTCGCCCGATAAAGAACTAGAACAAATCGGTTGGAACGTTCGACCGGAGGGTTAATGTTGCCCACAAAAACACGCATGTTAAATTGTTTAAATGTCTAATGTTTCCATGCATCTTGCGTGTATCGAGGGGAAGGATGTTAATGTTGTATAGCAATTTGCACATTTCACAACCATTCTTGGGTAAATATTTGAAAGTGGTGAATCACAACTAATTATTGAAGGGAAATGTTTCTTAATTACAAAGTTTTCGCTACCACCTTACCGTATGCGTTATAATATTTGCACCATTGAGTGATGTATAGATTTAAACAAATTTCTACGATTTTGTTTTTGATATTTCGTTTTTATTCCGATAGGAGATGTTTCTCACAATCTTTTACGGTGCTAAAAATTTATCGAGAAGTGATTTGTGGCCTTTCGGGCTTTCACTCACTTTCGAAATGCACAATAGGTTCATAAAATGTAGGCTTAATCAATTTCTTGGTCAATAATCGTTCCAGGCTTGCTGCAGTTGGATATATTTCATAATAGACCTTAAACCATACTATAATAGACCATTTTTTTTTAAATAAATCGATTAATTGCCGGCCGCACTGTTTGTTATATGTGCAATAACACACTTACTTGTAAACCTGGTGCTGAGTTCCGTATGTACGTTAACGGATTTTGAAATCATTCATTCCACATTCAAACTATTTTCGTATATGATCTCCTTTTTACTTAATTTGAATAAATTATGTAAAGAAAATAATTCCAATTATAAAAGTCCTTTAAACACCAGAGAAAAAGCAAGTTTGAATATTACTTCTTATCTCCTTGAGCCTATAGCAAAGAACTTAAAAAAATAATCGATGGAGACTGTTCCAACGATGCACCGCAGGTGTGTTTCGTGGCGGCGCAACGATTCAATCAAAAAACCCCCTGACAGATAAACCACCTCTAAATCGTAAATATCAAAAACATGCAAATCGCACGGATTACCTGCAACAAGCAACTTAATTTCGCCCCGTCCCCAAATCCGGCGGTTGACGACGACGACAAAATCGGGAGACGCAACAGTTTCGCCTGTTGATAAGAAGGTGGAACGGCGGAAGGTTGGAACACAGCCGGCGAAACATTGAAACGGCTCCGACCGGAATATGCTACGGCATGAAATAAATGATCAAGCTGTGTGTGTGTGTGTGTGTGCGCGCGCCCGGTAGCGAACTTTCGGCCATCGGCGGGAAAGCGGAAGCTGAAAACTCCAAGGACTCTTACCCGCTTACCCGGTGGCAGCATAAATCCGTTCGAAACGGAGAGAAACCGAAGTGGAAAAGCATAGAAAACACAGAGACATCAACGGCGCAACATTCCAGACGTTTTGTTTTTTTGAATACTTCTTCCCATTTTTCAGTGCTCTTCTTTCTTCCTCTCCTCTCCTACGTTGTTGCCTTTGTTTGTTTGCATTTCGGAAATCCGGCCCCCAAGGAGTAAAATGGCGAGCGCGAAACCAAAGTATCACAAACTCTGCACTATTGACTTCTAAACTTTTGAATAATTCATGGCGGCTCGAGACGGGACGGAAACCGGGGCGGCGCGCACTGAATCGGTTTCGCGTTCACCATCGGACGTGGATATTTATATTGGTTTGGTGTTGCAACCTGTTCCAGCGAGACCCGACGACGTTGGGCCGGGCGCGCGTGGTTCGCTTTTCGAAAAATCCGCAACAGGAAGTCGGCTTCGGTCTCGGAAGCCACGGGACGGACCACCGCGGCTGGATGAACCAACCCCTCCTCTACCCGGCGGGATCGGGGCGGTACCCGGGGGGAAGGGGGGCTGGATGGATGAATGTGTGAGCACGCGAAAAAAAGCGCCCGAAAAACACTTGCCAAGAACACTCCCAAAAACCGCGGCGTGTGAACGAGACGCAGCGAAAACATTTACCGAAAAATCGACCGAGGTGGAATGAGAGAGTGAGTGAACCTTACAGAAAAAAAAAACAACCAGGAAAAACATTCACACACATTCTGTGGTGGCGCGAAGAAAAAAGTTTATAAATATTCAAATCATATGCAATCGTTCCACCGGAATCATTCCTCCGTGTCATCCCCGGCGGATTGGTTGGATTATGCTTTGGCGCAAGGAATTTTCGGTAGGTTAGTGTTCTGTCAGGTTTTTTTTTATTTGTTGGTTCCTCCACACCTTCCTTTTGCCCATTCTTAGCCACCCCCTTCTCCCCCACTGGCATGGATTTCCACCCCGACGCCAGGGGATGTGTTTTTCGGGAAGTTTCACTTTCACACTTCCCAGAAGATGAACTTGACACTTTCTCGGGACCCCGGCGGAAGAGAGGGGATGCCGAGGAGGGGGGGTTTCGGCGCAATAGGGGTGAGGAATGTCGGGGAATTGGGTCAAGTTCATTGATTTAATTATTCCAAATTTTATTCCGGTTGCAGCCGCGCGGGGCCTTTCTTCGGCGCCCGGCCCATTTTGGGAAGCCTGTGTCTGCGCTTCTAATGAGATGCGCCCGGCCAATGATGGCGATGATGATGATGATGATGATAGTGGTGCGTATGGTAATGAGCGGGACGGGGGCCATTTAACTTTTGCCTTACTCTGCCGGTTCAGCGGTTTCTTTCGGGTTTTGTTTTGATAAATTGAAACGGCTCGTGTTATTGCTTTTGCGTTGTTCGCGGGGTTTTGTTGGTGGTGATTATCAGTAGAAGTGTTATACAATAAAATTTAATTGTTTATTAAGATTACCATTTTATATTGACACGGATTGTAGGGTTATATCTGAAAAGAGTACTAAAGGGGAAATTAAAAAAGCAGCAAATTGCATTGAGACTAAGCCGACTCAAAGATAAGCCATTTTTTTTTAGTTTGGGCTCCAAATATTTTAACTTGTAATACTCATTTCATGCTACTAATTCAAATACATAATAAGCTGGACTGTAGTTTATTCTCTGTTGAATTTAACAGATCTTTTCAATTCCAGTCAAAGTTGATCTGTTGCAACTTGATATCGCTCGGTGCCTTCAAAGACAAAAAAAGGCGTGAATGATTAACACTGTCAAAACAAAACCAACAAGACAGAAAAAACGGCCACAAAAATAACAGAGGGTGATCACTACACGGACAACTTGCATTACTAATGCGCACACCTTGCGACGGTTTTTAACCGCACGCTAAATAGAGACATCTTCCAAACGGTGGCTCGGTGTCCTATTTAAATGAGGCTACCACCTCAATCAACACCACTTAGTCAAACCTTTTTGCGCCGGTTTCTGGATCAAGGACGCCAAAAAGCGAGAGCGAGGAAGGAAGAACCGAACAGAACGGCACACACATACTCAAATGAACACCAGAAATCAACCCTACCACGCCGAGCGGCCAGAAACCCGAACAGACAGGAAACATCTTTATGCTAATTGACAGACGATCAAGTGCCAGTCAACTTTTTTCCCCCCGGGCCGCGCGGGCCTAGGTTGGCCACCCTTTCGCCTCCTTCCGGTGGCCAACCCCGGCATGCGGCATGTACTGCATAAATTTGAATTAAATCTGATTCATTTGAATAATTAGCGGTGGGCTACTGGCGACCCACTCGGACCCGGCGCCCGAAGTGAGTGAGCCAGTTTTCGGGAAATGCCCGGCTTCGCTACTTCACTCGTGCTCGTGCCGGCCAGCGAGAAAAAAAAGGATTCCTTTGAAAGGGTTGGGGCGTCCTTTAAAGGACGGAAAAAGTAATGCACCGATGGTGCACTTGTTCATTTCCAGTTTAGTTTTTTATAATCTCCAATGCATCAAAATCAATCGAGCAATCTTCTTTAAGTAAGATGTGGCCTGATAAAATTGGAATTATAAATCGTCCAACCAAAATAACGGACATTTAAACATGGCGCCAAATACGTTACAAAGCCGCACCTGGCTAGCATCGATCAGCATTGAGAAGATCTCAGAATTCCGTTAAAGTTCGTTATAATATCTATTCCATTTAAATACCCCTTTGACGGCAAGGCAAAGAGGAAAAAAACGAAGAAAAGAAAACCTCTGAAAGATAATTAAATGCCACCCGACCTATCGCCGATGCGTCTAACGGAATTCTCCAGCTGCAATTTCCGGGTGCTTTAAATTCGCAGTAAAAGTGCAAACCGTTGCAAGGATGCCTTTCACTTTCCTCCGCGATCACACGATCCGTGGCCAACGATTGAAGGATGCGACCTCGCCGTGTCGCCTATCCTGCACCCGGATGCAAATAGCGTGCAGGGAAAATTAAATCGCTTCCCATCCTTTCGCTTTCGCGCGATGCCATCATCAGTGGCGGAAGCGCAACAAACAAAATAAAACCTTCATCGGAAGCTGCGGAATTGCCTCGAACGGCCAAAAATGTGTCCGATTCCCTGCCAAATAAAACGTAAGTAATCGATTTATTTGCATGCAGCCTGAGAGAGTTGCGAGCAGGAGGGAAGATCGATCGGTCGGTTGCGGAAGGCGAGAGTGCGATGGCGAAATTAAACCAACATGTCTAGCAAGGATGCTCACCGTATTATGCAAAAAAGGATCTCTCTTCCTTACGGGGTTTCCCGTCGACCCGGGCGGCAATCCTTCTACCGTCGTAACATTAATCTCAACTCATTCACGTCCGTGACGTGCCTCGCAAAAGGTGTCCTGTTCCCTCCGCGTCCCGAAGAGATAGAGCGGGTCGCAAAGTTTGTGTAAAGATATTAAAATTTCTTCACAGTTGCGTCTTCTCTATCTTCGATCCGTACCGGAACATGTGAGATTCTTTTTCTCCCTTCGCGTCCGCACCCCTTTTTTTACCTTTTTTATCCTGTTTGGAACCATCGCGGAAAGGAAGATCCTGGGAAAATCTAACCCTTTTTACATATTTTAAATTAAATATATGCAAAAGATGACCCCGTATATGCATAATAAGGGGATGATACTGTCATTGAAGTGCGTTTTTGCGCCTCAACCCCTTTTTGCGCGTGTGTTTGGAAAAAACCCCTTTCCTTCGCCTCAAGGATATCTCTCGCTCTATCCCAACGCGTACCTGCGGTCCCTACCGGTCCCATTAGAACACCTTTCGCCTATGTTTACTCTCCTAGTGCCTCTTCCGCGCCACTTCAGCTACACATTCGTCTTGTCCTCAGACTTTCCTTTTCCTTGCGTTTTTTTTTGTATACAACGATCCTTCCTTGAGCCATCAACACATGAAAAAAGGGATCTCCTATCCCCGGAACCCTTGCGTTAGGCCCGTAGGGTCGTAAAAAATAATGACACTTTTTTGTCTCGCTTCGCCGGTAGAACCGGTGGAAAGAAGATACCTTCCACGACAGTGACAGTGACTTGAAGATCGAAAGGAAGATCCTCGGGAAGACGTCCTTCGGGAGGAATGCTGCCGGGTGGTGGAAAGTGTTGCCGGCAGCGATACGATACATGCAGGGAAAACTAACCAAATTTCTTCCACCACCGGAAAGGGTGAGGCCGACTGTCCCCGTTTACCACGACGAACTAATCTGCTTCGAACCGGGTGCGGCAGCCCTTCATCACCTGTGTGCCGGCGTTCGTTCCGGCGTAGATTAGTGAAATTCCTGCATCCTTTTCGCGAAAAAACTGTCGCAACGGCAGGGTTTGTTCGGCCGCTCTCCCAAAGGAAGGGTAACGCATTTTGCATAATCATTTTTACAGCTTCGTAAATAGCAAGACGGAACCCTTTTTCCGGGATAGTTTGTGAGTTTTAGCCGTACCATCGGTCTCGGGAGATTCTAGCCATTGCAGGAATCGAACGTATCGGTGTGAATAAATTAAAAACCGTAAAAAAATCGCAAATTAGCTAGCGGGCATGCAAACCGGGAGCGTAAAGCCCAACGCCGGGTAAGTGCGTACAGCGTATTGCTTTGATTGATTGCAAACTGTTGCTATTCCTATGCAAATGAGCCCGGGTTTAGTTTTCCTCGAAGTATTTACCGTCCCCTAAAATTCCATCGACCAGCTGGCCTACCGAGCATCATCCCGCGGAAAGGGTGCATAAAGCTTGATTCGGGATACACGCAGGCAAATGTTGCAGCACACACTGTACACCATGCGAAAGTTTATAAAATTATTTTAATTTTCCATCAAGTTAAATATTCAGTTCATTAGAATTCAGTGTTACAGTAAACACTACTCCGGTCACACTTGACGTTCACTTCAATGGTTAACCAACAAGTGGTTTACTTAAGATATAAATATTCATGCACGCTATCCTGAGTGATTGTTGAGAAGCCCATTTATGAATGGTAATTTTGTAACATGGCTCATCCGAGCTCAGGTGGTTGATTTTTATACCCTTCATTAGCTCTCATAAGCTTAATAGGAAACATAACATAATTTAAATTGGAGCACTTTACAAATAAATATACTATCCAATTTCTATGCAATTTATTACATTACCGCTGTTTCATATTTTTTTGATGCAGCAAAATAGTGAATCATGATATCTATTGTGTTTGTTTTTAATTGCATCTTCAAGTAATATTTGCCAACAAATTAAAAAATATCGGTTTTCATAGCTTCAAGTGCATATTCCGTAAAAAAATTATCATTCTTTATGTTTTTGTATTGGAATGTTGCTTTTATTTTGAAATAATTATCAAAAATATTGAATTCAGGCTTGAGATCTACTGCAAATATGTTTTATTTAATCTTCAGGTAAGTAATTTTCCGTCTTTTAATTTAGAAATTTCTTGCTATCTTGTCATTTTGTCATCTTGCAAAAAATCGATCAGTTAATCGATCTTGTCAATAAAAAATAATTTACATAATGATTTTTAACACAACTCTTTTACTAGTTTTTCTGGTATGTTTATTGATTTCGTCGAAAACGAGATGTTGTGATTGCTTAAAATTTATTATGTTTGATTTTCAATTTTTTGAAATTTTTTTCTGCAACAAATGTTTGCAACTACAATTTAAAATATCATTTTACGTCTTTTCAAATGCAAATTTCTTGGAACCTTTGCTATCCTGCATGCTTTCATAGTTAAAAATGTTCGGTTGACGCGTTTTTGTAACCGCCGTTCGCCAGCATAGATCGATTGTACGCATCATTCTATTGTTTGTGGAAAAGTGTCTCCCTGCAAAGACGGCAGGTAGAACAAGTTAAACAATATGAAGCCAGTCTTATGTCGAGGTGTCTACAATTTATCTGTACGCTGCATCTGGGAAGCGTTTGCTTACTGCAACCATTTCCGTCCAACCAGTTTTCCCCCTTCATATATCGTCCGTGATAAACATCTCAACCTTTCCACTCTACCTAATAAAGATGATCTTCAGAATGTGTTTTTTTGTGTTCCAAAAAAATAGTGAAACATTTTCAAGAACTCTAGTGCAAGATCTTGAAAGATAGAAAAACGAATAACGAAAAAAACGTTACACTTGCAGTGACAGAAAATGGTACAAAATGTTATTTGTCCCACTCCGTGCCATATCGGCCCGAAAAACGCCGACCATCTAGTTTGCATGGTTTTACTATTTTAATTTTCGTCTTTGATCTTGACAACGCTCTCGCCACGATTTGGTGTTTCGTTGTATTTTCTATCATGGAGAAAGGAAACAAAATCTGCGCAACAACCAACGGAGGGCTCGTTGGCCGTTCTTGTCGGGGTTGAGTGTTTTAATTTATGCGTACACATTTTTGGCACTATGTCCCAGCCCTATTATTAAGGAAAACCTCCTCTTTCCAGCGTCACTTCCTTAAGGAAAGCGGCGTTTCGGGGCGAGCAAGTGAGCGAGAGATAGCAGACGAAGAAATTGGCATGGCGTTGGAAAAGAAAAACTCGAAAATAAAGCCCTCTGCCTGGGTTGGCGCACTCGGTAGCACAGAAAACCCGTACGAAGGAGCCCTTTTCCTAAGGAAACATTCCGGAACATCAGGATCCGCAACACTCTGCGGGCTGCTGAGTGACATTTAAGACGGATGATGAACTGGTTGATAAAATTATAGCGTTTTGCGGATTTGCTTTCCCCCTTCGGGCATGCATAAATTAAACATCGAACGAACGCACAATACGGCGATCTGGCATTTTCCGCAGGCGAAACGCTTTTTTTTGTATCGTGCAGCGTATTTTCTCCGTTTCAACGTTTTTCTTAGCCATCAAACGATTCCATGAGGCTGGTTTGTAACGAAATGTAACGAAAACTGTCGACGAGGCGTTGAGTTTGACGAGAAAATTCTAACGGTGATGCGTGTGGTGGGTTCTTTTATTCGGTATTTCCCAAGCCGATATGGTTCACCTGTGACGGCACGTTATCGGATCGCTTAGTTCGCTAGTTAGCTGACCAGTTAGTGAGGTTAGCTTGTTAGTCCGTCAGCGGGTTTCCAAGGAGTCCCGGGGCAGGGGGAAAAGAATCATTTTCCGAGACGAAACACTTCATACGGGCAGGAGAAAGCGAACCCAGTCGCGAGCCGCGTGGAAAATAGTTTTCAAGCAGTGCGGCTTTCCTTCCTGCCGGAGGAAATGTGATATTTTCGATAAGCGCTCACTCAACGGAAGGTTGCACACGTTAATGCCTTCTCGCGTGCCTTCTCCACGATGCCGACCTGAAGCCTGCTGATGACTTATCGCGCGAGGACCGAGCGCCACATCGCCCCCACAAGAAACACCCTCCCAGCCCGCCCCTCTTCCTCCTTCCATCGAGTGAGTTGTTGTTTCGGCAAAGGCCAACATAGGCACTGAATCGTGGCGTCTCTTGAGAGGTGATTATTTTTCTTAACTCAATTAAAAAATTTAATACGAACGCCGACGGGACAAGGGCACCAGATAAAACCTGGTGCGCCCAAAAACAGCCACCCGTCCGGGGAGGGGTTTCGGGGCAAGCGTGGCAGAGAATCGGGAAAATGGAGAGAAAAAAAACGCTCGTGGAACGGGTCACGTCGTTTGTTACAGTTGCGTGAAATCGAGCTGTCAGAAAAATTTACGAGTAAAGGTGGCACGTTTGTTTCACAGTTTTAACCTTTTTTCTTTTGGTTTTTGGTCAGCAGTTGATTTTCCTTTTACTTTGTTTTCGGGGTTTTCTTCACGAAACACTCGTACCTCGAGCTCTGCGACAGGTGGCGATGCTTACGGCCGGGTGGTGACCCCGGGAAAACCTGACGAGCCTCGCTTCTTCGAAACGCGGACGTGAGTGCAACCGATCAGTTGGCCAAACAGGTCCGGAAAAACAATACCCTACCACAACGGAAGGAAAACGGCTCCACGACCATTGATTCACGATTTCAGAGTACTTTTTAAAGCATCAAATTTGTAAGGAACGCGCGTGAGGAAGAGATATTTGACATGTACTCAAATGAAATATTAATGTCGTCTTTTCATAGCTCACAAATAAAAATCATATGGCCTCAATAAAAGGATAAATTAAAACAAGAAACGATAACACAATTTAAAAAATAAACTCTAATCATCAACAACCCAAATACAATTTTGCACGTACGAATATCAAAGTCGTCCCATATATTTTCCTTTTCCACCATAAATTATTTTAAGTCACAAAACTAAAACCACAAAATTTGAATCTCAAACGAGCGTAAAGATGACACGCTGGAGATGTGTTCCAAAATCACGGTACCAGTATTGGACAGAACTACATTCAGTCATGAAGGAGAAGAGTTGAGATGAAAAAAAAATAACACAAAATAGGCAATAGGTAGAGGATAGCAGCAAACCTACCCCATTGACGCGAGAAAGGAAATTATAAATCACAATTTTAGTGACAATTAAATGGTTGGCTTTGATTAATTTTTCTTGTTACGTTTTTACGACCATTTGCGGCACGACGCGCTTACGTGGACACGCTTCCACCCACTTCGGGTATTTCCAAAAAAAAAACAACAACAACATCTAGCCTAGATCCGTCGGGTCATGATAGTTGGAGGTTTTTTCCTCCTCCTCCTTAATCCATTCACCGGGCTGGTCATAAAAAAATAGATGACACTCGTGTTTCGTGCGAGAATCCCATGCGATGTCACCATCGTTCCGCCACAACTGTTGCACACACTGTACCACCATTCTAATGTCCCGAAAGTTCACCTTCCGGTTTGGCGACGATGATTTTACTGTTTGTTGTGGCTATGCTGTTGTTTTATTACTTAATTTATTAGCTCCAGGTCCCGCCTTTCGCGTCCACTTTCAACTCACACGAGAACAAACAACTTCAAATGGTTCCAACGGTACATGTAATTATACGCATTTCGTGCCCTGCAAAAGTGTGATTGCTACAGCTGACCTCGCACACATCCAAAGGGTGATCTATTGTGCCTTGCTTTGTCAACGGTGCGACGCTGGGTTTTATAATTTGTTAATTACGGTCATTCATTAGTGAAATGATGATTTTCGCTTTTCATCCGCTTTCCCCTGCCCCAATCCCGTGAGCCATCCCCTCCCTCCAGTCGGATTGTAATTGATCGCGAGACACAAGAGTGATCGTACACAATCTACTTTTCCCGTTTTTGTAGCTTTTTTTTCCATTTAGTTTTTACTTTGTGCTCAACCGGAGGGCACTCAACGTGAGAGGTTTCACTTGCCTCCACCCTTTTTTAAAATTTCCCTCCTTTTGGTGACTTTCGAAAGATTACCAAGGGGGTCAATGGGGGAACGGGTGCGCTTTCTGATTAGATGCTCATAGAAAAGCTGACGGGACGAGCTGGCACTCAAACGGAACTGTCAAGTGGATCAAATCAGCGAGCGATCGGTACGCTCAGATAGCCTTCCGGCCTTCGAGTAAGTGGCCGAAACTGGCTGGCAAGCCAGGGGAAACACAGCCACGCGCACGCACGTAGCGTTTTCCACGCACTCCGATTTCGGTCGGAGATAAACTCATATTCATCATTGGGCCCGCGGTAGCGAGCATAATATTTGTTCTACGTCCGATTTGGGGCTTTGATTCAGCTGGTGTGGGAAAACCTGTTACGCAAAGAAGATGCCACCTCTGGTCTATTGTTCGTTTCCTCCATTCTTGTTTTAGGGTGGAAAACTGTTGGGAACTAAGCTCACACTGAAAGGCATGGACAAGGTATCGTAATGTTGACTAGGTTGTTACAAGTTTCGATTTTTCATTCCACGAAAATGCTAATCATCGTCCACTTCAAAGCCACGACGCTCCCTAAGACCTCAGCCGACAAAAAAGCGGCTTATTTATTGCGCTGCATCCGATGAAATACCATTCCGGTGGCAGTTTATCATCGACTTTATGATCCTTTTGTGCCGTACCGATGCCAAAATGTTCCAAACTGCGCTACGGATGGTCAAATGCGAAAACATATTTTATTTACCTTTTTCTTAAGATCTCCTACGGCTGGTGAGAAATTTCGACTCCGGTTTCCGCCAAACGTGCCAGGTGCATTCGAATGCGATCGTCATCTGGAACAAACAAACACTAAAAAAAACACACACACCAACTCTCTCAAAACGGCAAAGAAGACACTTCCTGCAGAATGGACGCATTGGCGAACAACACTGTTCCATATTTATGAACAAAAGTAAAAACCTTTGCCTCCGTGTACGAATGAGAATTACAAATGGTCACTGGCGGGAAAAACACGCATTAAGATAGCGCAGGCACCGCTGGTTGGAATTTTCAACGTTCAAAACCACCCTCAAGCGAAGAAACACCCATGCTCTGGGGTGGGTACAGTTTATTTTTTAAACTCAAAGTGACATAAGGCATCGGGGTCATAAATTTTCGATGATTTATTGTGGTTGCCGTTTTGAAAGGGTTACAAAGATGTGGAATGAGATGTAGGTAGTCTTAAAAATTGTGTGAATTGGGAAATTGCTAATTTCAGTAGTGTGTTTTTAAGTGTTGGAAAACGTTTGAAATTGTTTGTTGCAAAAATTTACACCTTTTTTCGAACTTTTGGTGACCTAAAATCAAAAGCTTTCAAAACCAAGAACACAACACGCACACACAATTTATTCAACCACGAAAGGAAGTTCCTCTTTCATCTCATTAACATAGTTAATTTTCACCTGGTCGGGTAGAACACCTTGCAGCAGGGGTTTTTTTTCCAATCGATGCCAGACTTGTTGTCGCAGTTGTCATCTTACCCTCGTGCTCAACCGGGTGCAAGGTGGTCTTCCTTTTGTTTCTCTCTTTTCTTCACAATTTGATCTAAACTGCCACCGAATCACTGCCACATGTCCCCACTTCGAGGAAAAGCAAACAGCCGCACTGCAACCAGCTCGGTGAAAACGGAAGCCACATTTTCATATCTCACTTACAGCCTCCTTCGGGTCTGGTCTGCTTGTTTTTTTCTTCGTTCTTCGTCACCAAGAAACCACCGAACGCCGCGACGCTGTATGTCATTTGCATTTGAAATCGAAACAAATTTATTCCAGTCTCAATCTCGTGCCTTCCGTTCTGTTTGTGTGTGTGTGCGTTGTCACCGAGATCAAAACGGTGATGATGATGATGACGCCCTTCCGAGGGGTTTCCCGGTCCGGATGGTTTGTGGTTTTCTTCAGGTGCTTTTCAGTTGTCTTCGCTACGGAACCAGGTAGAGATTTGTTTTATTATCACCCGAGGTGAGCGAGGTCGAGGACAGTGATTGTTCATCATGTTTCTCGCGTGACGGGTGAGAGAAAGATCACCTTATCACTGGTTGTTGATCGAATCTTCTTACGCGTCACTTGTCACCTCGAAATCCGTTGGCTGGCGTTAGGCTGGAGATAGTTTCTGTTCTGTTTTGTATTACCATAGCTGCTTTCTCCTGTGTGTTTTCTTTCGTGATGTACAACCATGGGGTTTCCGTGTGGGCTTCGTGCGTGTGTTCTTCATCCTTTTTCCAATGTTTTCCTATGGTGTGTTTGTTTCATGATTTTATGAATGGTATGGTTCTCGTTAAAGAAGGCTGGTACTTCTCGGAAACGCATAAGATGTAACACACTCCAGCAAACGTGTTGTTCCTATCCCCCGTACTCACGCATCCTATCACCCACCGAATCGATCGATGATCTTGGTTCCCGCACGGAAGAAAGCATCATAAATTTGACACTGTCACTGCTCATTGCGTAGCGTCTGTTTGGGTGCAAGCTTCCAGGAGCGTTTTCTTTTCCTTCCATCGTGCCATCGTTGACTTACCTCCGACTCGCTGGCATCATATTTCACCTTCTTGCAACTGCACCGTACGAAAGGGAAAAGAAGAAAAATCAACTCAATCTCGCGTGAATGATAAAAGCAAACATTTATTCTTCGCCTGTCTGGACCCTTAGTTTTTGGACGCTTTGTTCGACGCTCGCGTTCGATTGCGATTGCTTTTGTTGCTCGCGGAGCAAAGTGAGGGTAGTACGTCCTCAATGTGTGTTCGGGTCGTTGTGTTGTTTTCGTTACCGTTCTGATCTGTTGAAATTGTTCACCGAAGAGATATCCCAACAAGTTGTGATTGAGTTTGGGTGAGAAAAAGGAAAAGAATGGAAAATGTTTACTCAAAGAGTCGATGGGTAAAAATATGGACAAACGGTTTAAAATTAATTTTAAAACGACAATTTCTCGATATGGCATCAACGAAAACAAAAGAGATCGCAAAGAAGTGTGATGCAATTACCTTTAACTGCATCATTTAATTATCGTTTCATTGTACTGCAGCGAGATAAAATAAAACTCACCAAACAGTTATTGCATATATGAGCCTACGTATGTCACCGAATGACTTAATTTTACACGACGCAGCGCTGAAATATGATACACCCTCTGACAGACGGTAGCACACAGCATCAGCTCGAAAGCATTCTTTAAATGGTGCCGCTTAAGGTAAATAAAATAAGGAATTATAAACTACACTCTGAGCTCATGTGAGAAACGGTAATTGTTGACGTTTCCTTTTCTACCACATACGAGTTTTTAGTCTTTTTATTTATTTGCAAGACACAAATCCGACGCCCGGTGATCAAACAAACGGAGGGTGTCCGTTAAGGTTTGTGTAGGTTTTTTTTTCGGGCACCGTTCTGAGTGAGTTCATTCAAGCGGTCAAGATACTGTTTTCTTAAAAGAATTTCTCTCGTAAAAATTTTAAGGTGGAAAGAAGGGAAGGTAAATTACTCATAAAATGACACAATTTAAGCTTCCCCTGTGGCCTCTGGCTGGGGTAAAATCTCTCGCCCCCGTAACGCCAACGCAACTGTCCGATCGAAGTGCGCTTTTGATTGCCCGAATCGCTTAACCGTCGATAAATTTGGCCACCGATGATGAGTTAAGAACCCGCCTGGATCCGCCAGGTTGTAAATTAAGCAACAAAGTTGAGCCCAGCGTGTGCCGTACCGCCGCCGAGGACGCCACAGGTCCGCGCTGCTCTGTCGTGTGTTTCGGGTGGGTTTCGTTTCTTTCGCGCTTCGACAAGTGGCCTCCGACTGGGTGGACATCACGACATGCAGTCAATAAAGGCATAATTTAGTGTGTGGCTTCACCCGCTTCACTGGACGGTCCATAAAAATCCCACATCGATCCGAAAACCGAACAGAAAGGGGGGTTCGTCGCCTGCTCAGCACAGGCAACGCATCGAAGTCTTTCGTTTCGTATACCTTTGCAAGACCGCGGGCTTGTCGATTTTTGACTCCCGTTCGGCAACGGTGACCGGACCGGACGGTGTAAAATAATGCGTAAAACTCTTCGCCGCAGTCGCATGATAAATAATCCGACATTTACGGTCGTACCAATCGTGCGGGACAGGTGCAACGCAAAGCTGCCGATCGTGGTACGAAGAGGTGGTTAATTTCGGTGGCGGATAGCAAAAGGCACACGCGCACACAATGCCTCTTACCTGCACGCAACAGGCAACAGCTGATTGCCAGCGGAAAACCCGTTGAAAGGACCCGGTTTTGTGCCCTCTCGGCAGGATGCGTTAGTTCGCCACCAAAAAAACAAGGGAAGAGTTACTCGGGCACTTTATCAGACGACTGGCAAACGTGGCAGACCTCTTTCGAGCTGCATCGATTCGAGGCCGCAGATAATCCAGAACAATCAGCTGGGCTTGTCAGGAAATCGTAAAGTGTCCCTTAAGAAGAGTGTCCCTCCTTTCGGTCAGACTCGTGACAAAATTAACGGGGAAAAAGGGGGAAAAACTGGCATCGAGCAACTGCCAAACCGAGCGTCGGGCGCAAGGTGGCCGACGGGACCCGCGTTGACACGCTCTCGCTGTCGATGTGATAAATATTTTATCTTCCAACCGCTTCCGATTGCCCCAACCCCCGTTCAGCACAGGACACCGTTGCCCCAGTGTTCACGGGTGTGTATGTGTGTCCTTTTATTATTGACGACGATCCAGAACTCGGAACCGGGAAGACGCACCAGTTAGTCGAGCCCTCGTTTGGTGGGATCATTTTTTATTCGATTTTATTTCACCTTTCCGAGACCTCCTTCGGATGTCCTTTGGTGAATCGTCGGCCGGAATGGGGATTCCGGATCATTTATCCTCGCCAGCCGGTGGATGATTCTCCCGCACTCTTTATGAGCAATAAATTGTGTTAAATACCTTTATGGCTCGTTTTGTGTGTTTTTCGACGGTAGTAAAGTTGGTGCCCGCTTCCGTTCAAGCGCGTGTGCCTTTAAACAACACATGGTTTAATTTTTAAAGTGACTTTAGGCACAGCTGTAAACGCTTTTAGTCAGTGTCTTTTTTCCTAAAAGAGTCGTCTGAGTTAATGAATTGGAATTCTTAAGCTCATTTTTTGCAAAATGAACAAAGAGCTTGAAATCGACTTGTTTTTAAATTTTGTTGTTCATCATCAGTAAATAAGCTTCGTGTGTCACACCTAACGAAGTTGATTTTGCGCTTGACATTTGGGTTTTATTTCCACTGTTTTTGTTCATTGCACTCCTGCGTTTTCCGTTAGGGGTTCGGGCTAAGACTTTTTAAGCTTTATCTCCCTCATTGCATCCGGTTACGGGCAGCTTTTTGGACGTTTCGTTTTCTTTCATTTAATATCAATTTTATTGCCGTGTTTCTTTTTTTCCGTCAAAGATCTGCGGGGTTGCTTCACCGTTTGTTTTTACCTTTTTTCCAAGTAATGTTTCCTTCTTTTTGTTTCTTTTCTTTTCTCGCCAACCCTTCTCTCCTTAGGCGTTGTTTAATTTTTCCGTGTTTGGCGAAGCGTGCCCGCGCGCCCGTGTGTTGTTTGCCGCACCGTGTGGAGTTGATCGGGCGGAGGGCCCGCGAGTCGGAAGTAATATTTTTGCCACGGTGACAGACACGGTCTTTCGGGGTTGGTTCGATGACGGTTACCGGGGTCCCATCGGTTCCTCCACGGCCCCCAGGGCTCGGATAAAGACTGGCTAGCTGGTTGGGCTCAAGGTCAGGCCGCCGGTTGGCATCCTTTGCGCGAATGTGAATGATGGCGAAACGTGTAACTTTTTAAAAGCCCACCGAAACAAGAACAGCTGGATTAGTTTTCAAAAGAAAACAACTACACTTTTGGTTCATTTTTCGTCCGGACAAAACGGCTCAAGTTTAAGTGCCTTTTCTGGGCTGGCAATATGAAAATAGAGGAAGATATGTGAACGATAGTGTTTAACCTCCATAAACACTGCATAAACGTAATGGCTATTACAACAAAGTGTAAAGATCCTCAACTCAGTCGTTTGGATGCGCTTGGTAGGCTTAATTCGTGCATCTTGGGCGCATTGAAGCCATTGTTTCAATTCCGCTGCAAACTGTCACCCGGGTCGTCGAGGTTGCGGCTGCCGGGATACATTCTGCCGTAAAAATGTTCACCTTAATGATTATGATTGCCCCCTGATGGCCATTATAATAATGATTATTATAACCGATGTTATTTATTGCACTAATTATAATAAAACCCCTTCAACGGGTTTCCCGAACCGGGAGACAGGACGAATGCTGGGTAACTGCCGGTACTTTTCTTTTCCGGCTCGGAACGAACGAGATGTCACTCTGGAGTGCGCCGGGGGATGGACAGCGATGACCCACTCTCGCGCTGGCGTATCCCGGAGGATCTCTTCGGAGAGGAGTGCGTTTAATCCAAACCGGCGCGATGCAGTGTCTGTTGCTGTTGATGCAATCACTCCCCCGGATGGTGAAACCCGGCGGATGAACCGGCGTGCAGACGCCGGCAGACACTTGCTCTGCGATATCTTACCGGACACATCTGATCTCGGGCGATCGTGCAACGGGCGGGTCGCTTGCATCGAAAGAGATCTTGCAACTCACACTCCCGGTGCCGCTGTTCTTCAATTAATTTTGTCATTCTCGCCTATGGGTGCACTTGGGGCCTCCGTCCCGACCTTGTACCATAAGACGAGCCCCGGACCGACAACACGCCGTCGACGACGATGCAGACGGAGACAATGATCGATGAGCGGTCGGCGTAAGTGCTACCGGATGTTGGGACAAGTTTGTGCACCCAGTGCGCAGAGATCCCCGACTGCAAGATCGATGACTGAAGGAGTGAAGAGCGCCGGAGTGGAGACGGTACTCGGTGACACACATAAGCGCGCGCATCGAAACCGGCCACGATCGCCTCGGGCGGAATCTCGAGCGACGCAATTAGCAAAACAGCTTCAGCCACCATTCGACGACGGTGGAACAAGGGGGCCGAACGAGGTGTTCGCTGGACCTACGCTGACGGACACGGAGATGGTGTAGCATTCCCAGCACCCGTAACCGATCCGCATCCCACCCATTCCACCCCACTCGAGCCGGAGCGGGGGAACTTCCGGACGGCCCCACGAAAACAATGTGCGTTTGCGACGCGACGCGTTTGATTCATTGCGTTTGTTATTAATGTGAGAGAGTAGTTTTTCGGGCTCGGAATAATGCTCATTGTTCTGACCGGCTGCGGTACGATGGCGGATCATGGCGGACGGATTTTTTGACGGTGTATCAACGTCGTTGTGACGCTTTGTGCGAGCACCTAAACATCAATAGAAGAGGAAAAGAGGAAAACCACCACCACTCCAGCTGAGTGTTTCCTTCGGTTGGCGTTCAGGGAACCGTTTGAGCATTTCATAACCCCGCATCGCGACCTGAGGGAAATAATACGCCTCCGTCTGCTCGTGGGGAATCCTCCACACGAGAGGCAAAGCCTATGGAACGCCTCACCGAACAATAAACCATTTAGCGCAGGAATTAGCGCCGGATTTTCGACGCATTCGCAACCGCTCAGAGCAATGAGGGCTCCAGAGTTTTTTGAAGTTTCTGTAAAGCTTTTTCGCGTGATGTCATGCTGTGGCCAGATGGTAGAGAAAGGGGTTTTATTTACAAGAAAAATTAAGTTTCTAGTTCAGGATGAACAAAAAAACTAGAACTTTTTGGATCAAGCTACTGCTAATGTTTTGAAACCTGACCTATCTTTGAAAAGGGAAAACTTTACTGACCTGTTAAAGAACAGGCATGATTGAAGATGCTCAACACTCCAAAGAAAAAGAAAACAAAATATTTTATTTATTCATTCAGTGATATTCAACGCACAACAACGTTTGATTGAACGTCATATCAACTAGTTTAAAATGTGCACAACAAATCAAATTAATAGTGCTGGAAGGTAACAACAATATTTCTCTGCAATGAAATAAAATTTGACACTTGATTTTATTTCATTGATATATTTTGTTTCACTCACTTTATTTTAGTTCATTATAGGGAAATATTGCATTTATCTTTTAGCACCATAACATAAAGTGCGTTAATTCGAGTAGTCAAAACTGGATAACCCTTATTGAACGCTTTGCTTATGGCGATCCTAGGTGTGAACTAAGCGTAATTATTCGTATCTAAGCATGATGTAATGTTAACAAATATTGTTCAATTTAGAACATTTACTAAATCACCACAATGACTCAAATTTGTATCATTCGATGATTAAATATGTATAAGAAGTTTTACTGAAAATCAAATAATGACAAGTTCAAATGATACTTGGCGATCATTATCAACTTAGTTCGATAGTTTTTTTTACTTCCGGTCAGAAAAATTTTCACACTGATTTAAGTTAACGTACAATTTGCATGCAACGCTTTTAAGTACTTCAATCGAAATAAATGAGCTCGGAAAACGGCTACTATGTTGAAAACGAAAGCTTCACAAAACAGACGAAGGCTGATCGTCATCAGCAGAAGATTTTTCGTCAGCATCATTGGAAATCGATAAACAGCTGGATGTGGACATCTTCCAACCGTCCGTTGAGCGCAACGCCTGCGGAAGGTCGGACGAATTCACGCTCGATTTCAAACAAGCATCGGACGACATGCATCGAACACGGTTCGCGAACACGACCGCGGGAACATTAGCCGGTCGGTTTCGTTTTTCGTAAATCACACCCGACGGACACTGCACGCCGCTGCCTGCATGTCGATGATGGACCTCCGGACGGCCAGCCGGACGGCTCGGGAGGCGGCGTGCGACCGGTTTTCCGTCCGAGTGTGTTCGGGACACTCCTCGATGTCGCGAATGTCACTCGCCTGCTCGGATGACATCCGCTCCGTGGCGGCCCGTACGGTTCGTCCAGCTGGCCGTCGTGTTGGACCCGCGCACGATGCTAATGACGACGGACTCCCCCACCACCTTCCCCGTCGTGGTGCAGGATCCCACTGGGTGCAGGGTTGCATCTGCAACTTTGCAGGACCCCCACCGGAGCCGTCGTGAAGTTGGACAAGGGGTGAGACAAGGGGAGACCAACCGCGACGAAACTCGATATTTATAGCGTCTAATGCGCTGGCAGCGACACGAACACCGGCCACAAGCGGCACAACAGGTGGATGCGGACTCCACTCGCCCTCGTTTCCCTCTACCATCGTGCGAGTCTTTGCCTCCATCCGGTCCCCTACATAACTCTTGGACACTCCCGACCTCCATTGGAACACCACGACTTTCAGTCGGTTTCACGGGGACTTACGATCTGTGAATAGTAGATTCTTTGAATGTGATGAGAATTGTGGACGACAAGCAAAAATGTTTGTGGCCAAAATACTACAAGGAGAGAGATGAGCTAGGATAGTTTATTTTTTATATTTTTTAATAAGTAAAATAGTGACTTAAGAAATACAAAATATGGATAAGGAAAAAGGTTTCACGATATTTAACATTGCAGTGACATATCGTTCTCATAGAAAATAAAGTAACAAGAGGTTTTAATTCTATTTAAATAATTTATATCACCTTTCAAGGCACTATTCAACTCTATTAAAATGCAAAATAAATTCAAACAAAGTAAGAATTTTTATAATTTGTTTAAACGATTTAATTGTTTCAACACCGAACTATAAAGAGCATTTATTTTATCATAATGACCTATAGTTCACACATTTAGCCCACCATCCGAACACATCGTGAGGCACGTTTGCTGCACAAATGCTTCTCAGCCCTACCGGACCGCCTTCAGCCAAGCCGAGCCTCTTATCGGTTGGGGTCTAAGGCGCAAAAGCCGGCGAAGAAAATGAAACAACAACCCCTGGCACCCACCCCCTCACCGGCAAACTTGTGTCGCCCGCAGCCGGTCCAATATCACGGGGAGGCCCAATAAAATATATGAGATTGTGAAATTCAAAAAATGTGGTTCGCCTAGAAAAGGCAAATCGGTGTGTTTGTGTATGTGCATGTGTGGTGCGTTTTTGGTGGGCTCGAAAAAAAACCTATGTGCCCATTTTATAGGCGCACATGTTTATGGTCGGCCGATCGGCGCTAGGGGATGGTTCGATCCGTTTCGCCATTTTGTTTTTTTCGGTTTCGATAAGCCGTTTCCCCTCAGCGAGCTGATTATGTTTCGGAGAGTGGGACGGACAACGCGTGATCCACCTGCTGAGCATCATCGTTGGGGATGAATTTTTGGAATAGGGATTCGATTCGATAAACAACCCGAGTATCGGTTGCGTTTGAGAGCGAGAGACATCGTGCAACAATTAAATCAAAGTGTCGTCTCGAGTGAAAAAAACACCTACTGGACGCCATTGACGTCAGGCTGTCCGCCACTTGCACCAGAGCATTATCCCTAATCATCTCGGGCGCATTGTTGCAACTGGGCTTCGGCTGAGACGCGACACGCTTACACAACTCCCGGTTGCTGGCACGAACGGAACCAAGCTTCCTCCAAGCAAGCCGTTCTGGTCTATATTTAGCTCATTTACACCTTTCGCTCACTTGCCCCCGGCGGAGGGTTGGAGTGGAGAAGGGGCAACCAGTAATGACCGTCATAGAAGCAAAGTCACTTTCAACTTTAATCTTAACCTTCTCCCTCGCCGGTTTCTCTGCCGTCCATCCCGAAACCCCTTCGCCGGGTAAAGCGCACATGCAACTGCACTTCCTACACGGAAACCCACGACGGTGTGCAACCGGCCGATGGTGCAGAATGCCGTTTGCACACTCGGTGGGCCCGCAAATCTCGATCTAGCGGCGAATCTGTTCGCTCGTGATGATCGAGTGGCTCGAGGAGAAGTCTGTTTTGCTCAAGGACATCAACGTAGTAAATCCGCAACTACGCAAACACAAGGCCAACGGGATGCCTCTTAAACCGTTTGAAGACAACATGTACCTACAGTCTCTGCACCGACGTTCGAGGAAGTGTCAACGGAGTCGTGAAGAGTCGTCTCATTCGGGGTGCGATATCTTGGAAGCGATCGTAGATAAAACCAATGAGATTGTTATGTTTGGTTGTGCGATGTTTTATACCTCGGATGCTGCTTAGACAAATGTAAAAAAATATCCAAAAGAATAAAAACTATTACAAAAGTATAATATGAATCAGGCAGGTACAAAAAGATCGTTATCAATCGTAAATCTTATTTCTATAAAACAAAAATAACGGAACGTTTTTAAAATTTATTATTAATCTTGATTTATTTACAGTTACATCTACAGCTTCCACGAACATTCGTGAACACAGAGAATCTCAAGAAACGATGACGAAAAATCGAGTTGGACAAGAATACACAGCTACCTGTTGTCTCGGTATCCCCCATGCCGTTATCCCTACCTTCCCGGATGCAACTCTACCATAACATGCAGCGAGTTCCAAAACGGATCGTCTATCTACCGTTAGCCCAGGACTCAGATCCGAGAACGTCCCTCGCGAGATAAGCATCGTAAAACTGCCTGTCCGCCTCACTTCTCCCGCTAATGCTAATGAATTGACCGATCTTGAACAAACCCTACAACTGAGCTACAAGCCCGAAACAGACAGCATGGAGGCTGCTTTCTTGACGATGGAACTGGACAACACAAATGCTTACACAAATTTGTTCCACCAATTAACACCTTCCGAAATATAACACATGGGTTTCTGTGCACTTGGAGTGGGAAATTAGGTGGACGGTAACTGGGCGGAAAACTCCACACCGGCAGCGCTAGACAACGTGTCACTGCCGATGAGAGAAAGACGAACATGATGCCCTTTCGTGGTGATGTTTCCCAAAGTGGCGAGGTCATGTGAAAGGCGGGACACTTTATGAAAATGGTGCGAGCTTCTTTGTAAAACGAGATCGAAGTTCTTCGAAACTGCTTCTAGTTTTAACACAAGGTAGCTAAATTTATTGGGCCCGTGACAAGTGCATACAACTTCATCATAAAATTGGGTTTAGCGTCACAAAATACGTTGCAAGATGTTTAAACTGGAATGCAAAGCTAGAAAATCCATCACCGTCTGGAAAATCCATCACCGACTCGAGTAATTTTGTGAGGTTGTAATGTAATCAAAGTGTTTCTGTTCGACAGTTTTGCCTTGGTTCACTTGATAGAAAAGGATAAATGTTATGTTCATTTAGTAAACTATGTTCATTTACTAACTATACTATTTAGTAAAACTGTTTCATGCATTTTCAAAGCAGTGCAACGAGGTTTTCTCGTGTCGAAATCCTTTAAAAACTTTACAAAACCATCTCAATTCTGTTATAAATATTCAATCGCAACAGCAGCACAACCATAGTCGGTGGAATCAATATGTTAGTTTATTTTCACTGTTCGGTGTTCCGCAAGACAGGTAGAGTAAGTTTTACATCAATTGAGACTTTACACACTTGGTTAAATATTCCCCATATAAACAACCCTCAAGCTTCCCAGTATGGCAGTAACTGTACGAACAACTCAATTTTTGAACGACTGTTTAGTGTTCGTCATTTATCACAGTCAATTAAACTGCACATTCCCTTCCTTTCCCGCACAGGGCAACGTTTGACGAAAGTGGCTCGCTTTAGCGAACGGCATCTCGAGCGAGCGGGTATTTGAAGCATCTTTAAAAGGCCCTGGCGAAAATACTTCTCAAAGCCACCTGAGTCGAAAAGTGCGGGAGCAATTTTTCGTCCCCGCGCGGACGCGTAATGACAGCAATCAATCAATCAGCAGGCTTATCATTCCGATTGCGGGTACGTGAGTGCATCGGTACGTGCCAACCGTCCCACGGTGGCATTCTCGCAGGGCCAGGGCAAGTCCACCGATCCGTGCAGATTACCGATGCGGAGATGCGTCCCGGTTTGCGCTAATCGATCGATCGTCGTTGCGTTGCGAACCCACTCGAAACGCGAACCCCACCGGATCAATCGATCCATCGATCGAGCGCCAGCGCGTTCTCCGCACGCTGTCATCGATAAATCGTGCCAACAGGGGGAACGGCTTATGCAATCGTGCCACCCGCGAACGGAAAACCCGGACCAACGATCGCGATGGCTTGCAGTGATCGTGATCTTCCCGGCGTTTCGGTTCCTCTTCGCGATCAAGAACGATCGAACGAGCGAACAAACGTCAAGCCCTTCCTCGAACATGGGCGGTGCGTTAAATTGATTACGGAATCGCGGGACAACCTTCGGCGGGCACGTTGGTTTGTTTGTGTGTTTGGTTTATGTGGGCTGCAGTTGGCTATAAATAATCGGAGAAAAAATCCCGCCCGCCGATCATTTATTTTGTGGCCGGTGGCAAACAAAACGGCTACGCAATGCACACCATATAAATAAATAAAGGACTCCTTTCCGGTATGGACCCTCCAGGAAAGCGGAAACCGTCACAGGGCAAACCAGGTATATTTTTAAGGTGTGTTGTTCTCGTGTTATTAAGGCTTGGCTTTTTTTAAAAACATCGTCTCTCTTGGAATATGTTCACAAAATTAAATTTCAAAGAGCTTAATACAAATTCCTAAAGGCTATACTTATAGTTCCTCCATGATACAGAACATCGTTACTGCATTAGGACTACGATATGAACACCTTAAACCGAGTACCGTAACCGTAACAAACCTCTAAACCAACTTCATTAATAGATGAGCAGCCAGCACTTATCAAATGATAAGAAAACTTCAGTCTGTAGATCATCACATCTAGATTATTAGTAAGTAAGTGTCAATTAGTATGTAGAAGTTATTGTTATTAGTAGATTAGTTATTACAGTAGGTTTAGATTTAATTTAACAACATTATTCTACTCGAGGGGTTTTCATTCTATTATATTTTTTTCCCTGATATTAAACAAAACTTACATTATATTGTAGTATTTCAAAACTATTATACAGCAAATAGCTAGTAAAGCTCAACCACAATGCGGAAATAATATTTCGAACCCATTATATATGCAATGAAAATAAATTACTATAACTAACACTACTACTATTAGTACTACTGCTAGTTGGAATATCTTAAATTTATCCAACATAAATCGTAACTAATATAATACGGCACGCGCCGTAAAAACTGAAATAAAAAAAAATCATAACAAGAGTATTCCCGAAGGTTCTGTTCTAAAACTTCTCTTCAACAACTGCTAACTCGCTAATCGCATCTTAAGGGGATATTAAAGTTTCAAAGACACACGCATCTTTGAGAAAAATTCTACCTATTTTTCCATGACACTCCAAAGAAAATTGCTCTGTCGTAACGGATCGGTTGCACAACTCACACCTTTCCACCAACGGCAGCGGCACATCAATTAGACAAATTGTTAACAAGACAATTTTACCTTCGCTTCCCCGCCTTCGACGCTTCTGAGTCTTTTATGCCCGCGCACACCGTTGCGTCACCGTTGCTGTTCTGGAGGCTGCATTTCAAAAATACCCTTGGCAACGCAAAACCCTTTGACCCACTTACGTTTGATATGAAGGGAATAGCATAGAGATGCCGTTGGCAAAGTGAAAAAAAACCCCAACAACAACTACCTCAACAAACTGTTCCAACAATGCAGCAAACACGCCGGCGAATGGAAAGGAAATGCTCAAGTGCAGCACGAGTTTTGAACGGATCGCCTTCGATCGAATGCTCGATTATCAATAAGCGACGCGTGTCGTCGGCTGGTTGCGTTTTGAAAGCGACGGCCCGATGGCGCGTCGGCTTGGACCGAACTCATCGAGAAATATCTTTTCATCTAATTACGCCGACTAATCGATTGCCAATGAGATACGTCAAAGCATGCGTTACGACGGACGGGTTTGGTAAAGCGATTGACAGCGTCTGAGGCAAAAACAACACTCGGATAAATTGCATGAAAATATGTTGCACCGGGCCGGTGCAAGACAGAAAGTGAATTGCATTTTTATCGGCACTTGCCATGGATTAGTTAGTATGTGTTTAAACAGTTTGAAAAACATAACCCCAAACCATTTAGAAGACTTCACTAAAGTTGAACAAAAGAATAGAACATGATCACTAATAAAATAAATTACAGAAAAAGATCAAATTTGACCAAAAATTAACCTTCAAACGATTTCCAAAGTGACTTGAAAATGATTCATCGTTCATCCATTAGCGTCAACGGGTAGGGATTCATAATTTGTTAGCAATTTTACGACGTGCGGTCGGAAGAATTTTAATCAAAGAATTATAAATTAAAATCCCCATTCGCCACAAACCAACATGTGAAGATTGTTTTTATCCTCCATTTTGTAACACGTTCAAACGACCAGTTTTCCGTGCACGAAGGTTAAATGTTCCGTGGCGCGCGCTGGTAACGCTGTTGTTTTTTTGTTCCGGCAATTTTCGCAATTTCCTTCTGTATGTTCAAGCTTTTCCGCTCACTCTAAGCGATCGCACGCACAATATATGTGTTATCATAGAGGCCGCTGGGCAGTGATTTATTGCAATCCGCAGCACTGACCTGGCCAAGGTAAGGCAGCTATGTAACAGATTAGTTTTAGTTTTTGCTGTTCAACAAGAATTCCACAATGGGTTGTAAGGATAGAAAATTTATTCCTTGTATATATTTTTTTGGGTCGGATAAAAACGTTGCTTACGGAGCTTCAGCGGAAGAAAAAGGCCTTACATAAACAACATTCTAACTTCTAACATGGGTACGTCATTTTGAAATGTTCAAGCAAGATCAATAAAAAAAGAGGTCGATGCAAAGCTATTTTCTGCACCGCCATTGTTTTGACAGTTAGTTTGAAAAATGTTTTCAATCATTCTTGTATTGGAGGAGATCAAGAATCTCCTACTCGGTAGTCATGGGATATGGATCCTGTTGGTCGTCATGATATGGTCCCGTACAAGCGTGACCGCCTTTCTCACGGGGAACCACTTCCACTCGACGTCTAAATTACTTGTTCATTTAAAAAAAATATTTTAAATTTTCTGTTTTACAAAAATATTTCAAGCAGCTCATGAAAGGTAAACAAAGCTCAAATCAATTGTCAAAAATATTCCCACGTTTTTTTGCCTCCTTATGCTTCGACCTCTGTTTTCAAGTACCCGGAGGTTTCATTTTCTTGATGTTATAAACATAAATTAAAAATATGAAAAACTGATGGCAAAATACTTACCCTTTTCCGCAATATTGTTTTTATATTTTATTCGATTGCTGTTCTTGTTAATGTGATTGTCAATCTTGTTCAAGTCGTTCGTTCGATGCAAAACTACAGTATCATGGATCAAAGCTGAATGGTGACTGGGGAAGAATATAATCAGGACTGAAGAGTATCACTTTTCCGGCGGTGAAAAAGTGAAACATCAAGAAACTCATCACCCCCAGAAGGTGTAGCGCAAACGACCCATCGAGCAAGCGCCACATCGGCAGCTCGAAGCCGTTGTTGGATCTCCCGTCATCCCGTCCCGTCGGTTTGTGCCGAAGCTGATGACATTTTTTGCACCAGTCACCGTTTCGAATTGCCCATAAGTCATAAAAAGAAACTCGGGATCCGCTTCCCGTTCGCCCATTGCGCACCCGAGACACGGTCCGCGATCGAAGGGTGCCCATCGAAAGGCATCGTTCGCGTTCCTGTTCCTCCGGTGCCGCCCCTTGGCGACACAAACCGGGCCAATCCCGGTTCCCGGATCGATGGCAAACCAGTGATCGCAGCACAGTAGCCGGTCGTGGTAAGTGCGCGTAATTATCTCATGATATCTTGATGATCAATAAATACAATCACTTTCCATCACGACCACGGCATCGGCCGGGTACGGTGGCGCGATGTGTCCATTCATGGTGCAACGGGCTGATGGCCGGCGCAGTAAATGTCCAGCCTCTCTCTCTCTCTCAGTCCCGTCCTTCTTGTACCGTGGCGAGCCCTGAAGAAGAGGAAGAAGCACCCCGTTCGGCACGGACAAGCGCACCGTGTAACGACAGTGCGCTCCTGTTTCGCCGCAGACCGAACGCAACATTCCACACTCCGCTAGGAAAGGATAATTTGTGCAGCAATAAATTGATCACCGTCTTACGGGCAATTAACATGCGAACCGAGCAGAGTGTCTGCGATGCGCTGCCTGAGCCTGCATCACTCTTCCTCTCACCCGCGACCCTGTCTGTCTCTCCTGTCGAGGTTCGTCACTTGCTGAATGATGAAGTCACCCAGGGACTGGACCGAACCGGACCGGGGCTACCTAAAAGGGAAGTGTGGCGGGAAATTGATTAGCTAGCCGTA
The DNA here is from genome assembly GCF_943734705.1 of Anopheles coustani. Classification (NCBI taxonomy): domain Eukaryota; kingdom Metazoa; phylum Arthropoda; class Insecta; order Diptera; family Culicidae; genus Anopheles; species Anopheles coustani. Next base: position 68,527,517 of record NC_071289.1, on the reverse strand, counting down.
CATGTTTTGTGTAGCAGCATCGGTGCGTCGTGTCCCCCGGGCAGAGTTCCTCATTGAAGCCCGTCGGGGAAAAGCAGGCGAAATAGAAGGGAAATATTTTTTTTCCATTCTCCTCCGCCGAAGGTGTTGGGATGCGTTGGCCATAGTCAAGTACGTTTCACTATCGTTATTGATGAGTCTTTTGAAAAATTACTTAAGATAAGGATATGATTAGACCCAAGGGCAGTTTAAAAAAACTTCAAGATCATCAACATTCATTCTCTAAGAGAAGTTTATATCTAAGTGGAATATTGAACAAAGAAGTTTAAAAATCTCCTAATATATTATTTTAAATAACAGTATGGCAACGTGCGCAACATCATAATAAATAAAATAAATTTTATTTTAATTGTTTCAAGGTATAAAAACTTATCCCTTTTCTTGGGGGAATCAAAAAAATATACGCAATAGACGAGGAACAAACCCTATCCCAGCGAACGATTGGGAACAAAGGGTGAAGGTGTGACCGGCTGGCAATTGTTGTTGTTTGTTGGCATAAATTCTTAACCAGCCCGCCTGCAGCGTGTATTATTCTGTGATGGTTTTTATGTTGGCCCATATTTTTTCGTCCCCGTCGTCTGAGAGTCCACCGTCGTCAGCCTTCCGATGCTGTTACTTTCATCCGCGTCTTTCAACATCTTGGTGCAATGGGTTTATAATTTATGGTTTACGACGTGATTTAGTTTTGCGTTTGTTTTCAGAAATGTTTTTCCTGTTGTAAAGCTTTTTTTGTCGTTTCAAAAATTGTCCACTTCTAATGCTCTCCGAGAAAAATGGGGAAATGAAAAAATTAGAGGGATGCTTTCATGGATTAAAATTGCAAAAGGGGTTAACCATTTTGGACTAGGAGGTAACAATTTAATAACAATCGCTTGCAAAGTGTCAAGAAAATATGGTACCGTTTTGATGGGGCGTTTGTTTTTTTTCTAATTACCAGGACAAATTTTAGCTTAATTACAACTGGCTCACTGGCAACAATCAACAGCATCCGTATCAATTCCAAATAATTAAGGGGACACTGCCCGAGAAATGAAACCAGCCTGTTAACGCTCGCCTTTTCGCGTGTGTCACCTCGGAAGCATTCACACCTTTAATCAGCTCGAGCACGTGACAAATTTAAATAATTGCATAACAGACGCGCGGGCTCGGAAGCGGCTCAAGCTACATGCACACACACACACACACACACACACATATGTGTATGCAGCGCGAGCTTAAAAATCCGGCCCGATCTTAAAAACCGACCACGCCGAGAAACACGACCGACTTCGTTAAATGGCCGTTAATATAAGCCATTTATTAGACCGCTTTGCTTATGCGCGCCGTTGATGTATGTTTTGATTTTTTCCAACCCTCGCTGTCTCTTATTCTGGCTCAAATCCACCCCTCGTCGTTGCCACCCCCGGTGACTCGTGGGTTGCTCGTGGGTCTATTTTTGCGCACCGCAACGGTTCGCACCTTAATAATTATTCATTAGACTCCGCCGCGGGCGGACCGGGCGGGTGGGTTCCGGGTGGTTGGAAGGTGGTTGTAATACGCCCCACAATCGTACGACATAAACCAGCAACCCGTCATTTCGGATCGCCCGTATTAAGACAGCCAGCTAATTCCTGCCTTTTTTTCTTGTTCTTCCTCGTGGGTGCCTTAGCGACACGCCACGCGCCAAAACAAATTGGCATCGATTTGAAATGTCATGATCTCCGGCCGGGATTCATGCGGGTGCGCAAATCGCCCGATCCCGATGGCGTCGATATCCGACGACCACGAGCGGACAAAGTAAGAGGAAAAAAAAATAACACAAGATGAAAATTAATCAGCAAACCAACCGCCCTCTCCAGCGCAGCATAGCGTTCATTTGATAAAACATTTGAATATTCAATTTCCAACCGCACCGACTGAGGCCCGAAGATTAACGACCCCGAGCGTAGTGATCCATGCACCGATCCGATCCTCAATCTCGACCCGCGGGAAGGCTTCACAAATCGGGCGCCATCCAAGCCGGCGTCGTTTGCAAGTGTCATCGGAAAACGAGAGTGGCTAAACAGAGGTTTCATTTGCATTTTGACGTTTGTCAACAGCCGCGTGCAGACAGCGGGTTTCTTTCTCCGCTCCATCAGCTGCCCGGGGACGCCTTTTTAACGCCTGTTCACATTAATCTTACGAAACCGAACGAAACCAACAACAACAAAATGTAAATACCGTTCGCAAGTTGATAAAAGATTCATTTGGAACGAACTTTTCGAATCACTTACACTTTCCTTCCATGTCGTCGAACCGAGAGGCACCACAAATCACCACCAACCATCACGATCGGACATAAACGCAGGATTGATTTCAATCGTACCGCGTCGATGAGGAGGCGGTTAAGGGAATGGGGGGTGAAGAAAGCTCCATCCGCCAGCGGGCCCGTCGGCGTGCCAGACAGGGAGGGAAAATCGACCGACTCCAGCCAGTCTACAGCCTCCGTCTACCGGGCGGGCGGTTCAAAACCGAACCCAAACAAACGCCACGCCATGCAAGACAACCCCGGGCAGGCCGGGCCTTCCGCCCCATTCTACCGATTCTCTCCTCCCATTGTGCCCTCTTTCATCACCCCCTCGCTTCGCCCGAGCGTCCGTGGCGTTGCCACTGGAAAAGAAGAAAACGATCTGTACGAACTTAATTATGGTAAATAGTATTTAATTTATTCACGCAGGCGCTGATTGCTTATTATACGGCGTGTAATCTTGAAATTTGTGTATAATTTAAATTTGAATAAAGAGATATATATTTTGTTTGCCTCTGTCTTTCCATCCGCACCACTCGCGCCCAGCCTGCTCCTCCCCTTTCGGCGCTGGTAAGTGATCTTCGGCGACTTTGGCGGTCCAGTTCCATTGCGACTGCGTTGGTAAGGAAAGCCCGATCGACGAAGGGATAATCAGGCACGGATTTGTGCAACTGCTGACCCAAAGCGTAAAGCGAGTTCTTATACTCTGGTCGTGGATCCGACTTTAACTTTTCACCTCTTTCAGTGCGTGTCTTCTGGTTACATGAATTTTAAATTTTGATTGCATCAATTTTGCATTTTTGAAAATCTTGTCTAAAAAAAGGCAACGCGTAAAGAAATGCAGAAAGTTAGGGTTTGAATTCTTGAAATTCTTGTTCCTAGAAGATTTTTTTTTGTCGATCTAACAAAAAACAAACACAATTTCAAACATAGTGCCATCAAGTAAACACGTCCATCGAATACGTCAATATTGACCACTACCAAATATTGCACGAGGTCAACAATTTCGCGCCAGCCCAAATCACTAACTCATGACATCATTTTAGACCGCATGGGGGTCTCGGTGCCGATTTTTTGTCACCCAAGAAGTTCAATCTATCAGCGTTTTTATTTTTCGCTTTTGCTACAACGTCAGAGAAACATAAACATTCCTCTTAAAATACATTTCTGCAAAGAGACGCCTTTGAGGCGGAGCAAACAAGAGTATACTGTATCGCCATCGGGCGCTACGACCGCGTCCTACCGAAAGCGACGCAACTTACTCAACCGAACGCACGCAGCCAGAAAGTATTCGTTTACACAAACCAGTCAATATTGACCCGAATTCGACACTTCGTTTCGTTTTGGGGGCTAGTTCCACCCGAAGGATGCGGCACGGGAGATTTGTTTGTGGGAATTTATGGAAATAATGCAACCAACAGTAGAATCTATTTAGCAAAAACTTAGAAAATATAGCTGTAGGAAACGGTTCTTGATAGGTCGCATATGAAATAACATATGACTATGCTTATCCAATTAAAATGCTATAGAAAATCCAAGGGAAGTTTATGTTTTCTGTGATTTGCAGCGATTATTATTAAATTAACGAAGCAGTTGCATTTTGAATTAACATCGTTAAATAAAAGTAGAAACAATATAAGCGACAAAACTGTGAAGTGGTTAAAGGAGCCTCGTGAATGAAAAGTTATTTAACATAACAATCTTGGAAACAAAAGCTTCAAGAACAGCTTGATCCTCTCCTTCAATATTTCTATCTAAATTCCAGAATATAACCAGAGATCAGAAGATTATTTGTTATTCCTATCTTAGTGCAAGAAGCTGCAACACAAAATATTTGTTTAGCATAAATTCGTATGATTTTATGGATATCCTTTCTTCCTCGCTTACCTTCAATTTTACGTGGGAGGTACGTTCGTTCAATTACGTACCATTTTTTCTAGTAATTTCTACGACAGTGTTTTTGCTGCCACCTTGCGTTTATGACTCAGGTGCAACAACTTCAAACACACAAATTCTCCGCTAATACCTTGATTACCAGTTTTAATTAGCCGCAAAAAGAACGCGCCAACGACGGCGACGAACTTCTAGGCGTACGGAGACTCTGGGGGGATGGCCGTCTTAGACGAGGATCATACAAGGTGCTGGGCGACGGGATAGAGATTAATCGCGCAGGGACTTGTTTTACGACGAAATCAACTTTCAAAACATGCGACTGTGTGTGGCACTTCTATTGCGCGAACACGAGCGGTAACACATTCTAGCCGGGCAACGGGCGGGCACAGGCTGCAAACCGGGGGCTGCAGGGTGGATAAGAATGTCCGCGCCGGCCCCGGTCAAGGGTTCGAGCCGTGTGGACCGAGCGGAGGTCGGCTTCGAATGCACCGAGCCTAGCGGGTGGGGGCAGTGATGCGAGAGGGAATTAAATGGCGACGCGGTCACGGCAATGAGTGTGTCTCCAAGGGAACCTGGGAAAGGAAGAAAGAGAGAGAGCGAGCGAGCGAGCAGTTCGAACCGGAGTCGGTGGCTTGAAATTTATCAAACGCAATTAAAAGTCGTAAATCAATACGCCGTAAAGCACTTGTTCAACAGGAAATACAGCGAACGCCAGGCCAAAGCGACGTCGACTCCTGCCTCTGCCGGTGCTGAACCCTGTTGAAGGACCAGCTGGATGTGGGAGAGAATCGCCGGAGGCCGTCGTCGACCCGTATGTCTATCGCTAAAGCGGTTCCCAAGGACTGCCGTAATCGTTAAACGAACTCAAAGATATAGTATTGGGTAGGTTTCTTGTCTAATAGCTGAATATCAAACGAGTTCTTTAAACACATTTATATTAAATACACTTTTAAAGCAATTGATGATCGTAGGAATAGAATAAGACAAAATTTACAACATCCTCTTTATAAACAGATTTGTCCAACATTTTAAAACATCAATTTCTCTGAAAACATTTATGGTTTCAAGCTCTCAAAGTATTTGTTACCATCTTGTTTAACCTTTCCTCCTTTTTTCAAATAAAGAAATCACCTGCTGGCTGCTGAAGATCATCTTTCAGCAAGAGTCATATGATCGGTAGCATTCTGCTGATCGATTAAAAGTGAATATGCATCGTCCATCGAAGGCTATCGATGTCTTCTATATTCAGATGTCCTTGAACAAGCCGTATCCATAACGCTCAAGTTATATTTGGCATTAATTTATTCAAATGAGATTATTGAATTATGTCGTGTTTGACCAACGAAGAAAAATTACAATGTTTCGAGATTGAAGAAACTGAAGACATTATATCCTAATGGACATTCATTTTCACCTCAAATACCGTACCATCTTCACCGTCCGTTGAACATTGTGAGGCCTCGTTAAGTACGTAGTGCCGTGCCTTGGAATACACTCACATGCCGAAGTGTCCATTCTTTCGCGCTCTATTGCGCCATCGCGCGCTGGTGATCGCGCAGGTTTCGAGGCTCATAAACAACGCACAACTTCTTCTCGCATTCGCCTCGGACAGGTTCGCCTCGGCCTCGGATGTTTACGACGTGCGACAAGTTCTTATTTTCGCCGGCGCGATCGGCGCATGCACAAATTGTGCAACATAAATTTTCACCTGCACACGCTGCGAAGGACTCGGGGCCACGAAAAGATCGAATGACCTGGCAGGCTGTGGAGTGGCCTCCGAGCAAAGAGCTCCGCTGGGATGCTGAACGGTGGCTTGAAAACCGTGAAAAATCTAATCAGCCTTCAGAGTGGTTGACCTTACGGCACGCGGCTTTGGTGCGGTGAAAATGGCCAGCTCCGAACTCCGTGCAGCTAGACGCCTTCTGCTTCGAAGGTGCCGTTAGAAACTGCAGCCCCTTTGGCTCGAACCGCACGTTGGCGGCACTGGAATGACGTTTTGCTGCAATTGCCCACGGTTGCAACAACGTCGGCGGCTCCGGGGCCAGCTTATCGTCCCGGGAATCAAATATAGTCATTTAGCGTCATAAAAATTAGCATAGACGCAAGTGGTGGGTTTGACCGCGCGATTGATCAGCTGGGAAGTCGTTGATAGGAAACATTAATTTGCCACGGGAAGGCAAATACAAGCCTGGAGCGCTGGAAAGTGCGTTATTCGGAAGTACCCGGAGGGTATGCAATGACGTTGAAGGTACTGCAGTGCTTGAGAAAAACAATTGATTTAATTATTGACATGTGTTAGAGGGAATGTTTAAGATTATGACAACCCGATCTGAACGCGTTACCATGAGACCGTCAAAACAAATACGTCAATTACGAGCATGTTTTGACGCACATTTGTTTTCCAATAGAAGTATATTTAGTTATCTTATTTCCTTGTATACAGAAAGACTTAAAAATGAATGTTATTTCTCGTTGAAACCTACATTATTTAACAGTTGTTATTCTCGTGAGTAATCCTATTTCCAATCGACAGGATTTTGATATCTTTCTCTTCGTTTTGCTCCGATGGTGTTCGAGAACCATAAACGTTCCCGGTGCACTCGATGCAAGCGAATGAATGGACAATGGCGCTGAACCCGACATACCTCCGAGCCTCTTCTCCGGTTCCCCTCCAACCCCGGACCTCCGGTGGCCGGATACCGTTCCCACCTTCCCATCGGCCCCGGGCACAAAACCCATTCGACGGTTTGGACGAGTTTTTAATCTTTTAATAAAGTCCCTGTCGCTTATGTTAGAGCACGTACACTGTCGAAACCGTCGGACCCTGCCCCTCCAACTGCACACCGCGTGTGTGTGTATCACCAAGCTTCGGGTTTTATTCCCTGCCGTATGTGACCCATTCGTTGAGGCACGTTCGGATAGATTTCCGGTCGGACTCGCCCGTTCCCGCTCGGTCGTTGCTGGGAACGGCCACGGCAAAGGAACGAAATCCACGACGTTGCATCCGTGGCCGTGGCGGATTCGGAGTTTACTGTTCCCAGCGCTCCCTCAGCGAAAGCATAATGTACGCGACACGTTGTTGCGCCACCCCGTGCGACACTGGAAGGTGTCTTTGAAAAGGGAATTTGTCTTTCTTTTTATCTTCATCGATTTGGTCCGCTGCTCGCTTGCACACCCACGGCTTGCACGGTTGTCGATCTTCAAAAGTGGTGACGTTCGTCGCTTATCCCCAGTGCAACTCTTTTTAACAAGATAGAACGGATTAAGTTGAAAAAAAAGTTCGAAACGTAGATTAAGTTCTACAGTGCCAACGCTGCCAATGTTCTACTTTTTTTGACCAAAATCGAAATTAATTCTCCCTTTTTTCATGAACCAACCGATTTTATTTTTCGATGACCGATTCACTCGTAATAATGAGCTTTGATGAAGAAATGAACCAATGGTAGAACAATAATAATAAACATAAACTTATACTACTATATCATCGCATGAATTGATTCTCCGATGCATCATTTTTTTACAACTCACATTGGGTTCGAAACGTTTTCAAATTATTTTGAATATATTTTGACTATTTTTCCAACCACTTGACCAGTTTGTTTTTAGTTTCTCGGTATTTCCCAGCCACCCGTTTATTCGTATTTTTTTACAGATATTTTTTCGGAAGATTTTTTTTATTATATTTGAGTGGTCGTAAAACTGCTCCACACGAGATTTGTTTGTTTTTCGTGTTTTTTAGCCACTCAGGGTAATTGAAATCTTTAATCATTTAATTTCACAAATTCATTCCCATATTTGTCTGAAAAATTTGTCACATTCATCGATAATATATTTTTGTATCGCCAAATTTTTACTTTTTTTACATGTAAACACTACTAAAGCCTCCTAAGAACCAAATTTCTTGTGCACCTTCTCGTAACTATACACTGACGCCTCATGTGAGAGTGACCAACATAGGATGAAAAGGAGGGTTTTTTTAGATTTTAAGATATGACATGCATATTTTCGTTCCAGCTTTGCCGTGGTCGTAATTTATGTGCCATAATTTAATGAACATCTTTCTCAAATCTAAGCTGACCGAAAAATAACACGGCGCGCTGTGACGCTTTCGCCGCTGCACTGCACCTCTCATGGGGTCTCCGGCCACCAGAAACCTGTCCCTCCGACCCCGATCCATGCTCCATGGGCGATGATTTACGGCCGAATCTAGCCACCAGTTCTTAGGGGCGTCCGATGCGAGGGCCAATAAACCGTCCACCTTCTTAATTACAGTTACAGGCGCGCACGGTATGAGGGGAGGATGCGAGGTGCGCCGTTCGCTAGACCAAATCTCCTTAAAAGTGTCCGATACCCAAAGTGTTACATTTTTTTTTTATCCTTCTGGCGAGAGCCACTTTTTTGTGGGAAGAAATGGCTGAAATGAGAAAAAATAAACGAACATTTTATCCACCACGGGAAGGAACAGCTTGAGCTTCTTCACTCACGCACGCACTCACTCACTCGATCACTCGACGCGCTCTTATAAATAACTCCTGGCCCAATATTTATGGACCCAATTTAGAGAAAAACGATAGTCCATTAAAAACTAATGCCGAAAATGTTGGAAACATCGCAACCTAGCTAAAACACGAATAAATTAACATCCACCGCTCGCTGGCTGCTAGTTTTCGGCCAGCTTTTTCGATCATTCTTTTTCCTGTTTCTTCTTTTTTCATTTTCGCGTCGGTTTTTTTCGTCGTTCAGATTTTGCGCTGTGCTCATCCGCAACCGATCCGATTCGATTCCGGTCCTGCGACCGACACCCGGTGGCCCACCGCCGCGGGAATCCTACGTGCCAAGTGTCCGCTCTAATCAGGTTTCGCTCTCGGAATCGGATGGCACTTTTCGGAACCCCGCGAAACGAAAAATAAACACGTCTATGCTTTTCCACCCTCCAGCCACCATTCCAACGACTTCCCCCCATCCGGCGGTGGCCGGGTTAAGGAATCAAATTAAAAGCAAACCATAACCGGTGTCACACAGGCCGCGTGTGGGTTCGTCGCTGATTTTCGGCAAATTCCAAACAACATCAAATCGCCAACATCCGCCAACAGCCTCTAACCCTCTCCACGGCCCAAACGGCTTTACGAGCCGTTGGGAGAAATCTAATCCTTTCGGCTGGCCCCTTCCAGCCCGCCCTGTCCCGGGAAAGAACTAAGACGACACACATAAACCGCCTTGTCTGGCCTTGCGTGGAATTTATGTAGGAAAATCTAAATTATTTGCCAACCTCCAGCGCACCCGATTGGCCCTGAAACGGCGGAGGGCTTCATTCCGGGGCTCCCGCTATCAGCTAGCACGATCCGTGAAGGAGCCCCGACCTCTTGCGTTGTGAGTGAAACCTTAATTGACTTTCAAATTGACCCGCGAATGGAAATTGCTATAAATTTCGGCGCAGTTGACGTGCGAAACAATCGAAAACACTATCTCTCCCCGAGACGGACTGACCTTGGCAGGAGCCCATCGGCTGGCCTATCGATCAGCGGCGATCAGTGATAGATAAATGGAGCTCGTCGTAAAACTCTCCCGTGTTAACTGTTCAGCATATCCTCAATGAAACTGATCTTCATCCTTTTGCGCCACCTGATCTCGCCAACAACAGACAGGCGTGCCTAGGGAAAGGGGAAGAAAAACCCCACCAAAATCACTGCAGGAAGTTTATGGCAGCTTCGGTGTGCTCTAAGAAATGTTAATAAAATGCAAAGCATTTCCTGGCTGATAAATATGTATGTGTGCGAAATGCCGAACCAAAGGTTGGCGCGTGCGCGAAAGTTTTCTATCTGCGAGGATCTTCTTTTCGGATGACCCAATTTTTAAGTAGGATGGTTTTTTTTTTGTAGCTAAAGCGATGCTTTAGTAAAACTGTTATCGAACTACTCAATAGATGCATAAAAATAGAAATGAATTTAGTTCATCTAGATATCATCCATAGTGAACGATACGAATTAAGAAACATTGCAAAATATTGGTGAATTTTTATCAGCTGTTGAAAATTCATTATACAATTTAAAAATAAACACTCTCGAGGATTTCTTGATTAAGCAATATTTGAAACCAATACAGTTTTTCCATCAGCAGCAAAAAAATCTTGCTTGTATTTTATCTAGATATCATCCATAGTAAACGATAGGAATTAAGAAACATTGCAAAACATTGGTAAATTAGAGTCTGCTGTTCAAAATAATTTATACGATTTAAAAATAAACTCTCTCAAGGATTTGTAGATTGCCTAATATTCAAAACCAATAAAGTTTTTTCTGTCCCCCGACCAAATTTCTTACTTGTAGATTTCTAAACTAGACAACTAAGAAAGTAATAACATTTGAAAAAGAAACACCATCGCAGCAAATCCAATTTGAAAATGAAAACAAAGTTTCTCTTTCATATGAGGTCTGGATTTTGATGCGGGTTAAGGGAAAAGTGCCGATAGGAAACTGTGAAGGGGGTAAATCGTCCGCGGGATACTTGCAAGTGCCAGCAGCGGTACAGGAAAAACAACTTCGCAACCGCTTTCTGGGCACCGCGCGCGTACGTAAGAACTAATCGTCGTCGTCGCAGGCTGACCTTGAGAACGACTTTTTCGCGGTCCGTCTCCGCTACACACAAACACACACCCTCTAATCCAGGTCCATTCGCAGCCACAGTTGGTGACGCTCATTTTTCATACCCGCCTCGAAGTGCCTCGCTCGTAGGTGGAAAAAGAACCGGGTGCTTGGGACCCTGGCCGCGAACGGCACGACGGCTCCCAAACGCCGTACACCGATGCACTTGCAAGCTGCAGCACGCCGATCGCACGGTTGCAGCACAGTTGCATGCCCCAGCTCGGTGGTGGGATGATGATGATGGCAAATAGTTTTCCTAGCCCGCGCGCGTGTTTCGCTGCTTTTAGAAGCTTGTCTCGGAGGGAATTAGACAGCTCCCTGCAGGCCCGGGCTCACCAGGGGTGGGCGAGAGTGAGGCGGAAGTGGGAGAGAGCGTTCGAGAGTGTTTGCGTTAGATAGACGCCAGAGACAAGCCGAATGGAACGGGGGATGAGGTGGGTAGAACGCAGGAGGTAGATCACGAAACAGGTTTGACTCGTATTTCTAAGCAATTAAAATATTACTTTACTACCTTCCGTTGCAGCGGCAGATATGGCTCCCTTTCAAACCCCAAACCTCCCGTGCTCGCTCCTCGGATTCCACCCACTAGGTTGGCCCTTGAAACAAACCCCCCCTCGGACAATTGGCTTGTGCGCCGAGCGGGACTTCCCATGGGAAGCAGTTGACGAAGCCGTGTGGGGCGATCGTTAGAAACATGGGAGCGTCTCTAAAACTCCGAACGCGTCTATATCCTAGCGAACGCGAACGGCCCGGCACGCCAGGCGGGAGTTTCTCATAAAGAACGCCACCTAGCCACAACGGAGAGTTTGTTTTACGGTGTGAGGTTATAATTTCATACGATACGATCAATGGCAATTGGAAGTGCAACAAGCAATACGAGTTTCACGGTGTAAGAAGCTCTCGTAAGTATAAAATTATAACAAAAATGATTCATTTGTATAAACGCATTCAAATAAATTGCAAAAGGTTTAGTATTTATTTTCAATTAAAGGCAGAAACACAATTTACAAAACAAATTTATCAAAATGTTGTCACAAACTGTTTATATCTAAGGTAAGATACTGTTAAAGAATACAAACAATTGACTGAAATGAAACAATTAAAAAATTGATACATATTTTGAAATTCCAATTTTAATATATACAATTATGTACATTGGTAAAAGTTCTTAAACAAACCGGGAAAAAACAAGAAGCAACTAATTTGAATAATACTATCCCGTAATATTTTAGAATACAATGTCTATTCGTTTACATATAAATATCTTGATAACCCTCAGAAACCCCTTAGGGTTGCCATGGAGCACCTATCAATTTTCGATATCTTATAACGGTACGCCCAACAGAAAATAAAAAAACGTTATCCTCCAAATCGCACACATTTTCCCCACTTTGCTCCGGCCTTGTGTCTAACACACTTGTGGAATGACCGAACATCACCGGAGGACAAATGCGAATCGAAAAAAAAACAGAACTAAAAATTAACGCCAAAACTTTATCTTTCCGCGTACGGTGTTTGTAATACCAAGGGCCTTTCGCCACCAAAAATGCATGGCCAGTTCGTGGCATGGCTCTAGCTACACATCGGCCCCACCTTATCGCGCCGAAAGAATCTTACCGTGGATTATTCTAATACATTTACCATGCCATCGAAAAGGCCCGCGGGAAGGAAGCGGCACAGAACAACAACGGTGGAACAAGAAACAAAATATAAAAACTAAAGGACATAATGAAAGGGAAACCACCAGCAGATCTTGCCCGGTTCCAGGCGCCAGGAACATCCCATTCGTTCGCTGCATACTCTGCCCTTTTTCCTTCCGTTCCGCAGAGCAATTACGCAAACCAATGCGAACGATTATGTTCGGGACTGGGGCAGAATACGCCGTACTCGTAATAACCTATGATTAGGGCGAGAAGCGGGCAGCAGCAATGGAGGACCTTCACATTTGGAAATTGGAATGCGGTGCAAGGATGTTGGCGCTGCCTGGAAGAGCGACAAGTGGCAGTTAAGAAAATGGTTCAACTTTTGATACGCTGCCAATACAACTTTTCGAGTTAGGGCTCACCATTTTCAGCCTCCCGCCTGGAGGGCATGGATGCAAATCGGCACAACATCCACGATCGTAGCCGAGGGATCTTCTGTGATTCCTAGGACGGGATGATTTGGCTTTGATGTTGGCTTCCCGTAATACACGTGAACATATTACGAGAGATATTATATCACAAAATTTGTAACAGACATTATTTTATTTCCAAACTTCTGAACATTATCCTATTTTACACGTTCTAAAGTGTCATCATCATTAGCCGGTCGAATTAATGAATCGAAGAGCACGAAAGCTCCTGAAGCAACAACGTACATAAACATCGCGGTAATGACGTCATTTCGATCGCCCGTTGGCCATTTCTGTTGATTTCTCTCGATGTCCCTCGACAATAAGGATATGCAGGATTTTGCGGAACACCGAGGGGAAAGCTCTTATTTATTTTTAAACTACTTCGCGATTAAATACGATGTCCTACGGCATGCAGAAGTTCTCTTCCATGACATTTACTTTTCCCACACATACACACTCACACACACGCACATCCTGGTTCGAGGATGAGTGCTCGAACCATATTCAACCGCAAAACCGATCTTGAGGTTACTTCTTCCGCTCACTTTTCCGCCTCAAACCCAACTTCCTTGCCTCACACATTTCTTCGAATATGGTTTCCCCGAGCCCAACACATACTTACATGGCGCGTGTCCTGGCGGTATTTAAATTTACATAAATATTCATGCTCACTTTCGTGCCACCCGTTTCAGTCTCCCGGCCCGAGCACGAGCCGGCAAGGACATTCCTTCCTTGCGGACCAGGCCGAGCCCTTCGGCCGGCGCCCAAATGTCTTCGGGATAAGTGAATGTATTTCGATTGTTTCCTGTGGTTTTTTGCTCGTTTGTTTTACTTGCATTCTTCTTTTTTTTCCTCCTGTCCTGCTTCGTCCTTGTTTTTCCTTGCTTTTGTTTCACTCCACCCAGTTTAGCGAAAGGATCGATTTCGTATGCATAGATTTTTGCCACACGACACCATTGGTTCCGTTCCGGGTTTTCGGTGTCTTATTTCTTGGGCAAGCATTTTGTTTTTTTTTCCTTTTCGATGGTTACCCAGCCGCTTCCAGCATCCCGGACCGATGTCCCGGCCGGTATCACCTTAACCCACTGCGGGGTGAATAATTTATTCAGGAAGTTATTTGGCCACACAACTCGATTCCCATTTGATTCGATTCCGGGTGGACAGCGGGCAGCGGTCGGGCGAGGTCGCCAGTTTTTCGTTTTTCCTTTTCCGTATGGGAAATCGTTTCGCGTTTCGTTTACTCGGAACCGATCATCTGTCTTGTGGATTTGCGGGCGCAAGGCAGAAAAAAAGGAAAAACATCCTGTTCCACTGAGGATGGAAATGGATAACCGGGTGATAATAGCATTTGATTGAAAATTCAATCGAGCGCCGTGAGGAGAGGAAAAAAACGCTTTCGCACTGTTTGAAAAACTCTGGCAACCACGGGAAACTAAAGAAATTAAGATAAAACCTTAATTGCTCTCCGATCGATGTTCAATTGCTTCTACCTTCACCAAACAAACCCTTCCAGTCACGTTGCGAGGTTTATTTTCTTTTCTTTAAGAACAAAATTCCATTTTCCCGTGTCTCGGTATCATATCGGCTTACACCCGAAATCGAATCCTCAAATACCCTTTTGTTGCTCGGCCGGTTCAAAGGGGAACGTGCGACACAAGAAAACCGACGTAAGAGAGTGGACAAGCTGACTCGATCTGGTGGCGAGTCAGATCAATCAATCAAACACTGGAATCAAATTTCATACCTCTCAAAATAGCCCTTTTCCTTCCATTTCTTTCGCTTTTAAAAGTCACAAAGTTGCATCCCTTACAACGGGGGAAAATTTGTCACCTTCCACCGTTCCCTTCAACTTCCCTTTTCCACACTGCTGTCGATTACTTTTGTCCATTTGTCGTCGGTAAATCAGAGATATTGGGAACTCAAACCTTGGGTGTGTCGAAAATGTGCTTTTTTCCCTCATTTATTTTTCCAAGGCTGGCGCTTGCTTCGGACAGGGCGGATTTAAGGCCCTTCCACCGTCTGACCTTACCTTACAAAGCCCTCTTTTGTGTGTGTCTAGTTTTTCTACCTCTATTTACCTTCGCACATGCTCGAAAAACATCGAACAGAAAAAGGGTCCGATCGATCGCCGGATTATCGCCGATTCGTTTGGGCCATGTTTCGTGCCGAATTTTCGTCCTGCCGTGATCTCGATGCATTTGTGCCACCACGGGTCACAAGGGGTCAGATAATCGATGAACACCAGAACCAACTACCACCACACCGTTAGCAGCCCCGTGCAGGACATTGGTGTGACATTTCGTCCCTTTTTCAGAACCCGATCCCGAAGGCAGCACCTCAAAAGCACCCTTGCATTTCATGACCGGGGGTTTGTGTTGAAAGTGGGGAATGGGTGTTGAGCAGTAGAGCACAAAAGGAACCGCTGCCAATTACAGAAAATTTAGCAAAATATTTGACGCGTGTCCATTTTCCACGGCCGAAGCTTCCGGGAAGTCGACGGAATCGGACGGGAACTGCATCCCTTTCCGAAATCCTCGATCGCATCCGATAGCACTGCAACCTCAGGGTTTTTCCCTGTGCTTCAGCTGCGGTCATACGTTAGTCCATTTACGCTTTTCCGAGTCTGAAGGCTCATCATACTGCATTTTCAACCTACGTTGAAGGTTTGATGAAAGGCGGTATAAGATCGATTAGTTTCAAACATCACTACGATTAAATTGACCAAAAGTCGGCGACATCAGCGTGTGTAAATCGTTAATCTGCGTGAAAAGAGGTTTTATTGACTTCATTTACTCATTTTCCAGATTCAGTTGATTCTATGAGATGTGTTTGTCTAGATAAAAATGAATTCAGAAAACACACAATCGAACGTCGTAAAAGTATATGTAATATCACTCGGTATGGAATGTCATATAACCGGGCACCTCTCAATTAACACGTGTGGGTAGCAGAGAAGAAAAGAAACAAGCAGTTGCAATGTTGTTCCCTGCCAAGCAAATAAAATTGTCGTTTGATATGGCCTCTGCTAATCCCACTCGTTGCAGTTTCTAGCGGGCAAACTTCAAGCCACTTACAAGGCGAGCGCAATTTATCTCCCGAACTGGTGCAACTACGACTCAACGTTACGACGACAACTTTGTACCGAATCTGGTTGCAGTGGCAAGCTTGTTTAGCAACCGCCTCGCACTACCGAGCGTCGAAAAGACCGGCGGTTGTTAAATGGTTCAAGTTGGTATTTTCTTTCTAGTGGTCTTCCAACTCATCGCTTAAAAGAATACGATTTAAAACAAGTTCATCTTGAAATCATGCTTATATCCTTCTAGCCATCAATCTTTGCCTAGTCCCGAAGAATCCTCTGCACCGTCGGCTATAATTAGCCCCAGGGTTACTTCAACCACCGAGCAACCCTTTTTCGGATACAAGTCCCGCGTCTTATCGGTGTGGCGGGCGAATTATTAATGGGTTGCCGCACGTACGCAACGCATTTAAATTAATAATATATCATCGAGATAAACAATTATCACAATTTGTCAAATTTAAATTAATTACTTCTCACCTTATCGGACACCGGCGGATTGGCGAGAGATTGCGTGCATGCGCCTACGGGGCGCGGGGGAGAAGAGACGAAGCAACCCCACGGGAGCGGGAGTTGAAGAATGATCCACAACGGGGAGATAAAAGATGCGCATCTATTGCTCGCCCGCCGGTACCACTTGTCCCAAAAGTTACCCCTTTCCGGGTGCGGGGTATTTCAATGTCTTCAACGTCCCTCGAGGACTTTTCCAGCGTTCATTTAAAAAACCGCCAGAGGGCGTTGTTCACACGCCAGCCCCAGCAACGCAACGGCCTACCGGGTTGGGATGAAGTTGTTCAATCCTTTCCATTCACCCGCACGATGCATAGTTGCGGTTTGTGTGGCGAGATATCCTCGTTCTTCCTCGCCGAACCGTCGCCCGTTTGCACGAAAGTGAAATTTAATGCCCATGCCCGTCGATCGTACACGCACGCACGCATCGTTGGAAAAGCCCTGCGAGTCCCTGGTGGACCGCACTCGTCCCACAACTTAGCCTTGGCGTTATCTGGGGCAATGAAAAAAGGCAAATTATGCGCGCATGATTAGGATAACAAGGCGAAACAGAAGGGTGCCGGGTTAAAACTCGGTGTACACCGAGAACATTATTGTTCCTCCAAAAGGGATGTGTTGGAGAATTCACAAAATCGTTGCTCGCCACGAAAATGGCTCCCATTGGGAAGGGTTAAGTTTTACGACTTTTCACATGCTTCCCATGCAAAACAGGGGCAACTTTAAGCTAGCAAAGTGAATTGCTTCCAGTTGTCCTTGACGGATGGTGGGTTTTAAGGGACTTCATATTTTGTCAGGAGGGTAATTTTTCTGTCAATTTGAAACAAAACATAAATAAGTTTAAGAATTTATTAGCAAAAAAGGTAAAGTATTAATTATGAAATACATAAAGAAATGTGGGTGGAATTTGAGGGATCGACAAAAGTGCATCAGAGAATCGAAAAATTTAATGACAAGAAAATAAGAAACGACAATCAAGCTGGAAACTAAAATTCTAAAATCCAATGATCAATGATTAAAAAATTGAAACATTGTGCCTCCATCCCGTTTTTGTCCGATTTATGTCAACTCCCACAGTTCACCCGTTCACCTGCTATGACGAACAATCCCGTTGATTTTCAGTCAAAGGACATGGACTTTATTCCGTTTCGGGGAAAAGCCAGCTCCTGCCCATGGCACGATGTACTCGTAAATGTTTATCGCTACCATCGTACGGTTGTACGTGTGCACACGTACGGTTGCACAACGTTGCAAAGCCCAGCTGTATGTTTGGCCCACCATTCCGGGCAGAGCCGAGTCGATTACTTTTGATAATGGATGAGTAATGATATGCTTAATTTGTAATAATTTATCTCTTATCGGCCCCGCAAATGGAGAGTGAGAGAAAGAGCAGAGAGAGGCGCTGGAACAGCATTTCGACCGAGCCTACCGTGTGGCCGGGAGGGCAAGAACAACCGCAAGATTAACGGTGACGTGCGTGGGTGGTGAGAAGTTTCCCACCGGAGGCTGATAAAGCTGACACCGACAATGGTGGTGGACCTCGGGGTGGAAGAAAAAAACGACCCTCTCCGGGTGGAAAGATAACCACAATCTCGTTTCCTTTCCCGCCATTTCTAATGCTGGCGGGATAATTAATTCAAGCTCATTTTTGCGATTCCCGCTCGACGTGTTTTAGGCGCAGCGCTTCTATTCTTCCGTGCTTTTTCCACCCGCCGAACATGATATGACTGCCCAGTTTGGCCTTCCCTCCCTCCCAAAAAAGTGTCAAAAGACCGAAATAGTTGACGCTCCACCAGGAAGATACCAGCTCTTCAGGGTGGTTCCATCAGTATGACTTCACCGAAAAACCTTTCCACCTTCACGAAATGCTTCACACTTAACCTCGTTTCTGGCCAAAGAGGGGCGCTGATGAAGTCAAAGATTAATTATTCATCGTTGATAGACGAACTACTGACACTGGGGCGAATGGAGCGGGAGTGGGAAAACCAGGGTGAGCATTCGATTTGAAACCCCTCGTGAAAACCCCCGTTTTCCCCACGCGCAACCCTACCGAAAGACATGTCGAAGATAAGCGAGAGGAAATTAATGCACCTCAGGCGGACTTCCATCAAACATCCTCTGCAGAAGTAGCAGATTTGGGGGCAAAGATAGTGTCGAACGGAATCTTTTCTTTTTCTTTTGTTTTTTGGGTTAAACAAAGTTTGCTGAATTAGGCCTCGATGCTAGGAACGGTTTTTCTTAGCTAGTCGGTATTAATGATAAGATACCACTTATCCAGTGTTGAAACTCAAAAAGACACCATTAGATACTTACCTTCACTCAATCATTCCTTTTCAAGAGTTTTCCATTTTTTCATCGACAAAACACATTTGAGATACATAAGCAATAAGTTTTTCGGCAACAAGAGTTGATGAAATTTGCTTCTCAAGAAATAATACAATCAAACAAAAATTAAGGTAGCAGAGAACGAAACCAAACAATTGCAATTCGGATTTTCCTTTACCAACACCAAGCAAACGTCAAAAAGTTCCACACCCTCCAGCTAAGCCCCGCACTGGGACCAATCCATCATTCTTGGCCGAGTAGAGTAGAGTCCACAACAGCGGAACGGATGGGCAACAGCATGTTTTCCGCCCGGTCAATGGACGCATTTCCTCGTGGACTCGTCAACCGGAAAACCCGGGAACGCTAGCCGATAGATCGGCGCCCGGCGCTGATCGAAGTACCACCCGAGGTCCCTGAGCACAATTTTCTAATTAATTAAGCTGTCATCGCCACCACGGATCGCCCGAAAGGTTCGTTGTGGCCGGTTGCTTACGGGAGGTTTGACTTTTCCTCGGTATGACTTGTGAAGGTTCGTTTTGATTCGTGACCGTTGACTTTTGCTAAGAAGAGAATGGAAATTAAAGCAGCTAGTCCTTCTTTGGCCTGATTTAGATCTAGAATAATAAAAACTGAATACAATAAAGTGATATTCAAAACAAGCAAAACATATTAATACATTATGTTCTCTATGTGTGTACTTACAAAACAAAATGTTAAAGCACGGAAATGGAAATGTATCGAACAAAACAAAATCCCGATTGGCAAAACACATTTCCCTTCACTCACTGATCATTGCTTACGATAAAAATACTAAAAGTAAACGTTTTGAGCGAAATAAAAGAATTTTCCTCGCACACTTGCACATGGAAAAATACAACAAAAATGACAATCAGTCGTTAGCCTTCAGCCTGAAACCTATCTCGATGCGATTGCGGCCCTCTCTACTTCGCTAAAACCATACCGAGCCCATCGGTCCCACGAGAATAAGGTGTACCGCGTAGCATAAGACCGGCGGAAAAGTGTTGCCTTGTTGGATATTTGTTTTCCTTTTTTCCTCCTCGCTGTCCGCTATCGACGGAACGGGCGTTGAGTTAGTTCCGTGTAACGGTCTTAATTTTAAAACCACCCTCCGGAGGATTATCACCCCCGGGGTGAATGGATGGAGGGGAGGGCGCTTGCAGTAGAATTTTCCGCCCAAACGGCCGGAACGAAATCCGCAAGGGAGTTCCGCGACGCAGACGGTGCCGGGAAAGGTAATGAAACGTTATCTACCCTTTTGCTTAAAGGTGCATCGTCCGCATTGGTGTCACGAGGGATAACGCCGGAAAATGTTCGATCGTCGAAACCGATTCCGGAAGTAATTCGGTTGGAAGGCAAAAGGAAAACTATCACAAACAAAGAAGCGTATCGGTGCTGGAAATATCAAGATTTTAAATTTACATTTTTCTCGAATTGTTTCTGCTAATCCTTTGTTTTCTTTGATGCTGTAATATTTCAGATTTCGATTTAATGTGAAATAAACTTTTTCCAAGTATCAAATGGCAGTCCATTTTCTTTGAATAATATTTGCCAAACCAGCGAATCGTTTATTCTAGAGTTGTGTAAATCGGATTCAGATTCATGAATCTGAATGAATCTCTGCCTTATAAGGGATTCATGAATCTTTCGCCGCGACACACCAAAGGATGTAAAGTCACCAACCAAAAGTCGGTTGAGGGACCACCTTTTTTTTTTTTTTTTTGGTCTCAATGTCCACGCCTATGACAGAATCGGGGAGATTCATGACAGAACCATGAAAGATTCATGAAGATTCATTAAGGTTTCGAAAAATTCATTAAGCTTTGAATATTCGAATCCGCAAAGATTCATGAATCCATCTGAATGAATCTTAGGTAAAAGATTCATATGAATGAATCTCGCCAAAAGATTCATTAAGCACAACACTAGTTTATTCCCGTCTATTACCCACACACTTGTCTGCAATGCAATCATTAATTTCACCGCAGCACCTTAAACAGTGCCATTTTCAGGTCCATTTCTCTTGAATCGCGTGCCGGGCAGCATAATCTTCATCAACCGACCACAAAAAGGCCCCGTTTATGGCGGCGTGCAAGTGCAACCCTGTGGCGACCCTCTCCCTCCTTTTCGTCGGGAGTGTGGGGGGAAGGAAAAAAAATAACACAGGAGACACCCAAATGAAGTCATCTCGCTCGCTTCGGAACATTACTTTTCGCTGACGACCCCCCCATTCATCAGCAATCTGGTGAAAATTCTCGCCCCAAACTTTGGCTCTTCTTCCGTTGGCTCACTTACCACAAGTCACTCCTTAGAATTTCCATCCATTTTTATGCACCCCGTCCGGTGGCTCCTTTGCCCTCCGCTCTCCGTGCCGGACCGTCTGACGTGGATTATAAAATTTCCATCCATTCATCACCCCGATTCCGCCTAACCTTTCCCGAAAAACGGCCCCGGCACCGGAGACGCCGGCGCGCGGTTCGTTCAGTGTGTGTTTATAGTTTGCGGAATTGAATATGATAAATATTAATAAGATGCAACAAGTAGCTGACAAATTATGTAAATATTCTGTAAACATTCCATCCGTTGTGGATTTGTGGACGCTTATGCGCTTCGTCCCGCGTTGAAACCGGGTCGTTCGGAACGAAATGGAGCTGTGAAAGTGTTTTCATTCTTGTTTTGCGCTTTAATCGATCATTTTACATTTTTCCATCATGTTATTTTGAACCTGCGTTTTTGTTCAACTTGAAGATGGTTCTTTACTGGTGCATCCTTTCAACGTAAAGGATCGGAAAACTTTACGCCATCGGATCAAAATTAACGGGAACTGAACCGGATAAAGGATAACCATATCGAGAATCTTTTCGCAACGGTAGCTCCTTCATCCGGTGGCACAGTTTCGCAAACATTTGTCATAGGAAATGTGACCCCGCCCCCGGGAATGAATCCCTTTTTTGTTCCTACCTTTTACCGACGAGCTGTTGTTCATATAACTGTTCCTTGAACCGGTTCCACCGGTCGCGATTTGAGAACACACTGGCAATAATTAATATCCCGATCCGGCTGGCAAACGGTAGCGAGTCAGGAAACTTTTGGCACGAAAAAGCGAAGCCATAATTGCTCCATCAACCCTATAATTATGGCACGGAAGGGAAGAAGTTTTTTGTAAGGAGCTAGTCTTTTTTTTTAATTGTGTTTCTTCACAGTTTTTTCTCTTTTTTCTGGTTGGTCCTTTTATGCGCACAGTAAATGCTGCTAAAGGAACATACCATGCCAGGTAGCAGCGCGGGTTAATCCTTTCGTTTCTTATGATATCCTCAACCAGTTGGTTTATTCTTTCTAACACTTGGCAACTTGGTGACACGCCCTCAAGGTTTTCTTTTCTTCCCAAAAATCTTTCTTTTTCAGCGCTTTCCTGATGGTGAATTAGGAAATACTACACATCCTTCTGCTCACTTAAGATAAGCTCTTATAAAATAGATTTGTCTAAAACAAATATGTTTTGATTCTTTTTCAAGTTTATTGAGACACATAAAATATAGCTGACCGATGAGTAAAAAAACGATCTAAGCTGTCATTCAAACAGTTCTAAAGTCGTCAAATAAACACACCTTTACGTGACAAGAGCGGTAGGTAATTAGAGATACCGAGATTAATTTGATATCAAAAACCCAAAACTCATCGGTACGTCAGCGACCATTCATTCTTAAATATAGGTGTCGGTTACTCGATGATTTCTTCCCGCGCCATGTCCTGAAAATGGATTAGGACCACTCACCCGTACACGCGAACCACCGACGGCTTCCCACCGGGCGGTCGAAGCCCCTCACTTCACCCAACTTCCTACCCGCCCCGCGTGCAAAACTTTACCACCAACCCGTCAATCGCGCTCGTCGTCCAAAACGCGTGTTAATAACACCATTAATAAATATCCAATTATCTATCATTCCAATAACATAATATTTCCCTTCCAAGATCCATTTCGCCGAAACCGAAGAAAGCTTTTCGGGCCGGGCTGAAGAAAACCTGAAACCGCGCGGCCCTCGCAGTACGGTCCATTTTCATGGTGAATTCACTGGAAACTCTGGCCCAAAGGGTCCCCGCCAGGAAGGACCACAAGCGCGAACCCGATGACGGAGAAACTGGAGCGTCTTCGCGGGGCGACCAGAGACGGTGAAGTAGGCAAAGCAGAGAGGGGGAAACAGCCCCAAATCGAGCCACACTAACCACAGGGTACCCGGGGTCGAAAATCTGATAAATGACCGCAGTGATTTGTTTCGATTGGAACACGAGAAATATCAATTAAATAATAAAACAGCATAATATCACACCTCCTGGAGGTTGGACGGCTCGTGGGGTTGCAAGTCAATTTTATGAGTTTTTCGGTCTCGAACACTTTTTTTTATGGTTTGCTTCCTTTTGCTTTCCAAGTATCGTTTTTTTTTTTTTTTTTTTTGGAAAGCAGTAACAAGTAAAACTGCATTTAAAGTAATGAAATAGAATAAAGAAAAAACAAAATGGACGAGTGAAGAACATGTTACCAGGAGTTGGTCGATTATAACAAAACTAATTAGAACAAGATTATGCGATTCTGATATGTTTGGGTTGTATTGAAAAACCATCATTTATCGTCAGCTTCGACGAACTCAGAATCCTTTTTTTAATTCAAAACAGCTTACCAAACAACAATAAACAAGTGTTACATTCACAGCCAAAACGTACAGATATATTTGATGCATGTTTTTCACACCGAATATTTGATAACTGTTGATACTCGTAAGCGTTTGCCGGGGCAGGAAAAATATGTTCCATCCATCGTAACGTCGCGTGCACCGCAGGATTGCGTCCTGTTGACGCAAACAACTGCTACCGTTTTCGGGTTTCCTGGGAGCCCTCACGGTTCCGAGAAGTAGCTTCGCTGCCGCTTTTCGACGCGAGATGATGATAGACTTTCGATTAAGATGGATTACGATCGGACGCCCGGCCTACGCCTGGGCGGTTCGCAACACGTACGATTTCGTGGTGATTGGAGACGCCTCTGCGGCGATGGCTTCGAACACGAGACCAGACGTTGCCACGAACCTCCCTAGGCAGGCGGGCACCGGACCGCGACTGTCATTCGGATGGTTGATTGATTTTGATCGATCCCTCGTTGCGTCGCGCGGGAACGAATTCCTTTCCTTGCGCCGAACGAGTCCCTCCCCAAATCCCGAAGCACGAAGAATCTCACCATTCGCCGGACAGCGTACATTGTTTTTAAGGTTTTGTCGGTTGCTGTCTTTCGGGGCCCCATTGGTCAGCTTTTCGACGGTGGTGTAAAGTTACCCGCCGTGGCGTGGGGAAATTCTTCATCTCTCCCACCGACCGACCGATGACTCAACAGACTCGGTGGTTTCATTACAAACGGTTACGCTAATGGACCCGCCTGCCGCAAGACGTGTCGTGCTGACGAGTCGAAACCGCCGTTCCAACCGTTCTTCGCCGTTTGCGCGGAAGTCTCTTAGACAACAACGGGAGAGAAAACACACATCCCCCGAAAGCCTTTTTTTTCAAATGAAAGAAACAAGACTTTCTTCAGCGTGGAGCACCAAGTAGCAGCGAGCCTGAAAACGGGTATGTAATCAAAATAAATAGCCAACAATCCATCACATGTCATTCTTTAACTTATAATACTGTTAAGTAGGCATCGAGCCTCTTTTCACGCCACAGAGAGACTCACGAGCGGAGTGGCCGCGGCGGTGACCGACAAGCGGACGAACGAACGAGTAGACGCGTAACGAGTTCGCGGTTGCATTCTTTCCGTCGTTCTTCCCCGCCCCCCAGCGAGCCCCCACGACCGTGGGCCACCGGATTCGGACTCGATTTTTGACGAATGGTCTTTAGGCTCCATTCATTTGCTTGAAAAGCTCAACACATTTCGACAAGAGGCCGAAGACGCCCAACGAGCAACGAACGGATATTTCTTCATTCCGGCAGCGCCACCCGTGCGCCCCCGTGGTAGCATGAAGCCACGGGACAGCGAGCGGGAGTATCGATCCTTCCGTACCTTCCGAACAATCCGGCAATCCATCAACAAACTGCGCACGTGAAGGAATCCCGCGAAGAAAACGGTAGCTAAAATAAACACTTGCAGCTTTAAAAACCCCGACCCGAGTGCGGGAGGAACGCCCTTGACTCGAGTACGGCTGGGGCTCTTAGGGATGCCCCTAGCGCTTTGGGTCTGGCAGATGGTCCAGGGTCGCGTTCTTCACACTTCCGATGCGCTTTGCGAGCTGCCTGAGACGAGTGTTGAACTATCGCTTGACGGGGCTTACCTGTGCCGTTTTACGCATCGAAGCTTTTAACCACATAACAGTTGGTATTTTTCAAAAACGTTTTTGGTTATAACTCCGTGAACATCCAGGATCTTCAGATGTTCGTGTTCGATGAATATTTTCGGTAGTATTAATCACAACCTATTAAACACCTTATTTGTAATTCAACCATGACAAGCAAATCGTTTGATGCTTTTATATTTTCCTCATCAAACATATGCGCCTTAGAAGATTTTCGTCAATTCCAACGATTGACTTTTGATATCACCATCATTCCGTGCGTCTTCCAATCCAACTCCGACCGCCGAACATGCAATCCCTTTAATCTCGTGTATGCAAATTCAATAATTCAAAGGATTTTGCAACCCGAAAGAAAATGATACAAAAATGACCACCCCGAAGCCCTGCTGGAATACGTTCCCGTTGATTACTTTCCGTCTGGATTGAATTTCTTACTTTACTCCTTGTGTTTTCTATCGCCCGTTCTTCGGCAAAACCTAGCAGAGGTTAGCTTGTTTACTCTATGCTCCTCTTCGATCTTCATCGCGTACCGCTATCGATTGCACCTCCCCGGTGTCCGTTTGGCAATTTTCTTCACACTGTCCACTCCTGCCATCCGTTACTGAGCGTGTCCCAGTGCTTTCTTTTGATCTTCGCAACCCGTGGGGGGATTGGCGAGCGTTTTTGATTTTATTTCGATGGAATCAAATTTGCATAGACACGTCCGTGTTTCTGTTAGATGCATATCGACGCCCGGGGCACGGGATGGCATGGACACTATCGCGTCCGGGCTCCGGTGGATTCACGGGTGGGAAATAATTACCAAGAGAGTCTGAATCTTGGAAACATCCTTCGACTGTTGAAATCGAAATTTTCCTTTCAAGAAATATTCTGCGAGCCACTATAGTTTTCTAAGAATCCATTAGTTATATCTTAAAGAACTTTTTAATAAGAGCATATTTCAATGAATGAATGAATCAACAAGATCTTTTTCAAACAAAATCCATCACATCTCCCAGTCGGTGACGTATTCTCACCAAATACTTTATAACTGTTTCACTTGGCAAAATATCGAATATCGGTTCCCGTTAGGTCAACTCGAATCCTTTCGCAATCGTTTCTAGGATACACCTTGCTTCCGTTGTGTATGAAATCTACAAAAAAAACATCTCTCAAAAAACTGTACTCTGCCTTGTCCAAGAAACGGGAGAACAAAAGCTATCAGAAACCAAACCCAGGAAACGAAACACCACCAGCGGCTCACTATCGATGCCATCCTAGGCGTGGGAAGGAAAGATCACCGGTTCTCCGTGATGCACCCTTTCCGGGCCGGGGATTACACCCAGGCAGAGGGCAGTGTGTGCTCGTGATAAATGGGATCCCCGAATAAAATTGATATCAAACAAGATAAACACCCGGCCACAAACCGCCCCGGCAGGGAGATCAAATGACCGATGCTCGAAGGTAAGGAAAAAGAAGGAACCGAATCCTTTCACCGGCTCGAATTGGATTGTCGTACCGCTTTCTCCGGGCTTTGTTACGCTGGGTTCTATTGCTGGTGTTCCTGGCCTGTCGAAGGAGATCGTCGAAGCTAATAGAGACGTCGAGCGCGTATCCGAATGATCGAGGACACTGGGCAATGAACTTTGGGATGCTGCGAGGATCAGTGGTGTTACATTTTTTATGTTTTCCTTAAGCTTTACAACACCCACGGTGTGTGTTTGTACTCCGACTCTGGGAAAAATTGTTACGTAACGAAAGAGTAACAAAATGATGTTACACAGAAAGTGTCAGCTTCGGAATCCGTTAGTTTGGGACCATGGGAAAAAGCTGATCTTGTGTGTCAAAGGGTGCTGAGCTGCAATAATTTTCTTTAACAAGGATTAACACTGCAGGACACTGAAACATGGTTCAAGAAATGGGTTATTACACTACAAAACGATAGTAACTACCAACATAAAAAAGAGTTTTGTGCTGAGTGGCGAGAAAAATATATGAAACATTCTTATAAACATCAAGCACTTTCAACCTTATGCACCACCGGATTTCCGGGCTTATCCCCGAACGCTAACGATCTCAACACATTCGTACCGGATTAAGGCACTTCCTCGTGGCCAAAGGGGGAACATGTGGTTGCGAGTTTGCGGTGTTTAACGAATTTTAGCACCCATCATAATTGTCCCGAGGCGGCGTTACGGTCGTCCTTTCCTCTGCCGACACATGCTAGGGGTGGAGTCCGCCAGACATCGCACCATCTGTGACATCCTGCGGCAGCATGGAAGGGAAGAAAAAAATTAATAGAAAGGTCCCCGTTCCACGCAGGGGACGCCCGGGACAAAATCACATCCCGGAACTGGACGGGCATTTGTCCAATTTCGGTGAAAGTGTTGCTAACGGGATGTCCTTCGTGCTGGGTGTTGCTACTGTTGTTGTTGTTGGGAACTGCGGTGGCTAATGACGGAAAACCACGAACACAGTGAGCTGGGCAGAAGCTTGTTTGCTGCAATCATGCCGACCGCACACAAACCAAAAAAAAAAACAGACAGAGAATAGACAGAAATCCCAATAAAAAACAATATTTCTGTCCCCTTGTGTTTGAAGATTTCACTTAGTTTCGCTAAATCCCACAAATAGTGCTGCCCGACCGTACGCTCGTCCGCTAGCCGGGCTAAATACTCGCACATCTTGCCAGCGAGGACAGAATTTTCCTCTTTTATCCCTTGGATTGTTGTTTTTTTCCACGCAACACTCCCGCCTCAACAGGCGTTGTTCGTTATTGTTTTTTATCCGTCCCCTTGTTTTGTGCGAACTCCTTCCACAAGACAAATTGTCACATTTCATCAACGAGAGTAAAATTAAATCAATCAAAGAAAATATACAAACAGACATTCGGTCCAGAGTGTTCGCCTTTCGGCTGTTATGACAAAGATGATATAAAAAAGGAGATGACGGACGTTCAACTCATGCCTAGGTCCTGAATGTCCAGAATTCGCTGAAAGCGTTTAAGCAATCTGTAGTTTGATTCAATCTAACCAAAATTCGGCACGAATCCCCAAAATAGGAAATAAAAGCCATACATTAGGCAAGTGTTTTAAGTGACTTAGTTTATTCACAAATTAAATCACAAAACGGTCTTTTGTTTTAAATGTTTTCAATCTATTCTGTCTATAAATTACTAAACATTTAGTTCTGAGATTTTGAATTTCTCATGACTTCATGAGATTGTGATGAACAAGCCTTGTTATACATCCTCTATTATTTTTACCAACTTCCCAAAGACTCATAAAGGAATCTCAATAAATTCATCAGACCTTACACCGTCTTTCTTATACAATACTTAGACGGAAACAAAAAGCTCTGTCCAGAAAAGGCGCAGCATAGAAACCTCCACAACGTTCGGGACAGCAGGACTAGTCGAAATGGGAACATCTTTCCGCCTCGGTTGAATAGCGTAGTAACAGCAGCTAACAAGCTTTCCGTTGAGAAGCGGTCAAGAATAGTTTTCGAAAAACGGTTATCAGACGTACCAAAAAAAAAAAAAAAACAGAACCCAACCAGTTGCTGGAGTCGAATGGAAATGGGGAGGAAAAAAGTGCCATTGAAAAACCGAACGACGCCAAGGGTCGCCGCTTTACGGTTTCCTCTGGTCAAGAGGTCTGGCCGCCGCTACTGAAGCAAAGCATGCACGCCACATTAGACATTAGACGAGACGAGATGGCATTTCCTCTCCCACCCTCCGCTCTGGCCCGCACACCTTAATGAACCATCCGTCGTAAGCACACGCTTGGAAACGATTTTCAAATTTTCAAAGGCACGCAAAGAACGCTTCCTTCCCCGTTCACCGGCGGGACCTTTACGGGCGCGTACTGTTTTTTTTTCGGGTTCGGAAAAGATTTGGGTTTCCTTTCCGAAAACGCCGAACAATCGATAAAAACAACCGTCCGCCGATGTGTGCCGCAAGGCGATGATGCGGTAGCTGTCAAAATTGGGGTCCGGGATTATAAACATGACAAATTTATTAGCTTTTGTGTAATTTCTTTCTTTTTCGACAGCTGGGGTCGGTCGGTCTTTGGACGTGGCCGTAGTGGCCCGGGATGGGATGAGAGTGTCTCGTTTTCGGTTTTTCTTCGTTGCGGCTTGCTTGCGGCCACACCTGATCGGATGAGTCCAAGGGCAAGGATTAAACGGGCTCGGCTCGCCATTTCTACGGGCGGCTTTCAGAAGTCGGCTTGGACACACGTCCGCTACGCGCAAGTCACCTTCGGAAGATTATCTCAACATCGGCGTAACATGAGATAATCGTAGAGAATATGCGACATATTACACATCGTGGAGGGGTTTCGTGCACGCGTCAAAGGTAATACTGTTGATTTTAGTTCAACGCCGAACTGTCGGTAAATTAACATGAGCGTGGCCTGAAAACCAAATCCACGGGACATACATTCGTGCCATCTCATCCAGCCAAGGGTGATGGCAGAGCATAGAAAGAAATGTCCAATCTATCGATTAGGAATTTATCGACCCGCGATGGCAATAACTCAAGTAGCTACGTTTCAAAGTATCGAATTGCTACGTGGCAAGTTGTAGCGTCGGACAAGTGAGTGGCAGATCAACAATCGATAGTGGAGGTTGCTAAATGGAAGAAGATGCGATGCATAATCCACTAGTAGAAGAAAGTTTGTAGTATAGTTAGTATGCTCTCGATTAAACCTAAGAAAATCCACAAGACACGGTTGTTATCCCAATAACCTTGAACTACAGGAACTGGTAAGAAGTTTTCGACACACAAAAATCACGTACCTCGAAAAACCAGCTGCTTCCAAGGAGTGTCAACACAAGAAGAGGTTCTCGCAAAAGTTGTTCCAAGCCCGGGACGCCTTCATCTCCCCCTTGGGGG
Organism: Anopheles coustani; assembly: GCF_943734705.1. Classification (NCBI taxonomy): domain Eukaryota; kingdom Metazoa; phylum Arthropoda; class Insecta; order Diptera; family Culicidae; genus Anopheles; species Anopheles coustani. The sequence goes on along the minus strand of NC_071289.1, from coordinate 68,497,428 downwards.
AGGGCCCGCTCAACTTATTTTTGAAGATCGTCTCTGAAAAGAATAAATATGTGACACGATTCTCGTATCTCACGCCGACCGGGCCAGGCAAACTGTATGCAGTTGACGAGTGCATCATTGCCAGTGCATCGGCATAAGCTTGACTTCTTGCCCATCGCGATACGAGACATTTTGCGATGCTCCCCCACCTTGCCACTCCGCGCATACGGCCAGAAGAAATGGTGTTCGCCCGGGTTCTTGCCGGTATTGTTCTTGCGGAACATAAGGTTCGCGGTACATCGTTCTAGTTTTTCGCCGCGCTCTTGTTGCCCCAGCCGGCCACGCGGAATGGACTGGTTCGTTCTTTCCTTTTTCGGTTTTTGTTCTTTACACCCCGTTTGAAGATCGGGAGGATAACAAAAAAAAGCTACACACAACATAACAAAGTTCCACCTAGAAAGAGGATCCGGGTTCGGGTCAAACGGAACCGCCTGGGGCGGAGGTTTTCCTTTGATGTCACCTGAACGTGTCATACGGGCATCTTGGGGCCCTTATCTCAATCGGCTGGCGGTCAGGAAGCTTCCTCCGCCCCCGGGAACCCTTTCTGAGGGCGTCAATGAGGGCCGCGCGGACCAGAGGCGAATAGGTAGCACGTGACGTGACGCTGGCACATGTGATCTGAGCACATCGAAGGAAAGTGGGGGAGGGCGGCCTGACGATGGGGAGATGGTGACAATAGCTCAGTCTCCTTCAAAGACATCTTCGGTTCTCCAACCCCTCCCCCTCACGACAACACCCTTCAGACGGTACAGTACAAAAGTGTTTCAAATCAAGTACGGCGCGTGGAAGAAGTAAAGTAAAAATAAAACCCAACAAGTTGACTCCAACAACTCCAACTCGTCTGCAAGCCTTGTTGGCCGTGGATTTGGTCCTTTGGATGTTGGATTTATTTTTTAACTTTTCTTATTTTTTCTCTACTCCACCCTCGAACTGCGGGAACGTGTGGTGACAATTGAAAGATATTTCTTCGATCCGGTGGAACAAAAACCATGGGTTTGTCTCTCGCTCTGCTCTTGCCCTCGGAGGTCGGTTGCGGGGGAGGCGGGGACGAGCACTGGACGGACAGCGTCTTACAATGCTTTATGACTGCTGGAAGATGAAAGACAAACCAAAGTCGACGGCCCGATAGAGCGTCCCGGACAACGAAAAAACTGAACCGAGATGAATGAACGAGGAAGGCTCCTTCAAAATGGCCCCTCACTCGTTGAGAAGAGCAAGAAGCAGTTGAAAAGAATGAACAATCGCTTCTCAATGAACGTTGCAGGGCTGCTTGCCTTTGTTTTCCCCCCCTCTTAAGCCCGCGAACCTCACTCCGAAAGGGTAAAGGGCTGACCCGAAATGACGCTATCTCCCACACCGAGTAATGTCCAACGTCACAAACAGTTTGTGATGCTAATTTTTAACGCTTTCCTATCGCTCCCTATGAAGGGCTGCATGCGTTCGTGTCTAATTCAGTGCGATGCAGTATGTTCTCGCTAAGGTAGACATTTTTGTTCCTTTCCTTTGTGAGAGATTTATGGCTACTGGTGTCAATGACTCCTAGCACCAGATGCGTCATATGAACAAACCTCTCCGTAAACTAAGATTGTACGTAGATCAACCTTATGGGAAAATAAAGGAGGATGAAAGAATTAAATTCTTTTAAACCTAGTAGGTGGAAAAGATCTCAAATCAATAAAAAAATGTCTATATAGTTTTGAGGACTTGGAAATTTGTCGTTGAAAATTTTATATTTAAAATACATTCTAAAACATGAAAAAAAACATCCTGTAAAGTATCCTGTTGAATCAAGAACAACGTGCGACTTGCTTTTCCATTGAACCTTCCCCATTGCAATCGGTTTCATTTCCAATGGACGGTAATAATTCATCGTTCCCCAATAATACGTTAGGTCTTTAAGTAAGTTGTAGCTGTAGATTGTACCCCCACCGTATTCCCGCTCGCCTTCTCGTACCTTCACCCCCTTTCAGCGTGCAGACCAACCCCAAAGCATGCCCAACCCAAATGCAAAACCCGACACTGTCTGGCCGCCGACACCATCGTCTCACTCTACAATTTGTGAAACAATCATGTTGAAAATTTTTATTGTTACATTTATGAAAGATGGTGTTAACACCGTGGCCGTCCCCGAATTGCGATCATGCACGCTGGGCAAATAAAACAAAAAGAAGAAGAAACTACATAACAAACTAAAGCTCAACGCTGGGCGACCAAAAATGAGTTGGCGTATGCGGATTAATCTGGTTGTTTTTTCCTTCTTATTTTCATGCTCGGCCACGCAAGCAGCGCAAAACTCGTGGGCCGATAGCACACGGGGCAACAAATTGCAATTCGTAAAGACATCAAAAACGCACCCTTCGCGTCTGGTGCTTTGGGATGAGACAAGGAACTTTTTTACAGCGACGTGAGTATCGGTGAAATCGCCAAAGATGATCGTATTGGAGCAAAAATGAGATAAATGGTAAATTTGTATTTGAAGGTACGAGTGATGCCTTTAAAAGATGTTTAATTATTTCCTCATCATTCTCAGAACCATCTTAAAATCGATGATTGTGTTATTTCAAATTGAAAGACCAGTTATATAAATGAAACTTTAAAAATTCAAAACCTTAAAACAGTTTAACACACTTCAAGATTGAAATTTGATAACAGCGTTTATATTTTTACCAACCATTACCATTTTTACCATATCCAAAATAAATTTGAAACGACTTAAAAGAGCAATTTAAATGTATATGTTTGGTTGAACATTATTTCATTGCAGCATACAGAGATCACACGCTTAGTGATCCAAATCAAAATATGTATATTATTCAAATCGAAAAGGTTATATGATTGTTTTGTCCTTGTAGCTTCAACATATTGCTAACCTCTGAAGTTGTTTGAATTAATAGTTATATCTTATCACAGTTGAAAAATGCTCACGCGCTTTCAAACTAAAGCTATAATTGGCTTCCAAGACATTGGTAAGCAAGTTTCCAACTCCAGTTTTAACGAAACATAAGACTCACCTTTAGCATAAACCGTCATATAGTGCCATTCAAACACTTTCGGCATGCTCATCCTTTCTGGCGCGAACTTTATCGCACCCGGGGCCGCATAAAAAAGCGAAAACCCCGACCAAAGCAATCGAGCGAACCACCGAATCCGTCCATTAGAGGCAGAGCAACCATTTTTATCTTATCGCAAGTGGCACCCGTCACTACCAGCAGTGGTTTGCGGGCATCCTGTATCCTGCGTCCGGAGCAAACTTACTGCCCCTGTCGCTGGCGCTGTGTTGTCCACCGAAGCTTCGGCATCCGGTAATGGCCGCCGGTTTTCTCGCTTGTTTCGCCCTCCCCTCTCCCTTCTACTTTAATGCCTTCCCGCAAGACATCGAAATGTGCTACCTTATGTCGACTTCTGACACTTTGCTGATCTCTCATTTGCCTGCAGGGACTCGACCCGTGCACAATGCCGACGAACAATGGAGCGAAGCGGGGGGAGGGAAACATACACCCGCGGTGAAGGGAGTGGAGGAACCGGTGGCCCACCAACGGCGACCAATACCGGTACATGTTCTGCGCCCCCGGGGCGCAGCGTTGTTCTTGTGCCGAGCCCATCAGCACCCGATAACCGATCGAACCCCGGGGAACTGGCGCAGCGTTGCAGCGATCCTGGCGTGTTTTATTTTCCGCTCGACCGCGTTCGCTGAACCGTACGAGATCCGCTAATTAACAACAGGACCCGCGCAGGAAGACGTTCCGTGGCGATGCTTTGTCGGTTCACCGCTGCCCTGATTGGAGTGACGTTTCATCTCCCGTTCCCTCCTGCAAATAAAAAAAAAAAACCCCGACAAACTCACTCCCCGATCTCACCGCTTGCTGGTGATTTTTATGGAATTATTTTCCGAAATGTTTTCCGCAAATTAATTGGACGCAAACTCGCTCGAAAAGCGTCGCCCCGGTCCGGCCACGGTCCAGTTCCGATCTCGAACTTTCTCGAATCCGGGTAGCGAAAGCGAACTTGGGGCCCACCGAAAAAGAAAGGTGGGCTTTCGACTGGGGACGAGCGTCGCGAGCGCATCTGCCACGCGTGTGCGCAAAAAAAAAAACACCAACCAAAACAAAATCTCCGAACAACGAAATCATCCCAAATCCGATCACAGGTGAATCTGCGACTTTCTCTACCTTCAAAGACCCGCCATCGGTCTTGCGATGCGCGACAAGGAAACGGCGCATGAAAAGATGGTCCAAAATTTATTGTCATTCGGTTTTAGTGTCTATTTTGAGGCCGGCGCGATTCGTTAGTTTCCGTTTCCTCTCCTCCGAAACCCCCGCTTTGGAGTCTGCCGTTGAGTCCTGTTCGATATCTTCCTCAAAATGGGTGGCGAAATTTTTCGCGACAAAATCCCACCGCTGCAACGTTTTACTATGGGAACGAAATCTCTTTTATTTTTTACCGATATATGGGAATGTTGGAAATTTTAGCTGGCCACGCTACCACAAACAACAACCGCACCGGACAGAGCTACTCCAAATCTGGCAAGGAACGGTGGATTTTATCGTGCCAGTACCGATTGGTGACACATTTTGGCCGAGCTTGATTTAGACCGGCGTGAAAACCCGTACGGAATGGTTCGCGTTTCGCGTTCGGACCCCGGTCCTTTCGGCAAAGGTGACGATCGTAAATTAGCGACGCACAGGAAACCCCGGCGTGCAGCAGATTCCGTTCGGGCCCGAAATTGATCGAATAAATTTTAATCAGGCAACGGGCCATCGGATGAAAGCTTCATTAGAAAATGGCCCACTTTTGCGGGTGCGATCCACAACATTGTAAGAATGGGCTCAATCCTTGCTGGCAGCTTGTTTTTCACTCGGTAGTATTTGAAATTAAAAATGAGTCTACGTTGAAATTTATTTTTAGTAAGCATTTTTAACGGTTTCGTAAAACTTTTCGCTGCTGACCGGAATGGTTCGGCTCGCCACAAACGTGCCGAACGAAAAACATAAACCGCACGGTAGAAGTTAAACAAAGAATAATCAATTTGTACAGTTGCAACGACCGCAAACAAAGTGCAGCGATGCAGCGCCGCTCGGTGGAGGGCTCGGAGTGCCTCAGAAGACCCGCCACATACGCGGAGTCAAAAGCAATGCGGTTCGCTTCGTCCGATGCCGCCCCTCTCGGCCTACGGTGGCCGTCCGGTCCGATCGGTAAACATCGGCGAAAAATCCACTTGAACATGCACCGCGCCGCGAATTAACCGCGTGGACAACCGTGCGCACGCGGGAAGAAAGCGAGGCAGCGCACACAAACTGCACACGGCAAATCCCAAACGGAACCCGGCCGGTGGGACGTTTTAGCAGCAGCGCTATCTGATGGCACCCTGGCACTCTGGCACTCCGGGGTCCGGTTCGGTACACCTTTTTGCTTTCTTCCACCGAACCGCCCGGAAGGTATAAACCGCTTGTGCTTGAGTCGGAGAAGATCATCTTGAGACAGGGGCGCAATGGGCGCATGTTTGCGGATCGGTAGCGGCTTCTTTAGCGCATCGGTAGCATCGGTCGGTTGTCTTGTGGAGTACTGCACACTGACACCACCTTGCCGGCTTACGGATTCTTAAAACTGGTGGAACTTTTCAGAAGGAAATGAATCAAATGGGTTACAGAATCGAATCCAAACAGTACAATAAAGTAACGTGTCTCAGGTCCGCAAAGAAAATGAGGAACTGTTACAAACATTCGGTAAAAATTAACAAATTAACTGTGGTTGGAGAAACAACAAAAACTTTAGTCTTTTATTATTCGAATTTGTTTGTAACTAATAGTTCCCTTTTTTCTAACAGGTGCTTGTTAGAACGAGTCCGGACTGGCAGTTCCGGACTATCTCTAACAGGAACAACACAATTGATTTGTAAAAATGATAACAAATCATAAACACATTTTAGATGAACATTGTTCTCTTTCAGAATTTCGTGGAGTTAATAAAAATACTAACCATTCAAAAAAACAATCAAGTCATACACAATGTCATTATTCTCATCCTTGAAATCAAAGCAAAAATGATGATACAGGATATTAAACTAATCTTTCGTCGTGTTCCAAGCAACGTTTGAGATTTGAAATTTCCACCATTTCCATTATTTTACAAATTTAAGGATACGATTAGTCAGCATTTTTGTATAACATTCCCACAAATGTAATATAACATCATGATGCAAATGTATATTATTCTGCTATAGAAACAAGTTTACTTATTCGCTCTGGATGCAAAAATCAACTTCACCTAGAAGCTCAAAATAATTTTAAGCAAAACCCTCCAAGGTAAGCATAAGGTGACGTTATGAAGAGGGAAACTCACCCAGCGTCAAAACAGAACTTAATTTTTAAGGGTTGCTAGACTGAGTTAGTCGCTACACAATAAAATACGTCAATGTATTCATCCTTTCCTAACCGTAGAGAGAAAAAAAAGATCAACAATCAATTATGCTACGCCCCAAGCATGCAATTAAGTATGATGTATTTCTAATCCTCTGCCACGGCAGAGAAACGCGTATACGACGTGATAAACGATGATCCTCAGCTTTCAAACAAACCAAATGCAACACCGAACCCGCGCCCAAGACTCGCGGGAAATATTTTATTACACACCGTGCTGTATTTTATGAGGCATGTTTTGCATTTGTGTTTCAATATTTCCTTTTTTTTTCTTTCTGACTTTTGTTCCACTGCTCGCTCGCTTCCGAGACCCAATTGACCCACGCTTTCGCCCCCGGGGTTTTTGGGAAACCCAATCATCACCGGTTGGATTCGGCAGCCCCGGGGTCCAGGTAGGTGTTTTGGGGCTGGGAAGAAGTATTTCAATAATTTAACACTGTTTGTATAATGACGCGCGGGACGCGCAAAACCCCTTCTCGCCCCGGATGGCTGCGCATTCGGAGCAAGCAACAGGTGGATGTTAGAATGGCCGAGAGACAACTGGCAAAAATAAATTAAAATAACCAAAACCAAAAAATAACAAAGCTCCCCGAACCCGAAGGTCCTACCGACCGGTTTGGATGTTTTCCATTTTATTGATTTCGTTTCCCTCCCTTTGGGGCAGGGGGGGCTTCCCCGGCCGAGCGCGGAGGACCTTAATGTTTCCTTACTGGACCAACAAATGAAACCCACGCGGAAGATGGTTCGCTCTCGTTGGCTCAGGGGGAAGTGGAGTTTAATATACGATCGTTCCAATTCCGCGACAATTTCACCGCGAAAAGGATGCGCCCGGGCAAATGGCAACCGGGAGACAAAAAACAACAGTGCCCGAACACACACACCAAACCCAAAATCCCACCGCCAAATGACCGCAACACTGATAAGTCCCGCCGCCCCGATGGCCTAAATATTAGACAAAAATCCTGCCCGCGCACGATCCATCTCCCGCGCCGAGGCTTCTGGGACGATCGCCGTCTCGGTTTCCGAGAGATTAGGCAGAACAAAAATGAAAACTGATACCGTGCCGCGGCGGAGGTCGTAAAATAAAATGAATTTACATAAATTTTAACCCAAATTTTAGCTCACTATCTTAAGCGGCCGACTAGTGGTGGCCACTGATTTTCGGTTATTGTGGAAGGCCCCGTTCCCGGCTCCTTCTTGGCTTCACAAAGCTCCTCGGCCGAGCGTTCGTTTGATGTTCGCGTACGCCTTCCCGAAACCAATAAGCGTACGGATTTTGTCGATCCACTCCGTCTGCCGGTCGCAGATCGAAGATTGGCTCGATTGCTTCCGTCCGGCACGCAATGACAGGCACACACACACACACACATACACTGAGGAAGCCGGTGCACTGCTTTCGTTTCGGTCACGGGCCACAAAAAGTAGCAACGTTTCAATTTTTGTTTATTTTATTCAAATCAAATTGCCCGTTACTAACCGTCAAATGGAAATGGGGGGGACCAGCGGGCTTTCCGGGTGAACACGGGTGGCTGGTGATTAGGCGAAAGCAACAGCCACAATAAAACATCCTTTTTAAGGGTATAGAAGACCTATGGATTGGAGCTAGGGCCGAGTGAGGTATAATTTAATGAAAAATGTTACCCAAAACCAAACACCCGGTCAAGCTAAGCAATCCATGTATATTTGGAGTAAATAAATAAGCTTACCATTTTTATGCTGGTTAAGTTGGGTTTGGGTTGGATTTTGGTAATCTTTAGAACGTTGAAGAAATCGCTTAGAAATTAAGATGAATTTGAAAATTCATAATTAAATGTTTCTATGATGAGGGACATTTAAGAGAACTTAGGGCAAACTAAAATTAAAATAACTAGTATTATGCCTTATGAATCTTTTGGCCGGATTCTTTCACATGAATTTTTCACTCATGCAGAATCCTGCTGATCAATCTTTCGAAACCTTAATGAATCTTCATGAATCTATCATAGATCTTTCACGAATCTAAATCATTCTTTCGTTGGCGTTAATCATGCGTAAAAAAGGGGGATCCTTCTCCCATGTTTTGCTCCTCAGTTTTTGTCAGTTGTTTAGTCTTTGGGATTCATGAGTCTCTTTAAGACGCAATGAATCATTTGGATTCATGAATCTGGTCCTGAATTACACAACTCTGAAACAAAGCCTTAAGCACATTTAAAAGTTACATAGTCCTACGAAAACATCATGTAACACATACTTATTACATTGCACCAGTTTAAATGTTCATTTTGTAAGAGTTGCTAAAGATCCTCATGCATTAACCTAATTTCATTAAATCCCATAATCGCACCACAAATCAAACTCCTTTTCATTGCGTTTAGTTTTTCCCTTACTCCATCCGGTGAGCAGATACTACCACAACCGGTGATAACAACCACCACAAAAAAGGGGACAAATTGTATAGTGCAATAAAACTGCACCATAAAAAGATAATTAAATTAAACTATCATTTGCGCAAACCACCCGTCCAAGGGAGTGGGTGGTGGATTTTTCTCAAAAAGAAATCAACGTTTTCCTCTCCGCGTACCGTGTGATCTAGTTCCTTTTGCGGAAAACTCGTCGCTCGTTTACAACGAAAACCCCGTAAACGGCTGTTAGTGGACCACACTTCAGTTTCGGTTTTGGGCGAGGGAAAAAGGGTTGATTCATTTCCCGGCCACCATAAATCCACATTTATCCGGTTGTATATCTTGGAGAATTTTATAAAACAATATCAAACCCCGGAGCGGGTCAGCAACGGCAACAACAACAACCCGGCCGTGATGTCGTTGCGGCTTCTTTTCCCCTCCGGTCCGCGGGATGTCATTACGTTGTTGATAAAGAGCCATAACTGGCGGACAGGCTTTTATGGCCCTCCGCACCCCGCCAGCTGCCCCATGAGTCGACCGTAAATTTGTGCACCAATGACACAATAGACAATACATGCTCCGCGTGTGTAAATAACTTCAAATTTTTCGAAACGGAATCACGGCGACCGAACCCAAAACCGCGGGCTTTGTGTCGAACTCTTCTGGCGAAGGGTTCGTTTCTTGCTTTTAATCGTTGGCACGTGAACTTCTGCCACACCCGCCTCCGGGGCGACCCGATTCAAGTCAATTTTATGCCGGTTACGATGGATTGTAAGCAATGACCTGCTCACGGAAGCAACCGAATGAGCGGGAGGATCAGCTTCAGTCCCGGTTCTCATTCCCACACGCCCATTCTTGCTGCTGGGAGCTGGGGAGCTGGCTCAACTAGCCTTCAAATCTTCCCCGGAACGGCGGGCAAAACTAACAAATCAGCACCAACCGAGGTGCCGAGCCGCATTTCAAGACTCCTATGGACACAATCGCGATCATCCGCGCCCGCTGCTGAGTGGAACATGAATAAAACAAACAATTTATCGCGTAATTGAGTAATTATGCGAGCGGCGTCGTTGGTGGTGCCGGGGAAAATTCGGTAAGTTGTTTTCCGCCCAAGTAAAGGAGGATATTATGTGTAGGTTTTCTCTCAACTTTTTTGTTTCTTTCATTTTCATGTCGACAATAGAAGCATTCGGGTTTTTTTTTTTTGTAGGGGAAATTTACAACAAATAATTTAGTGATATTATGTAAAATTTTAAGGAAAGCAGAGCGCACAAACCAAATGAAAACCTAATCATTCTTCTTAACCTCTACTTTTCTAAACTGCTAGAGCTCAAAAAACCTTCCAAACACTACTCTGCGTGGGCCCGTACGGAACATTGAAGATCACCGAAAATACCCAACCCACCACACACCATTGCAACAAAACGTGCAACATAAACATGTCAAGCAATGTATTCCGGGTTCCAGCTGGGAAGCGGAGCGGCTACTAAATCGGACACCGAATCGGTCTTCCTCCCCGATCGTCAGCTCGATACCATCGCTCCGGATCAAATCGATCGATCTTTGTCGGTTAAGGGTATAGTTCAGACGAACGCTTCTCCGAAACGGCCCCGAAATCGGCATCGCCCGGTGCTGACAGGCGAGACACGCATCTCGCGATCGTCAATTTGGGGATGAACGGAGGGAAAAAAACAGCCAATGCTTCGGCAACTTCGCCCAACCGCCCAAAACGCCCGACGAACCAAACGACTGGTGTCCCCTCTTGCGACAAATATTTGATTTCACCTCACACTCCGCCTGCGTTTTCCGTTGGATGAGACCCTCCCCTGCCGCAACCTGTGCGTCCCGCTACGATCGAAGGCCGAAAAAGTGTCCACCCGAGAGCCCAGAAGATGAAGAAGCGACGGAGAAAACGTCGCTGATGGGAAACTTTTTTATTCGGTTGATGTCATTTTCGCTTTACGAGTTTATTTCTAATCTAAAATATGGTTGTCATTAGAGGGAAGATTACTTCCATACGGTCCCCGCTCGGCCCCACCTTGCCCCACCCAACGGTGCAACGGCACTCCTTCGGCCCGAACGCTCGATTCGATACGTTTCGCCGAGGTTCGTCGCCTGGTTACTATTTGTCTCCCGAAAAACTATCCTCCGTGCTTTGGCCGGTTTTGGAAATCGAGCGCGCGGTCTAATCAACACCATCCATCGGGCCATCGTCTCAGCCGGAGCATCGAACAGGTAAGCCATACACTGCTCATCCCTTTTCCCTCCCGCGTATCCCCACCCTCCCCTGCGCGGTGCCAGGGCTAAATCCTAATCGATCCAACCACGGGATATTCGTTATTTTTATTAGTAGCTGTTGGGATGGGGGTTTTGCCACAGTTTGCCACAGCCATCCCCCTCCTCCCCTACCCCTACCCGCTCTGCTCCGGTGAACAAGTATCACCTATCCGAACCCGCTCAGCTGGTGGTGCCATATTGGGGTTCGCGCGAGGTTTCCGTAGAAGAAATTAATACCTAACAATTAAGCCACACGAGGGAAAATAAACAAAGACCCCATATGAGGCCCCATCAAAACCGGGGGGACTGGCCACCGACTTCGGCCGAAACGATGCGCTCGGTTGGTGAATTAGCGTCCCTCCCCGTGGAAACCTGATTTACCGCCTGAAAGCGACGGATTTACGCCTGTTCTTTCGTTATCAATTAGAGTCGGTTCATTGTATAAACCACGACAACATGGCGCGCGTAAGGTACAGCGTAATTTAGAGCAACATATTTTTTCTTCAAAATCATATATCATCCTATCAAGCCATTTTTCATTGCTGTCAAATGATGTTCCGCAAACAACATTATAAAAGCTTGTTAAAACTCCTTTAGCAGAATGCATCAGATGCAATCGTTACCACTTTCTTCGATTCAGCGTCATTCGGGGAGGACGAAAGACATCGGCACGACCGAACCAGCATCACCCTTATGCAAATCGGCAAAGATTTCGTCGCCGATAATCACCATTATCATCAGCATAACCGTAATAATTACAGTGGTATTAACAACCTTTGCATGCATGATTACGATTATTGTTATGGTTGCGATTCTTTTACGAGTAGGTGGTCTGGACTGCCGCAGAAAGGGAGAGAGAGAGCGAGACAAAATCAGCGAAAAAGGGATATACACTCCGGAGGACAACACGAAAGATGATTCTTCCGTGCTCCTGCTGGGCACGGAGTTGAAAGTTCATTGCATCAACGGAAGACAAGGACCTTATGCCGGTTTAATGTCGCCAGTTTTGGGATACGAAAAGTTGCAATAAATGTTTTCATTTATTTTTATTCATTTTTACTAGATTATAAACAAAAGTCGTAATGGACGACACTGACAATAGTTCAAGTCTTCCTAAACAAGTAATTCGATTGGAAATATTTTGTTTAACGCCACTCCACACGATTGTGTCCTCCATTATGAAAGAACTCGCACCCCCACCATGCTCTCCCCCGATTCGTACATCTTTCAGCCTTAATTTATGATTCCCTTGATATTTTTTTATGTTTCGATTTGGCGACTCACTCACTCAAAAAAGGCTCCCCCAAATTATCCCGCCAATGGAAAGCGCAATGGAAAAGATTGGCAAAAAAAAAACACGTGCCCATACACAAAGCAAACGGAAGGCTCCCGAAGCCTCCGAGGACACTCCACTTTGGTGTGTTGGTGGATAAAATATTTGCCCCATTCAACCGAACGGCACTTTCCGAAAAACCCGGAAAACCCTCCGACTCTTCAACCCGATCCCGGCGGTCGGCGAAAATGGCTGAGAGTTTCTGGAAGGCAGTCTACGTAACGTGACACACACACACACGCGCGCGCGTTCGCTTATCGAACCCCGTCCTCTAGAATCGTGAATGGCAACGACGGTAGGGCTGGCACGGCGGAGAACGCACCGGGAACGCGAGGAAATGGCTTCCTTTTGATATGCAAATGGGGAAAATTTATAAAACAAACATTCCAACACAACGAAAGTGAAACTGGGCGCGCCGTGTACGGACGCGCACCGTAATGACGCCGGCCCGACCAATACAGGCACGGGCACGGGGCACTTTAAAATGTCTCCCGCGCAGCTGGGAAAGTGTGTTGGTGTATGCGTGTGGTTGGGGGAGTGTGTGGGTGTGTGTGTGTGTGATTTGTATCGCAAGGATATGTCCCCCCACATCACGTCGCTTCACACAATGATGGCCCCTTTCCTGGAACATGATGAGCGTGATGATGATGATGGAGTTCCTCCCACTACTCAGGCGAGCATCTACACGTGTGTTTGTGTGTGTGTTGGTGCAAATACCTCCTACACGCGCTTGTGTGGGTTTTGATGTGGGGATGTGAGTCCTTTTCGCGATGGACACTGATTGAAAATGGCGCGCAATGGCACGTGCACCAGGAAACCTGCTGGGAGCAGAAACCGCACGAAGCCTCTCTTTCTCTCACTCACTCCCCTTTACACTAGTATTTGTTTATGGCAACGGAGATTCACCAACACATCCTTCGAAACACGCAGGAGTGATAGAACATGCGCATCCTTCAAGGATGTTTCAGGTGTACCGCTCTCTGGCACGTTCATTGGCGTACACCCAGGTTCGGGTGATGTGGGTGTGTGTTTGTGTGGGTGATGTGTGCCACAAGGATACCAGAACGTTCACAAACTCGAGTGTCACTTCTTCCACAGGCGTCTCTTTTTAACCCCCATTTAGGGTGGCCGGAGTGCGGGTGGGTGGGAGAGTTTGCTACAATCGAAACCCCTACACACCTTTCGCAGCGTATGAAGGGCGTACCAACACCAGCATCCCGCATCGAGTGGACAAACAATGAGGCAACGCGCTCGAGTGGCCCGGCCTGGAGTGCTCGGGCCCGACAACAACACATAAAAATTCGCTGACTGGCAGCTGCTCAGAAACAGATGACAGTGAAAATTTATGCGCTCCATTTACGAGTCTGGCTGCGTAGAGAGTTTCCCGGCCTCCCGCGCGGCCCACCACCTCGCGGTCGCCACCTTCTTTTCGTTCTCGCGCCAGCTCCATCTCTCTTTCTCTTGCCTTCTCGCTTTCTGCAACGCCGGTTTTCACCAAATTTTTCACTCCCTCCCCACCCGCCTTCATATCAGAAGTATTTTTTTTGCGATTCCCCCGCTTTCTTTCGGGCCAGTAATCATCCGCGTACTCCGACCGGCTGATGTTCACGAGTTTTTCCGGTTTCAGTGTTTCTTCTTGCCGGGTTTCCCTGCACTCCGTTCTTTTCCGGAAACAGTTTTTATTTTTGTGCGAGCGCTTTTTCCGCCGTGGACCGTTGGTAGAAACTGTTGGCTGAAGTTGACTTCTCTTTGCCTTTGTTTTTGTCCTCTTGCCTCAACAATAATGATCTGCAAAGTACCGTCGCTTTATGAAACTTTCAAGGGCTTTAAAATCGGTGGACATTTTTATGTCGGTCCTTAAAGCAAGACGTGAAGGGAATGCGTTTGACGGTGATGCTCCATTTTGTAGCCATGAATTATACTATTTGTTGTTAGAAAAAATACTTTTTGATATTTTTCTACCACACTTACAGGGCATGACGATATTTTACTGTTAGTTTTTAATCATCCAACCCTTTTATCATTTTCTCAAAGCTTCTTTTCACCGGCTTTTTTTTTTCTTTGCAAAATACACCCCCGACGCACGTCGACCGTGACTAATCTGTGGATGACACCCGGTTGAAAGGGGTTGAAAATCCCTCACTGACACCAACGGCCATCCGTCAGCCATAATAATATTATCGATGAGACCACACCCGCGATGGATGTCCATTTTTCATCCTGCATTACGTCGCGCGCAAACGGCTAATCCTTCTCAAACCGACAGGGAGAAAAAAAACGCTACCAATTCTTCCCGTAACATCCTCTCGGGTGCAAGTAATTCATGGATTATTTCCCGGACATTGGAATAGGGAGGGAGAACGCTTTTCCTTCCGCTCATCAGTTTCGCGAGACACTTCCTTTCGGTACAACAACCTGGAGAATCGAATCCACCGTCACCTGCCAAACGTCAACTCGACGAGACGCACCGAGCTCCTTCCGCGACGCCCCGAACGGTTGTTTGTTTTGGTAATTTTCCATAATTTATTCCCACTTCCAACCGCTAAAGTCCCACCCCGCACCGGTCCGGCAACCTGAGGCACCTTCCTGACCATTTCCGATGATTAATGCGTTGGACAAACCAATCAGAGATGTTTGCGAACCGCCACGAATTGAGCCACTTAGGCTCATATACACACACACACAAATGTCGGGTTCATAGTTTGTAACAAATAACCTCTCAAAAACAAACAACAAAGAAGAAATCCTCCACCTTAGACGACTGACACCAAGACATATTTTAAGAATAGCTCTGAATCGAATGAAAATTCGTACAGAATTTACAAAGTTCAAATAGCTCTGCTCGCCACTTTTCTTAGATCATCGATCGCGCTCCAGCAGGCATCGGTTGCGCGGGTTTGGCCAAGATCTCCCACGGTAGCTCATATTACTTACGGGACCTCACCAATTGACCCCTTCGCGTACCATTCCAATAGCGGGCCAATAGAACAGACCTCCAGCTGATGCACGAACCACGCCAGCGAGGTTGACCTTTCCGCGCAGCCAAAACATGACACGCGAAGAAGCGGGAATCGACGAGTGGCAATCGAATAGGCGTTAAAATCATGAATCAGCATCTGAAATACCGTTTATCAGAGAAGTATTTCTATGAAAAAAATATTTCAAGGGAATCCATAAGGAAATTTTACGTTTTCTGTACTAAAGTGCGAGTTTTTGTAAAATATCGTGTTGATTTATATTTTTCCTTAAGACTTAACATGTTCCGAGAGAAATTAGAAAACGACTTCTTCGTTTGTTCATTCTGCAAAAATTAATTGAATTGTCACGATTCTGTTCACTTTGCTAAAACGGGTAACACTTAGTCAATCTCACCGTACGCCTTTACCCATGATCTTATTCTTAAACACTACAGCAACTAGTTTGACACTTTTGACGCTTGCACTACACCGACGCAGAAGCTCGCCGAACGGATGAGCTGAAGCTGGGAGAATCATTTTCAAACAATCCACCCCCTTAAGCAACCCGCGACTCGTTCCCGTCGAGTCCGTTTGTATCTGTGTGCGCATGCGTGTCTGCTCGAGTGTGTTTGCTTTACGTCGCTTTTTTCCCCCAACCATTTCATTATTTTTGAACATGAGAAAGTCAAATATTGACTTGCCGAATTCACGGCGATGACGTTCGGACAACACGACCAACAAAGACCTACCCTTGGGTGGACGGAGCCCGCGCGCCCAGTCAAGGAAAAGGGAACACTCCGTTCATCAAGAAGCCTCAGGTGGGGGCGGGTGGGATGGGCTCGGTCACCGCGAACACGGGGGATGGTGGTGAGATGAGGCACCGTTTGGGTGCTATTTACTTTTAGCACCTTGCGCAGCTCGATTACGTTTCCCAAGCGTGAGAGGAAATTGCGGCAGCAGGCCACCGTTTGACGAACGTCATCTCGAGCTCTGATCGTATGCGACTCGATGGGAATTATTGGGAGAAACAAAAAACACACACACACTAACCTTTTTCTTATCAGAATATATTTGCGAATATATTACGAAACCTAAGTGAATTACAAACACCCATTTGCAATTTTATTGAAAATCGTAAAATTTGGTAAATAAGATCGTAGATCGTATCATTAAACTGGCGTTAAAAAGGAGTCGCGGGATACGTCGATCGAAGCGGCCAATTAATCTAAAAACAAGGTTAAATTTAACGATCTGATACGGTAGCACATTCGCATATTTTTCCCGCGCACCAAAATGGCCACTTTTAAAGCACACTTGGGCGCGAACCCCCGGCTTGCAGAACCGTTTATCTAGTGACTTTTCGGGCTGCGGACACTTAAAAGCAGGCAAAAGATAACGGCGAGGGCGAGCGAGAGCGTCACATTGAGACACTTGGGGGCGCTCGAATTTCGCTACGCAACGCATGAAACTGCTTGAGGTCCTAATTGACGGCAGATGAAACGGACCGCAACCGCCCCAAATCTGACGCCGACCGAGCGGGCCGGGGCGGGAAACGAGCCACTAGATTAGGCGCGCACCGGCCACTCATTAGGCTTAACCCTTGCCGGGCCGCCCGATAAAGTGGGTGATATACGGTCAAATATCGAAATAGCCAGCCCAAGGTGGACCGGTGCGGGTTGAGACTATTTTCTCCGCGATCGTTTTTTTCTTCAGTTCTTCTTCGATTTCCTACGAGTCCATCGGGTGGATCGAGCGTGATCGGGAAAACTCCAAACGATCGCGAGTTAATCACCAAACCGACCCAACGACACCGCGTGTGTCTGTGTGTGATTCCATTAATTTTCCAAACACTCGTTTCCGAACTTCATCCAAACGTTTTGTAGAGGATTTTTGTTTTTTTTTTTTGCCGTCCCACTATCGGCGATGGAAATGAAACCACCCTCACGTCGGCCGTCGTGGAACATTAAGCAAACGAGCTCTGATAGCGAAAATGGGAAAGCGTAACGTCGCATCCTTCTGGGGAGCGAGGAAGGGCAAACAGGTGAGTTCCTTGCTTCGGAAAGCGGAAAAGAGAAAGTTTGCACACTTTATACAGGCGAGAGGAAGCGAGGGAGGGAGCGGCGGACCCGCACCGAATTAAAAATAAGAAAACTAAAAGCTCCCCGTTCCAAAACCGTATACTAATTTGAAACTCCATCATCTTCGCCCCGACCTCAAACCCGGGGGAAACAGGTGATCTCGTTGACGCTCGTTCCGTTTCCGCCGTGCGACGGGAGCAATAATCGTTTCATTAGGGCCACATCTGGTCTCGGGCGACATGAATAAACATATTTGCAAATGTATGTTTCGGTTTTCGCTCATTTTCGGGCGAACCCAGATCGATCCTCTTCCCGAAAACAACCGAATGGAAATAAAACCCCCGTAACGGAGCCTATTTTCCCATATGCTACACGCGCAAGGCCGATTAGCAGCGTTCCGGTTTTGCGAGCAGGTGTGTGGCTGTGTGTCCCACATTTCGATGCGGAGAAATTGGAGGATCAGTCTTATCTTGCGCCAATTTAATCGGCTAGTTTATCGTCTGGAGGCACTGACACTGGTAGAAAAGCGTGTGACTATGTTCAGAAGCGGATCTACCTATGAGCGGAGGTGAGGGGTCCCGAGCATAAGGAGGCCCAGGGATTAGCCCCTAAGAAACCACCGATATTATTTGTAACCAATATTTTTTTTTTACTTTAGGATATGGATAGCATGTGACATCAAACATATTTTTGCTAGTTAGATGTTCGGTATACTTTGATATTGCTTTTTAGTTTCTAATTCTCACTTTTAAAGCCTTGTTAAAATAAGTTTTCTTTTGCCTTTTTTTTGTCCAATCTTTCCCTTAGAAGTGCCGGCGATACACAGGCAAAAGTGTGTGTTGTTACCCATGAAATTGTTTTTCCTAGACGATACTCTAATTAATCAAAGGGTTTAATAATATAAGAGCAAAATGTAAACATCTTAATATTACATAGCACCTATTTCCAACATTATAGAAAAAGACCCTTTTTTAATAGTACAATACAATTGAATCTGCCAAAAGAAGTAGAGCAAAATTAAATGAGAATGAGAAAAGTATTCTAAAGAATAGTTTCTAATAGTAAATTATGATGTCGTCTCGGTTGAGGATTTGGAGACCATAATAACCATCTAGATTCGGATAATAAATTTTTAAAGAAAATAAAACAACATGAAAATAGTAGAAAGTGAAATTATAAAACAAAAAAGGTAGGTTCGAACTACAGCATTTTATTTTTAATTTTTACCCTTGCTATTTCACAATATATATGTCAATACTGCAAACATTTATAAAGGACTACAAGCTCTAATAAACCAAAGAAGTTCAACTGTTGCCTTTAGTATAGATACATTTAAGATCATGGAAATGTTTGAAGGGCTTCGAGTACCCCATTGCTATGGTGCCATTTTGTTTTCATATTTTCTACTAGGTAAAGTGTTCACTTCCCAACCAATCGATCTCTTTTGTGAATAAGCAATCACAAACGATCTGAAGATCGATCATTTAACGCACCACAAGCAAAACATGCTCGCGGCTCCGACCAAAACAAGTTCTCGCGTCCAGCTCCAAATTGGCTCCACTTTGACCCATATTCCATGCCCGATCCCGGTCACTCTCCAGGCACGATTTATAGCCCTGCTTTACCACCGCACGCACACAAATGACCCCGTACGCACATAAATATTCAAAAGATGCGCCAACAACTTCTTCACCCACCCCGAATATTGCGCCGATTCCTTATGGTTGCTTTATGTTCCCTCCTGTTGCAAGCCGCCGCGAGAAGTCGCCCGGTGGCAAAACAAATGCCCAACAAAACAAAAATGCCGAAGATCAAAGCTGGGCATTAATGGAAGCTGCTGCTGCTGCTGCTGCTGTTGCAACGGAGAAGAAACACACAAAATACTTCATTAGGTATGTAAATTTGTCCCCCAATGCGCCCTGCGAGCCCAGAGAAAAGGAGAAACGCCGAAAAAGGCCGCGCGTGGTTCGCTACTGGATTTCTTTCATTTACAGCTTCAGGTGCAGGTTGGCCATTTCGGGTGCATGTCTTCCGCGTGTCGTCCAGCTCGAGTGTGAACCCCATCGTCTGACGTCATCTTACATCGATCAGCTGAGATTAAAGTGTTTCCCTCGCCCGCTCCTTCGCGATTTGCAAACCGGCGGATATTTACTTTACCCTTTTTTTTTTATTCCACGCACTCGATCCGAGGGGCCCACGCATACCAGCGCATTTCCGCGCGCGCCTTACTGCACTGCCAGTTGCGATCCAGTTATTTATTTATGAATGAATAAATTTTAATAAACAGCAACCTTATGCTCCGCGCGCGCAGCATAAAGCGCATTCGAGCCGGGGCGGCGCACAATTTACCCCGGGCTCTGCTCCGCATCAAGATGACCGTCTTCCTCAATTCGAACGCCTTTCCCACCATCCACCACCCTCCCCGTCTGGTCATTCCTCCCCCAAGCCGACGTGTCGGTAACCTGCTGACTACATTTACATACTCTCGAAACCGTTCCCTTTCGACGGTATGACGGTGAAGAAAACCAACAATAAAATGGACAGCAAACCATCCGCCACTACCTTGCCACCCTCCCTTATATTAACGTTGCTTCAGTACTCCCCCTTCCCTCCCATCACCCGTCCTTTCCGAGACGTTTCCGTAAGCGATGCTTAATATACATACGTGCATACATATTTTTATCAAATAAAATGACCTTGACCACAAATTGTGACCTTTGCCTGGTTTCTTCCCCCGTTGTGTCTCGTTGGCCGGTACAGCATCTTGGTGCGCTTGGGCCGGCCTGGGGGACAGCCGGTTTGCTGGCCGGAACGCACACTACGCCACCGCGCGGCTATAAATACGGCATGCTCCCACACGACTGACTTACATTTTATTATAATTTAACTTTTTATCTGACCCCTCCCCCTTCCCCCTGCTGCTTCCTCGATCCACACGCGACCCCCCCCCCCCCCCGCCCCTTTGCTCGGGGAAGGGTATGCAATCATATGATTTTTGCAACACCTTCCTTCCAACTCCCCTGCGCGTCCCGCGAGGCAAAGGAGGGGCAAGCGCTTACGAGCGATCTTGAAGTGTCTCGGTGTTAAATCGACACACATTTCCTTAACTGACGGTCGCCTGATTACTCCTACATGGTGGATGTGGTGAAGCCGGTTTGGGAATTGACGCCAAACGGAAACTAAACCGGGATGGATTGCCGCGCCGACCTGTACCTATCTCAAGAACAAATTGGATCAGCCGCTGAGATGACAAGACAGCCAGCAAGAGTGGCTAGGCAGCGTTAGTTTGTAAAATCAAAACATTTCAAGTCTGTCTCTGATACACAAAGGTATTCTGTTTGTTAGACAACTCAATGTTGCAGTATGTTTTAAAGAGATTAATTTAGAATTTCAATTATTATTTTTAATAAACAGAATAATTATAAATTTTTAAATGTTTTATTTTCGACTAACGCATATTTTCTTTACCTCAAACTTGTGAAACTATATTATTCTGGAAGAACAATTCAACACTAATCTGTTAAGGGAACAACAACTGTTTTTCACCTTGTTTTTCACACAATACGTGCTTTGAGAAATAAAATTTAACTGAAAAACTGTTCGCAACATAGTGCTCAAACATGCAAAGCTCAAACGCAAGTAAATTAACATTTTGAAATTAGGAAAAACTTATCAAACCGGTTGCTCCAAACTTTTTCACACTCAAATACATGCCCGCAGAAGGGCACTGGAGCAGAAGAATGTCGTTTTGATTTGATTAATATTTTATATCATCTCCAGCAGAGGCCACCATATTTATGCTCTCACTTTGCGGCTCCCGTGGGGTCACAAATTTGTTGCCCATTTTTTTTTTTTTTTTTGGGCTATCCCCGCATATCTGTGAGTTTTCATCTTTCTTGCTTTTTCCTTTTTTGTGCACCTCGTTATGTCCACGGATGGCACCGGTGGTTCCCTGCAAGCACCGGCCAAAAAACTATTTATATTAAAAGAAAACCGGAACAGTTCTGATAAAAACGGCACACACCCCCCTGACATGCACACTTACACACACACACACACACACCTCGCTTGGAAACAATAGTCGTCGCGATAGGAGAAATATACGACCGACCCCAAAAAAAGAGCCGTCTCTGTTGCCGCGTGTTCAGTTGACCAAAACTTGGCCGCTTCGAAACCCGCATATCGCAACTCCTTACCCCTCTCTTCCGCACAAGAAAAAACAAACCAACGATCTAGCCACCAAGGATGGCCAGGTCGCCCCAAATGAGAGGGTTCCTCCTTCTGGCGAGGGAAGTGGAACCAGACGCTGTAACGGAATGGAACGCGGTCCAGAAAATTCACCTGCGTTTCGATGATTTTATAGTGAAATTTTATTGCCGTTTCCCCCCCTCTCTTCACGTTTCCGCCCTTCGGCGGCGCCCTTATCTTGTCCATCCACCCCGCGTGGTGAAATATATATATTTGTGTGCGCCAGGAGAACGCGGGAGGCGAAATCCAAAATTCTCGTCTTCTTTCAATTGGTGCTTATCTTCATCTCTCTGTCTCCGAACCGAAACGCTTCCCCCCGGGCCCCGTCCGCGCGGGCGGGTAAGCGGGAATGCGGGAAACCTAGAGCGAAAAAAGGCCCCAAAATAAAACTAACGACCTAAAGGATAGTTTATTCCCCGCCACCACCACCACCACCAACATCATCGTCGTCCACAAGCAAATGGCTCATCTTCGCCTTCTTCTCGGGGTTCACGGTTTGGCCAAAAACTAAAAACCTCCGTGTACCGCCAAACCTCCAACCCCGGGACGCCAATAGGTGAGTAAAATTTGTGTGTATTTTAGACATTTTTGTCCCCAGCGGGGGGAACCAACCACCTCTTCTCACTCGTCGCGCCGAAATAAAACCGATTCTAGCAGTCAGTTCGGGGGTTTACGTTGCTTTTTCCTCCCTACAAAGTCACCGGCTGATCGTCGTCGCCGATCGCTGGATCGCGCCTAGGACTTATGTGGCCCCCGGACCCGAAACCTAACGACCGTGCATGGCAATGGGGGACCAACGGGTGGAAACCGCAGCGGGCGGATCGCCAACGGGATGGGCGAAGCGAAAGAGAACAGATAAGACATAAAATATTAAGCAGTGATTTATGAAATCATGAAGATATACTATTGCTTACAAATCGTAAATTTCCAAACTTTATAATAGTGATGATGAAATGGTCAACCCCGAGCCCGTGGCGCGCTGGGACCCGGACCTGGCCCCGGTCGGGTAACGGGATCGGATGATGGAACGAACCCACCCCCGAGGGGTGGACCGAGGGGGGGCGGCTAGAGAAAAAAGGGTCATGATAACGGGGGGGGGAGAAATATTATTCCCGTTGTGGAGATTGTTCGTCTTGGAATAGTTTTTCCACGGTACGTTTGAGACGGGGAACCCCTAGGGTGGTTGGAGATGGAAGGAGGAAATCTTGCCAAAATCGTTACCTAGCGATCCGCAGGGTCTCCCCGCGAGGTAGTGAGGGATTATTTGTAGTGCCGCTCAACGGAGCGTGTCCATCTGGGGCCGACTAGTAAATCTTTTCAGTCGTGGGCACAATTTATATTTGTCCGAGGAAAACTGTAAAACTATCTAACAAAAGGGACCTTAAAAAACTTCCCCCGTATAAGTCACTCCGAAAGGGTTTGGTAGGTGAGCAGACGATTTCATTCCCCCATTCTGGTGATATACGAGGCGCCAAGGAATAAAAAATTGACATTTTAGACCATATTATTCATGCATTGTGCAATGGAATCCATTGAGTGCTAAACCAAGTGAAAATACATTTGCTGACTATTTGTCATTCAAAACAAAACAAAATTATAGATTCTTCCTTTTCAAGAATATCCCAACGATCATTTTTCGAGGATTCACGATGGAAAACGGAGGTTTTCCGTGACTCAACGCGTGTCTCCACTCATGCGATCGTCCTTGAGCGCCAAACGGGCGGAAAGGAATTCATCAAAACCTCCCCAAAAGCACCCGACGAAAAACACAGCGAAGCCGTTAGGTGAACTTCACTCGCCTTCGTTCAAGGTGAGGCCAATAATCGAAACCAGTCGAACCGATTCACCTTCAGCTCAGCTGTCTTTAGGGGGCGCAAACCGCGTGAAGGAGGCCCGTAAAAAGCCCGCCCTGAGCGAAACCTGATAGAATACACACACAAAAAAACAGGCTTAAAGCTAACCCCCCCGGTCCTCCACCTCACGAGGGTGGGGCAAGGTTTCTTGAGGGCGGACGGAAATTAAAGTCAATTAAAACTCGCTGAAACAAACAGAAGAACTAACGAAAACAACCAAAAACACACACACACATACACACACACTCACACATCCTCCAAGAGTTGGTGAAGCCAAAAAAATTAAATATGGAAGTCAAGTGAGGTGGAGTTCGAACAAAGTCGATGGAAGGTGGAAAAAAGCCACAGCCAGAGCCGAGCGCGGGTTGGGCGGGACGGAGTCACGCACGCACTAAACCACTAACAAAGGCAACGCCACGCCGAAGGAAGACGCGCGCACTGAAGATGGCCGCAGCAAGGTGGAGGCTTTTTGGAGAGACGGACAAAGTCACAATCGAACGCCAAAACCCTTACAAACAGCACGTCTTCTTCGATCGGCCAAACTCCACATCCGCCCGGGCCATATTGGCGTTTGGCGTCTAAAAAAAAACGGAAAATAAAGAATAATAAAAACAACACTGAGACACTGCTGCTAGGACAAATACACTACCATACACATGCACACATACACGCCCATACATTGCTGCCTTTCCTGCCGTACCTGAAGACACCTTTGGTGAATCTTGGGCAATGGCGGGAGGGCTTTCCATCGGCGGAAACAAAACCATCGCAATGAGTGCGATGCGCAATCGCGATCCGTTTCACGTGTCTCGTCACCTCGAGCCGATCGCAGTGCCATCGTGGTGATTTGAAAAAAGAAGAAACTTACCTCATGGAAAAAATCCGAAACAGTGCCTGACGAAAAACGGGTTGGCGAGGAATTTACAAATATCAATAAAATATTCAAACTTTATACATTGTTAAACGATATTTTCAAAAATAAAAAATTATTTTTGAATAACACATTATATTCCAAATACCACCCTCTATTAAATATTTTTATTTACATTTCCATTTAGATATCATACTTTGTTTTCTTTGTTTCGTTGTTTGTTTTAATTACGGAATTTTCGTAAAAAAAACATCGTTCTGTGCTTGAATTGTAATGGAAAGCTTATGTATTTTTGTTATTTTGTTTGTATTTCTTATGTTCTGATCACCACTTTCCATTTTTAATTGGATTGGAAATTACGAAGTTACAAAAAAGGTAGTTTATTCAAATTTCATCAATCAAATTTTTGATGCAAAAATCTGTTATTGCATTAATATGAGGATTTCAGGTTTTATAATACATCCTACTTTTTTATGCCTCAAAATAAACACAATTGTAAATCTAAAACAAATCAAGAGGAGTGTTTATATTATAACTAGCTCATGAAATTTTTCATAAAATTGGCATTTTATCAAATTTTGTTCGAAGATAAGTATTTGACACCTTTACATCTTTTTGAACCTCATCAGAAAAAGAATTTCGACGGAATTTAATCTAATTGAGAGAATTATTTAGGTATTAAATACATCATACTACTTATTTTGTTAGTAGCATTTGAATTCCTTCACATTAACAAAACTACATCTCTATTAACATTTAAAAGCAAAAAACATTTTTTTTGAAAACTGTGAATTATTAAATCATCACCCATTGAATGTAATAACAGACACTGTACGAAGACAAAACATTAAAGATTGACTCTAAAATTCTCTAAAAGCAATGTGCAGCAACAAAATAAAGCAAGCAAACCAGGGACAAAAAAACATACCCCTTACTAAAACTTTACCCAGTAGAGAACCCACTCGATCCACGGCAAAGGAAAAGAAACTGAACAGAAAACAACCGCATCGAGCTGAATTAATTTAGAAACGGCTGAGCTGCCACCGGCGGACACGATAAAAGCTTCCCCTACCTCCGCCGATAACGGCCCCTTCCTGGTTGCTTCTCTTCCCAGCCGGAGCCGCCAACGGCGGAGGAAAATCCGAAAGGAACCGGCCACGACCCGATAAGGGCCACAAACGTCGGGTGCGCGTGAATTTGACATTGGACGCGTCGTCGTGGTCGTTGTCTCGCGGCCACGGCTGGCACCGGAAGGCAACGGGTCAAAAGGTGCTACCAGGCAGCCGCCTTCGTCGAGCCGAAGAACGTGTTACGATTCTGCTGCGTAGCGCCGGCGGAAAACGTTTCCCATGAGCTGCCGCCGAATCGATGGGGTCACCACCAGTCGATCGGTCGCAGCCAGAGGGTGGCCCCGGGGAAACTGAATCAAAGGAAAACGGAAGAATTAGGTGGGCGAGCGTGATGGAACTGACCTGACCTTAACTCGTCGCAAAGCGTCAGGGGTTTCGTTCCGTTCGGTTAGTCCAACAACGATTTTATTCTATTTAAAAATTAATATAATACTGTGTTTTACAGAACCAACGAAGTCCAAGTTCCTTCGTTTAATATTTTGTCAAACAGCCAACACCACAAAGACAATCGAACGTAAATAATACATATCCACGTTCTTATGCTGTACGTTCTACGCGCCCGATCGAGCGCAACGTGGATACGCATCGCGAACGCGCTACCGGAAAATGAAGCCATTAGCTAATTTTACGTACGATTTAAGATGCCTGCTCGTGGGCCCGGACTCCAGAAGCGTACAGGAAGACGACTCCGCGACGGGCAGCAACATAAAACGAAACATTCCGACCGGTCGCGTTTTATGCGCGCCTGAAACAATGAACGCCAGCAATCGCTACGGCGTGGAAACGTTGCTGATAGCGAGCACTTGCTCCAGGTGATGATTGTAGTGGTGGTGATGGGGATGATGATGATGATGGTAGGAATTATTCAATTATAACCTTCGAATCCATCGAGCACACACGTGCCATCGCCAGGTTTACGCTCCGGGTTTCTGTGATACGGTGAAGCCAAAATTACCCCCCCGACATACAACACCATACGCCACCGACGCACTCCAACCTTACACACACACACACATGCATAGTGTATGTGTGCGATCCCTCCTACAACCGCCCACCAGTCGGAGGACCGGTTTTTCGCGGAGTCGGTGGCGGGTGTGGCCCAACGAAGACGAAGACGTCGACGATGATCTTTATACGCGCTGTCTTTTTTTACGAGCCTTCCTCAGCCCTGCTGGCTGATGGCCGGAAGAGGGTGATAGGAGCTGCAGCGCAGAGCATAATCATTGTGAATTGAAGATGCCGCAAAACGTGTACCGCGTGTCTGTACGTTGCCAGTTGGAGACGCTTATGAATGAGATGCTTCGACGCCTTCTTCGATTGGGGTTTTTTTTCCAATATCGATTTGGGTCACTGAAACCATGGACATACACTGCGTCCCAAAATGATAGCCTCACCTAGTGTTTTCTGTGCAGGGCGAATACCGAGCATATAAATTTTTCCAAAAAATTCACAAATATTTGTAAGTATAAAACGACTACTTTGCATAAATATTGTTGAAAAAAACGAATGAACAATCCCTTTCGGTCCAAAAAACTAAAATCAGTGGTGTCCCAAAATGATAGCCTCACTTAGGATTTTGATCGAATTATCAACAAAAATTGCATAAATGGATTAAAAAGTCATGATTTAGTTATCAGTTGGTTCTCCATTACGATTTATGCTTGGAAAATGCTTGATGGTATGCTCTCCGATAATTTTTCTAACGTATTTACTGATAAGGAACGCCAAGCATTTCGGATAGCAAGTTTAAGGTCCTTTAGGGTCTCGTAATGTCTCCCATCTTCATAAATCTCTTGAACTAGCCTTCCACAAACATTCTCTATTGGATTAAGGTCTGGGGAAACGGCTGGCTAAGACATTGTTTTGATATCCGACCGTGCAAGGTGAGTTCTTGTTGTCTTGCGTGCGTGCCCGGCAGCATTTTCTTGCTTAAAAATGAGCTGTTGAGTGTTGTAATTTTCCAGATAAGGCTTTAAATGATTGTCCAGGATGTCGATAAACATATCGCTGTTCATACGTGTTGCTATAATGGCCAATTTACTTCTACTAAAACCGCTGAACGCAGCCCAAATTATGACTGATTCACCTTCAAAATTGCGACGGTAGAAAAATCGTGCTATCGTCTTAAATCTCGCCGGTAATGGATGTAACCATCCGATCCATCAATATTTAACTTTTTTTCATCAATATAATCCACCTAACATGAATTAATAATTTAAAATTTGAACAAGACTACAAAGTGACAACTTCCGTTTCTCCACTCATTCTTCCATGTCATATGTTCTGTAGCAAACTCCAATCTAGCGACTTTTTGGTGAAGTTTGAGGGCAGAAACCTTCTTCATGGACTCTCTTACAATATCAGAACATGAATTCAAAGCTCGCAACACAGCATTTTTGTGCACATTCACCCAGAAATCGGTTTTTTGTCCTACGGCAACCTTTGGTTGCATTGAAAGCAACTTAAAAAATCCTCCGATTATCACGCGAGGAAAGATTTTGAAGACGACCAGGAGACTTCTGAAGCCCATATTAACTGGAATCTTTTACATAATCGTTAGTGACGTTTGTGAATCTATTTATTAGCACAACAGTTTCATGATTTGACATGCCATTAAAGCGATAAGCATCAATTTGACTTTTTTCTCGTTCGTAGAGTTGTTTTCTGCTTCCAATGTTCAAATTAAATTACAAATTAAAGTAAGAGAACTTAAAAATTACTTTTGACAACTGATAACGTAGCTAGGAACTGGGTTGCTTTGTTAATTTGAATGATTTTTTAAGTGAGGCTATCATTATGGGACACTCCATTTTTTAAATTTTTGACCAAAATGTTATAATTAATTTTTTTTTCTGATAAATTAGAAGTGAAACACATTTCTTTTAGATTAAGGAATATGTTTCTGTCGTTTATTTTACCTTGCGATCATTTAAAATAGCATCTGAGCGAAAAAACTGGGTGAGGCTATCATTTTGGGACGCAGTGTATTAGAAGGCAGCGAAGAAAGTGTACCGACATTTAGTAGATTGCACTTCGGAGCTGGTGTTTGTGTATATTTTCCATTTCTTTAAGAAGTAAGAAATGTAGATGGTTTTCTAAAAATGTTCTTAAGGAAGGCAAGCATTTTTAACATACAACCTTGCTTCTACCAACGGGAAAATGGAGTCTCCGGCTGAAACTAGAAATCTCTTCAGGCCATCTACCTCCACGATCAGGTACCAGGCGTGCGTATCCATTAAGCCGGCAAATATTTGTCCATCTTAACGATCTGCCCAAGTGCGCGCTTGTCACGGTATCGTGAGCTGAAATCATTCGTACGAATTCTTCCTCCTCTTGCGCGCACAAACCCTTTTAAAGGCAACGGCATTGGATGGTTCCCGGCAAACCGTAAACTCTCCGCCTGGCTATAAGTTAGGACAAACAAAAGGTTCTTTTCGCTGATGCTGAAGAGGAGACCATTCTGCCACAAGGTTCCTTTTGCTTGGTTATGTTCTGCACCGTGCCCTTTCCACTACACGCAGGTGAAAGTATTTTATTCTTACTCATAATTGCCCGCGGCATTTGGGGAGGAATGGTGCGCCGACAGAACATTGAATGACACTCGCGGGAATACTTTCCGGTAACGTCGCGATGCGGTAGAACGGCGAAAACTTGGGGACAATCATTTTCTCCTTCCCAGACACCCGGCCTCTGGGTGGGTGCGTTTAGATTATTTTTATTATTTATTATTCGAATTTATTGCCCTTGATGTAACATTCAGCATCGATGGTGTTCGGTTTGCAAACCCATCTTTTGGTCCAACACAATGCAAACTGAAATGGCGAACGCATCTACAATGTTCTGTCTAGATGGAAATTTTCTGAAAAAAATTGTGCGATTCCAAGTTCCAATGCAGAAGCAGGCAGACCCAGAAATCGCTCTATAATTTGCATCGATCGTTTTACGCTCCCATCAATCAGATCGTCTAATTGTTCCCGGGACAGCGTTCCCAGACGAAGGCAGGGCAACTTTCTTCGTGCGAGCTCACCAAGAAAGAGCGAGCTTCGTGCAAGCTGATCCAAAGGGGGGCGAGGAGATTCATCACGGATTATTACCTTGAATTTTCGTCTGGCCCCCGAAGGCTACGGAGGATGCGGATAAAAATGTTTGCCTGTGCAAATAAACGCCCAGCTCGTCCTCGCTATCTTGTACCGGTGCCGTACCGAAGTATCGGACTGGGTGGTTTTCTTTTCGATCGTGGTCCGAAACGAAATCGAACGATACACCTGCGGGGCATCAATCCGTTAGGTTTCCCGACTTCCAGGTGACCCTACTTCCAGGCGTTCCTTAAGACGTCAAACGTTACTCTTCTTGTGCTGGGCTACTTGGCGTGAGCTTAATCTTATCACACTGTTTGGCCAAAAGAATTAATTAAAAAAGAATTTAAAATAATTTCACTTGATTTACCAATTTAATAAGTTTTTACTACTAGTAAGAACTAGTGAATCATTGAAAACATGTTTCAAAACAACTCAGAACCTCATTCTGACACAGTTAAACACGGTTTAAAAGCTAAACTTTCATCGACCACAGTGCAGAGCCAAATATTTTCTGCACAAACGCCTTCAGACTGCAGTCTATGTTGCACGAAGAACCGTTTTGAGTCCGAAACTATTTTCCACCAGCCCCAGACCGGGCCTCGCCTCGCGGATCATCCGACGAAAAGTCTGCGGAATCTCCGCCTCGAATGTCTTTCACATTTCTCCAGACGGCGAAATGTGGCGCGATCGACAACTTCCAGACAGGGCCGACATGCCGACTGCCGAGCGGCGCACTGCAGGGCCAACGCCGGCACGAAATTTCCAGCGAATTGCATCCCAACTCCAGGCTCTTCCAGCTATCATGATTCCGCCGCACCCGACGCTTGTGCCCGTGTTTTTCGTGCTTTGTTTTACGCTTGCATTTTTGTTGCCCGCTGCAGCAAACATTTCTCGTGGCATTTCTCTCGCCTCCAGCGTCGGGCGCAAGAAAATAGTCTAGCTTGTGTTTTTTTTTTGTTCGCCTTTGCTCAAAAAAAGGAAGGAAACCATTCTTGACGTCGTGCAAAAACCGTCGAGGAGGAGAAACACGTCGAAAGCCCGCCCGCAGGCCCAGAATGACGTGACTTCTTCATCGCATCGGAGCGAAGTCGATCGAATTGGCTTCGAATTTGACTCCTTCCTGACATGATTCCTGCCAGTTTCTTCCCTTGTTCGGCCGAGGCGATGATGTTGGAAAATTATTAGATTTGATTTTGATTGGAAAGCACGAAAATCGCAGCTCCAAAACTGCCAGTTGCGAAGTCGGATGCACCGGCGGGAAAACCACCGGGAAGGCAAATTAAGTTAGGCATTAGAAATGTTCTCTCTATATTTGCTCCGGTGGGAAATTGAGTGACTCGAAAAGTTTACACCATTTACTTGCCAACGATCACTGGATTTCTGGTCATCAAATAATAAATGAACTGTCTAGAGACAACAACCTCATCGGCCACACCGGCCATCGTTTCGGATCGATTAGGAACGCTTAACGTGCGTCACGTAATTTGCAGATAATCAACACGTTCGAAGGGCAGCACCCTGATTGACTGCGCTCTTTGACTAATCCAGCTCGCGAGCGCCGTTTAATCATATGCTAATCAGGCCGGTAATAAGCCAGCTGATTAGCGTGCCGGCAAAACGCTGCTGCGTAGCGCGAAAATAAGAAGTCTATGATTAACCGGCACCTGTCGGAGTTTATTGATGTGGCAAAGATCGGTTTGCCACGAACAGTTGGTTTCCATGCATTAAATATGGAACTTGGTTTGGTTTAAGTAAAGACTATAAATTCAACAGGAAAGAACTATTTAGTCAACCCAATCCACGGGAAATCGAAGTGACCTACCTCAGCCGCACAATTGTTTCATTGTTGCAAGATGAAAAACCAACAAACGGTATTGCCACCGGATCGAAACAATTTAAGCTGGATCGATCGCCACGAAACCTGCGGTCCACCCTCTCGCCACAAATCACACCGATCGTGACCGATCTGCTTTTTCCGTGCTTTGATTGTGGGGCTTGCGCACGGTAGCCCGGTAGCTGAAATTAATCACTAATTTGTAAATCATGAGCCTCGTGGCCTGGCGGAAACCCAAATGGTTTCCCTCGATCCTCCCCTCCCCCCATCATCGTCAACGATCGAAGTGGATCAATCGAAAGGCGTTCATTAAATTTAACGGGAAAACGCTGAACCAGCATCACCCCGGCTAGCTGCACGGTTCCGGCCGTCATTTCGGGGCAATGTCAGCAACATGCCAAGCCGTCCATCGACTCGGCCGGGTAGCTGGGAAAAACAACATACCCCACCGCGTCCCGCGATCGATTGACAAACGATACAAAATGCGCATAAATGCGTCACTTCGTTAACTGGACGGCGCGCAACGGGGGAAAGGATGGTGCAAAGGAGGGACGGGGAGACGGGGAGAGAGGGAGAGTAAGCGTCTTATTAATAACCGTTTTAAAAACTATTTATTTAATAACACCCCGCACGGGCAATAATTAGAACAAATAAAAATAAAACTCTGCCCTCCGGCGATACCGGGTGACGATCGAGAGGCCCTTGGCGGGGTGGATGGCGGCCTGGAGTGGCTTGCCGGGGGCCCTTGCTAAGACTACTGCAGGTAGTCCACCATCCAATCGGACAATTCAGGTGGTGGGAAATTCAGATCACATGTGTACGTCGGTGTGCAAATTATGATACCATCGGCGGCGGGAAAAGCTTGATCGAGGTGCGTACGATAAAGGTTGGATGTCAAGCAACCGCCGAAGGGAAGGCGATTTTGTGGCTGCGTTTATGATTGCTGGGGAGCCCTGTAATCTTCGGAAAGCTTGAACGCGACATTCGACAAGGCATTTAATTTTAAAATATATCATCACTCGCAAGAAGCGATACGATTTTTATGATGCGTCCTATCAACATTTATTATTTAAAACTATTTATTATGAATCCAGCAGGATAGCATTAGCACATACTCCTGAAGGTGGACTGGACCTGTAACGAGCAATTTCTGAAACATAATTCGAATCAAAACCAACATGCAGAGGCGAATTAAGCGTTCTAGGGGCGCCAAGCAGCTATGAGTTTAAGACCTCAAAAACATGCAACAAATTCACCATTCAATGTTTTATTTCAAAATTTATTAGATTTCAATTTAGATTAATCTGAACATTTCTAAACAGGTTTAGAATTTAAATTAAACACAAATTTTCATACATCATATTTCATTGAAAAGTTGTCATTGCCAAAAACTTGATTTCAAAGCCTTATTTCATGCAAAGTAATCAATAACTGTCCAAGAGACTCAAGTTATTAAACGCATATTATTTTGTATGACCCCAATTGACAAGTCATTTATTTTCTACTTTTTAATAGAATATTTTTTGTCAGACAATCTTGAAATGTTTAATAAAAGAATAAACTAAAAATAATGTTAAGCTAAATTACTATATTTTGAAATGCACATAACATGACTTTTGCTAATCCATGTCCTTTATTATTAAACTATTCTGAGAATGCTCTTTGTCGTTAATAACACCTTTATTAAGATATCTTTAGTGTAAGTGCATCTCATTTGCATTAAAACACAATTCAGTTAGGTTGAATCATTTTCATATTTTCATTTTCTTCATTTACTTTCATTCAGAAGTAAATTCACAAACTGATCACGCTGATTTATCAAATAAAACAAGCAACTTTGGTGCAAAACAATAAAAATAATTCCACAAAAATGTTGGTGTTTAAAAAGTATGTGTCAAAAACCGAAGCCTTTGAAAGCTCAGGGTCCCTGCAGCTGCTTAGTTTGCTCACGCTATGATCCGCCTTTGCCAACACAATTATTTTTAAGAACATAGGAAAGTAAACTGAACTTCTAAAGGAATGAAAGTTTATCTTTCTGCATACACCAACTCTAATCAATCTAAAACTGATCACTTCTAACTCGCTTACTTAGACACCGGTGCAGCGGGAGTTCTTCCAGTGATTGTTCCACATTTCTTCGGGTCAGTTTCTTCCTGCCTCTCCCTCTCTCGCTCTCTCCCCTTCTTCACGACGACCACACGTCCACGGATTGTCGTTCAGGGTTGCACGGTGACAAAATTGCTCACGCCCCGCACGCCCGGCACGGTAGGCTGCTGCGCGGGACAAAAGGAAACATAAATCATTAAGATTGAGCAGTGCATAGATGAGCCGTTAGCGCTGCCGTGTATGTTTGCGCACGCGCTCGCGTACCCGGGGACCCCGTTCGAGAACGCTCTTTTATGGGACGAATTAAGGGCCGCCGTCTAGGTGAAGTACTTACGCACTTGATTACACACGCGTGGACGTGACGGGAGCGAGCAGAAAAGTTCGTTTCACAAACTTTGGCTTGACAAGATTTGCTCTACGAAAATGTATGACATTTTGCAGGTGGTTAGAAGAATCTCAATTCGACGAAAATTACCCTTTGGTGTTCCGATTTTAAATTAGTAAAAGGAGCTCAAATGAAAACACCAGGTGCCGATTGGAACTGCGAAACATCTGTCGCACACTGTGCAAACGTTTGTCTGCAGACAAGGGCGTGTGACAGCAAACAACTGTCCGTAACAAGGTTGATAAGGACATAGGCAGGAACCCGCGGAGGTGAAAAGAAGATGATAATAACAACAGCAACAAAAACACACACACCACAACCACAGACAGACAACGCGGATCCGTTCGACCCGTTCAGCCCCATGTAAACGTGTGATTAATCTTATAATTTTTCAATTAATCATTCATTTCGAGAAAAATATTGAATTATCCCTCATCATCAATCCGGACCGGGATGAGGTTCGGCTCCACCGACTCCACCGTGCGCCATCCCGCGGGGAGTCGTTAAACCAACCGCTTCCGATCGCTCGTTAAAAGCTACGCAAAACTGGAGCTCCTGCCTTGCACGGTGAGGAGTTGTCCTGCCGTTGAAGGCGAAGGATTCCGACCGTTCGTGTTGCTGTTGTTTTTTATCACCCTCCAGTTCATTCCCATTTCCCCCAGCAAGGTTTTTGTTTTGTTTTGCGAACCTCGTTGTCGTTGGTCGCTGATGGGTGTTAAAATGTCAGTAGCTTGGGTGCTCCGGATCGGCGGCCCGACTATCGATCGGGGTTCGCTCAATCACGATTCGATCCACCTGTCAGCTCAAGTCAACCGAACGACTAAATGAGTCTTTCGCGCCCATGCACGCGAATTGAGCAACCCATCAACCGAGGATCATATTTCAAACGGGTGAAGAAGCCCACGAAGAAGCCTCCTGCAGGGCTCTCCACTAAACGGACGATAGACCTGTCCGATCCGGAGTTGCACTTTATTTAATCTGAATGCTTCATCATCATCATCGACTACACCGTGCTTCTCCTTCTTTTTTTCTTGCCTTATCATCTTGCCCTCCCGATGTTCGGTGCGGGCATCAACATAAGCGCAGGCAAGTGAAACGCCTAGACACAAAACGGACGCCGCGCGCAGCGAGAGCACCGTCGGAATAGACGTCGGAACAGAACGGAAACTAGTTGCAATTTTCATAAATTTCCTTTTTAAGTGTCAACTGGTACGGTGGGGTTCGACTAGGTGGAGAGGGGGAGTACAATTGGCGCACCGGCCCATCGCGAACCGCACCACACCAATATCCGCGTAATCACCGTAACCGCGCGCGGGACGATGCCACGTCCCATGCCCACGACGAATCGGTGTCAGCGACGAGCACAACGGGACGTTATCACAGCCCAAAGCGAGCACAAGCGGCCGAATCTCTATCGGCAACAATAAAGAGAAAAGCCAAAAGATTGTTTCTTTTTTTTTGTGCAGCCCGAGCAAAAAACAACTAGCAAAACTAAGTGGGTATATTAATTTCTGCACATTAAAAGAGAAACCAAACGATTATGCTGCGTCGTAAACTAAGCGTCCTAATGAAGATAGTTTCGTGTTGTTTATTTCATTGCCTAGTGGTTTTTTTTACATCCCCATGTTGCCAGGAAAAGATCATTTAAAATAATCAAAAACTGTACGTGATGAGAAGAACCGAGTTTAGCTAAACTTTCTACTCAATCAAGGACAGCTAACACGAACTTCTTATTGCTAAATTTAGAAAATAGGATTTACTTACCGGAAAATAGCAAAGACTATAAGCTTCTTGACGTTTCGTACGAGCACTGTGAGTTGAAGGGATTAAAATTTAATCCAACACCGTTTCATAAAAGTGTTTCTTCGTATCTTAACCCCGTTCGCGGGCGATCGACGGCGAGTGTTAATGTTTTCCTGGCAGTGCATGAACAAGGTCGGACCCATCTGTTTGCGCTGATCACCATCGAAACACGTGTAACACGGTGCCCCGTCGTGTAATGCAACAGTTCAGGTCGGGTGTTCCATTCGGTGCCGACCGTACCTAGATTTCAAACTACCCCAAAAGAAAAACCTCCCCCCCTTTAACCAACCATTAGTATTCCCGGCGGTGAGCAGCTGCGCGCCCATTCGCAAACGCTA
This sequence comes from Anopheles coustani, assembly GCF_943734705.1. NCBI lineage: Eukaryota > Metazoa > Arthropoda > Insecta > Diptera > Culicidae > Anopheles > Anopheles coustani. Next base: position 68,461,303 of record NC_071289.1, on the reverse strand, counting down.
CTAAAACAACACTACCGCCAACTATCACCAACCGGCGAAGATTCGATGGATCTGGATTAAGGAAAGGGTAGAGAGGCGAAAGAGGTGAAACTGTATCTAAAATTCATCCATTTCGGAGGGAAACCGAAGGCAGGGGAACCGAACCACGGAGCCCACGGAGTTGAGGCCGGTCGTCAGGAAAAACGTACGGGTATGAAAAATCAATCAAAATCAATTTCGCTCAAACCGAGCATAAAACCAAACGCGAGCGAGCAAAAGTACATCGCATTCATTTCGTATTCAAACAATATATGGTACATGAGTGGAGTACCGTAGCCGTTGGTCCCTTCGTTGGACGTGCGCCGCCCGGTACGCCGGTGAGATCCTCGATGGAGGCCACAGGTGTACCCTCCGAAATCGCCCGAAAACAGCTCCCTCGCAAAGACGGGACGAAGAAGCCCGATCCACCGGGAAAGTAGTCCGTGCAAGGTGCCGCGAAATGGTTACTCCATCCCGGCACCCCGACTCCACGTTCATCAACGTGCCACCGCGCCGAGACCGCGTCTGCACAATACATTTCAATATTATTTGTCGGAGTCTAATAAAATAAAACCAAACCTCCTCCACCAAACGCAGCAGTCGGGATTCGGAATCAGCGTTTCTGGCTTATCGAGAGTGCCCCAGCGCCGGATATTGGCACGTAGGTAAAATGGCACCCGCTTTTCTCTTCGCGACAATCACCAATCTTCGCCAACATCTTCGGCACATGCAAAGCCGTGCGAGCAAATGTTCTTCTCGTTCCAGGCGCCGCTGGTTTCCTTCATCATATTTCTCTGCGGTAGAAGGAAAAAAAGTCGATTGCAACATAACCGATAATAACGCGAGGTAATAACGCGTATTTGCATTATAAAATCGACACATTTTGTTGTACGGCGCATGGGTTTGGAGAGCGGTAGGGTGGGGGAGGGAGAGAGGGGTGGGCAGAAAACTTCAGCATAGAAGCGATGGATTTTCAATGTTACGGTTAAACATATTATGTAGATTTCGATGCATAAATATCGTGACCGCGACCGAGGCGAACTCCGTCGCTCCGTCCACAAATGCCACCGGGTTGTAAACGCTCCGGCCCGGCCGAGATTCCGGCTCGAGTGGTTTAGTGTGTAGAGGAATTTATTTTTCACTCTACGAGTTGTTACAACGTGCGCCGATAGGGAAAACCACCCCATCTCGCCGCAAATAGACTCCGTGTCCGTGTCCGTGTGCGAGAATCGTACTTGTCGGTTGTGTGGAGGATGTTCGCTGGCTTCCTGCTTCTTTTTGCACCACTTTTGCTATGCTTTCGGCGGAAATGTCCTTCGCTTGTATCATCACCATCACACACCGGGGCGAGATTGAGCCGCGAGTCATCCTTTGGTGACTGCGTGTCCAAACGCGCCGGAACATCCGCCGAAGCTGCTCGCACGTTGCCCCACACTCGGATGCCGTATTTCCTCCGGCGGGGAATAAAAAACCCCACCCCGCCCCGTCACACGTATGAATTTTGCTTCACGCTTACCAACCTAATTCGGAGGCTCTTCTCCAGCGGTGCGAGCCACTTGCCAATGTTTGCCAACCGCTCCCGAAAGCAGCCAGCAGCGCCCGCCGGAAGCCCCCGACACGCCAGCAACAGCAGAAGGTCGCGGTCGACCAGATCGACAGACGGATTACGTGTCCGCGAAACAAAAACCGCCCGGTTGGGGGGAGGAGGAGGGGGAGGGCAGCACCATGTGCCGTGGGGCCGTTCCGAGGCATGGATCATGGCCCACGGAGTTGGCGTACGGAATTCATTGTTGATTCGATAGGCGTACGCCTCGACGTTGCTACTGCCGGCGGCGGCAACCGAGACCGTCAGCGGCGCCGTCGAAGTCGGTTCCTACAGTTGCGTAGCACAGTGGGAGCGAATCGTCGATAAACTTTGGCAAAACAATCAGTTGACACAAAAAATCCTTAAAAGTTGGAAAATTACTCCAGAGAAATTTAAACGGAAAAAATTACAATTATTTTTGCTGCAGATTTCTTTTGCGATAAAAATGGTTTTAATCAGGTTCCGTGAAATTACGAATACCTAATAAGCTTGTTAAACTTATTAATAAAAATTTCTTCATAGAAATAACGTTCACATTTCTTAACTTCATGCTGATATTTTTTTAATTTAAAATGTTAAAAACGTACCTTTTGTCATAATGGATTGATTTGAATTCTTCTTTTTGAACCACTTTATTTTTCGTGATAATTAAAATAGTTGCAACTAACAGACGTCATTAGAATTAAAAAATTACACTTTTTCTCGAAAATTCAGTCAAAAGTAAAAAGCTATTGAGATTAAGTAATGATACTTTAAAACTCTGGGAATATGTAGCAAAAACCAATCAAATCATGAATATGTCAAAATAACCTCCTTCCAATGGTACTGCAAGTAAAAGAACAATTAATTTATTTCAATCTTGAAGAAATTATTCATCAAGACAATTATCCAACACTTGCTTGAGTTATAACATTGTGTTGAATATGTTAGTGGGCATGAAATGTTAGTGTGCAAAAACGCAAGCGAAATTATCGTCTTTTAAATTGTGATATTTAAAGCTAATAAAATCTTCTGCTGCCTGAAAACTTCTCCGTTCCCAGGAATCTCTCCTAAAGGACTGGGGGTAAGACGGCTCTAAGTTTCCGTTTTGGTGCGAGGGAAGCCGCACACACCCACAAAAGGCGGGTAGACAACCGTGCGCGGGCGAGCCAGAAGACGAAACTCCCAAAAAAGTAAACCTAACCATTTATACACATTTTTCACCTCGAGAGCAAAAAAAGAAGCACACCCCTTATCCCGCGAGGCAACGCCATGTGAGAAGGAAAAACTAAAGCTCAATTGAAATCATGAACTGCATGTGCGGAATGCAAAATGTGCAAGTGCCGCTTGCAGTGCCGAAATGGGGGCCAACAACGACGACGACGGCCACCACACGAGCGATACATGCACGCGAAATCCGTCCGTCCTGTGCCCTCTCGCTCCTCCCCTAGCCCCCCGACAAACCTTCCTTATCCTCTGGCAAGGAAACGCAACAGTTTGCACAGAGCAGAAATTATTTTTACGGCGCGATGTTTCACACCCATACGGTCACACACACTCAGCCACAACCATCGCACGCGAAGTGCACCAACACCACGTCACGCCGTGCAGCACATGCCAGCGGTGCAGTTCGTGCAGTGTGCAATAAAATTTATCCACCATCCGTCACCCACCACCCAAGTTGGAAACACCCACCCTCCACCGGAATAGTTCAAGCTTCGTCGAAATGCACTCTCGACTTGCATGCGAATGCTACTGCACACGCGTGCACTCGCGGGAATGCGGCACGGTAAGGTTTTGACATTGTTTGAGCGCTTTGGGGAATTCATTTATTCGACGTGTCAATATCGTTTCGACGGATAAATGAATCGAAAACGGCGTGACTTCCAGCGGTGCGTGCTGAAATTATGGGTTTATAAGTCGCGCCCTCCCGGGAGGGTTGCGGGGAAACCATGTGGTGGCTAGGACGATGTTTTTTGCTGCCCTCCCAGCTGAAGGTTGTGTCCTTCGGGATGTCGGTTTCTAATATTTCCATTTCATATTAATATTCTTCCATCAACTGCGTGTGACATTTTAAGGTTATCTTCGATCGAATCAAACGGTTTAAGAATAGAGTTTTGGAAAATCCCTCGGAAAAGTTTTTTGTAACTGTAATAGAATGAAATGGGTCGTCGTTCCTAGTTGTCATTAAAAGGGACAAAAATACATCCACTTCGATTAAAAAGGGCTTCATGTAGAATGAATTGATTTTAAATACAAATTTCACACCATACGCTTAGTTTGCATGAAACACAAAGCAACCATTGCAAACAGTAAAATGCTGTCAATCGATCAGTTAACTGTCAAAATCTGCGCAAAATTATTTTTCGGTCGGTGAATGAAAAGTATATTTGCAAAAATTTGCGCACAAAATATAGAATGCGAGCGGATGTTAAATAGTTGTTTGTGATGATTTACAATTTTTGATGATAATTACAATGATCAATGATGATTTATAGTTAAACACTCAAATCAATATTGAATGCGCTTTCATTTGGATCGGCTTACAAATATAGAAATGTTTTCACATTGTTTATCACGAAAAACTATGACCAAGTTAAACCACACTGTGGAGTAGAAATCAAACCTAGCTCTTTTCCTGGGTGCAAATTTCCCTCTACATTTTCCGGTACATTGAATGGTGTTACTTTTTCAGAACATTCTGGACCTTTAGAGCCAGTCCGACTGGTAACGATTTTAATCGAGCGTGCCCTGTCATAATATAAAACGGAATCGAACGACCCATCTTGGACCTGAAACCCATCGGCGCGCATCGCCGTAACGCTACGACGAACTCGCCAGCTCGCGCTTCCTGTTTGGTTGCGTCAACTTCTCCAAAGCGAAGCGCGGCCAGCGTGCTAGGTGGTTCAGGTCGCGCGGAGTCATTGCTGCCCCACACCGAGCGCTCAAGTTCCACTCAAAGCAAACGCACAAACTCGACGACGGCGTACTCTTGCGCTCGCGCTCGCGGACTGTCACAGTTCACTTACCAGTTTGCGCATTGACCTTTTACTTTCCGTCATCAATCAAGCCGATCAACTCCGGAGGCTAGCGCGCTAGCACGCGGTGTACGTGCGATGGTTCGGTGCGATCTTCGCCTGCTTAACGCCGTCATACCTTGGTACCTGCTCCTGGCTACATCTTCCGATCGTCACCAAGACGAACACTTCGGTCGCTGCCACCTTTCATCGGATCTTTCGCGCCGAAGCGATCTTCTAAACGCTGCCTCCGACGCCGCGCATTCACGTATCGAGCGTAAATTGAGCCAGCACGGGAACGTAAACGCACGATCACGCTCCGTACGATCGACGCTCGAGATCGGCAGCCCTAGGCCGCGCAACTCTGCGTAGGCGTCCTGTCGAACAAGAACACTCGCACGAAGCCTTCACGAGCTCTAACGCTGCTACTTATGTCAGTGTGAGCAGGCCGCGCGACTGCGCGACTCTTCAAACCTCATACGTGACCTTGTTCAATTTCACCCGCTTCAACCTCTCGCCGTTGGAGCGGAAACCCGGCTTACCCCGGCCAGGTCCGTTCGCCTACGGTTGCGCACGCAGGCACGTACAGGCGGCTCAAGTACTTGTGACTTCTGCGCACCACCAAAGTTCTACTTGCCATGCACTTGCAACTCCTGCTCCCCCGGGTCGAACGGCCACAATGCGCCGGGTCTAGTCCAACTAACTCGTTAGATGGATCAACTTAGGCCACGACTCGGACGCAACCGTTAAGTGAGTGCGAATACTCAATTACTAGTACGCGTGAACCATTACTTTGTCGCTCCAACTGTGTACTTCTTTTAAGAACGCTGGCCTCAAATAAAACATGCCTGCATTGAGACATAAACGTCAAGTACATGGAATAGAACTTTGGGATATAGGAGTTTCGAACTGTTTAAGTCTTTAATCCTTTTTAACGTCCTGCGATATCGTCTATTGCTACACTCAAGTCTACATAAAGAATCTCGTACGTTTATCGTCAGACTTTCCTTGACATGTTTTAAAAGTATTTTACTTTAAACTTTGTACACATTTTATATCCCGTACAAAGTACACTCGTGGAACATGGCGAACGGGTCTAATGTTGTTGATCCCTTCCGATTCGTTTGATAGGATTTGGCCCCCGAAAGAGGCCACGCGTGATCACCTCATCTTGTACACCTTGGACTCCCAGCTCATCCGGATTTATCGCCTTGCGTACGTGCCCTGTTCAAAAGGCATCGTGGGCCGCGCTTGGAAGTGTTAGTCCACGGAGCAACGTCTGCAGCAAAGACCCAATCGTCTTGAGTCCGCACGCTCTAAATCCGCTTTGTCGCTTGGGCGACTCCTAGCAGACCTAGCTTCCGCTACCAACCAAACCATTGGCCTGTAGCTCCAGCAAAAGATCGGGTGGTTTTCAAACATGCCTTACCTTGGGCCGCTTTAAGAAGTGTGTGATGGAACCGTGTCTTGGAGCTGCCGCTGGGAGTGGCCGCATATCGTGATCTATCGAAGATATTTCCGACCTATGACTCACCCCACATTTGATCCTCCGATACGATCGAGCAGCGATGATTTGATATTGGGATGTCTATGGGCACCGTCCCTGCTGCCCCGACACACCCACACCCTCCAACCCCCTTTCGCTGCACAAGAAAGTCCTAAACCGTGCCGCCCCCCCTACGAAACATTGTAAATAATCCATAAATTTAAAATTGACATCCTTCGCTATTATCGCCGATAAAGTTTTATTGCCGAAAAAGCCAACTATTTTTATGTATGTCAACGACAACATCACGAGCGTGCCCCGCGAATCGCAACCGCCTTGGTCAGCTCCTAGCGACGCTCTAATACAAAAATGTCGTCATTCCGAGCCATCCTTCCCTGGGTGTTCGCCGGGCGTCATCGAAAGACGATGCTTATGATGATGATGATGATCGACACCGGTAAAAAGCCATCGCGCGGGATATTACTTTCCACCGGACCAGGGGTGGTGATTGATTCGTTAGCCAAATGGAAGCCCCCCACACCCGTACCTCCTACAGGTGAGTTTTTGGGGGAGAACGAAGATGCCTCATGAGACGATGGTGCTGGGTGCGACTCCTTTTTCGTCTCCGGTTTTTGTTTGGCTTACAATATGTTTTTGAGTAATTTATGGCACGCGGCAACTACTACGCGCGTGAAAGTGTGCCAACCCCCTACGATAAAGATGGCTTGATATGGGATCGGATGAAATGCCATACACACACACACATTAAAACGTTTGATATCAGCTCTATCTAGGAGAGGTGATACTGGAAAGGTCCGAAAGATGAACAAAGGCAACAATAAAAGTCCTATGAAATCAAGAGTTCACGAAACTTAAAACAAACTCTTCAAATAGCGAAGGAGTATGGAAAAATCAATCCTTTTAAGCGAAGAGTCTGCCAACGACCGCCAGCATTCCATACAACCTGTAATGGACCTGTCAGCTGTTTCAGCTCGATCGGACTCCACACCCAACACGTGTCAGCGTGATGCGCGATCTGGCTAATGATTTTTATCATAATCCACTGATTAGCTGCACCGACGAAGGGGGTCGTGCATTGGCAACACTGGAAAGGAAAAGGCCCAGTCTGGTTACAAACTGCTCAGACGGATCGTGAAAACAGGTCCCACACGCTGCACCGCAACAACGAGCGCAGTTGTCCCGCGAGATCTTGATCCAGCGCCACCTTTGCCACCGCTTGTCGATGTTGCCTGGTAGTCGAGAACCGCGACTCTATGGCCATTACAGGGTAACATCAACCAACGAGGCCTCCGTGCTCCGTCAAAAGTACGATTTGACAGTTGGTACGACTGGTCTTTTTATCAAGAACGGTATTTATGCAAGGTGACTACCGCTAACAGGCATATCTTTGGCACGTTCTAGGCCAAACGAGTTATGGATAAATATGCAATCGGCAAACGGCACCACTTCGGGCTGATCTGCGACGGTGATAAACATCGCTAAAACAGAAATCACGCCAAATGGCAAGCGGTTGGCGATACGGATTTATTAAATTATTTATTCACAATCAACGAAATGGAAAGGAGGTAACATCGCTACTTGATGGACCTCCGGGTGTACGTAAGTGATTGTTTTGTAAAACGGATAACTTCATTGGTCTTATGAAGGATTGAAGGCTTGAAGACCAGTAAACCGTATCGCAAATAATAAAAAGAACGTTGCGAAAGACATTCCCGACCAGCCAATGTGTGCTCGACTCGGCCCAACCTCAGGCATACGGTGCAGCTTACCCAGACCCTGCACCGTCGGTGAGGCGGGAGAAAATATTGTGAATGAATTGAGATTATTTATTAGAGCTTTCAAGATTAAAAAGTTGTTTGGAGCAAAACCTGTTTCCGCAACTTCAAACGGTTCGCTGTTTGCTGTCCGGGCTTGCCTCCACACATGCGCGACTAGTGCCTGCCATCCAGTGGCGCACTTGAACAACCAGAAACACTGACCTTGGACCAGATGATCCCAGCTTCGCTTTCCCCCCTCTTTCAAACCTCCGCCTCCTGTGGGGCGCAGCGTAACCGATCCGTAACGGACCCAATCTCGACCGCTCTCGCTCGGGCTCCGCCACCGATCACAGGATTACGTACCATTCATTATTGCGCGTCCGCGTCCGTGGTACCCGGTGCCGAACCAGTTCCCGTGTCGCCTTTCGGAGCCGCAGATCTTCCCCGATCGTCGGGTCCGTGTGCGCTCGTAACCATCTTCGATCGGTAATAAATTAGCCAAATAGTGTTGAACCTTTTTTTTTCCTTCGCTATCTTTTCTCCGTCCCTCTCCGGGTGTATCGGTGACTTCTTGCCCGCACGGTGAGGCCCAGCCGAATTGGACCCAGAAAATTGGCCTATAGTGGATCGACCGCGGTGATACGGACTCACTGAAAGAAATACCACGCTAGAAAAGAATAAACCATCGAGGCGTCTAATAATTGGAACAGCGATCGGGGTGGAATTAAAAGATCGGCATACACCTGGGATCTCATCGCCATCACCCGGTACGACACCGGTCGCGCAACCCTACAACCTCGCCGGCGAAGGAGCTCCAAGCAGTCGCGTCCACGTTCTTGCCGTCGGGATGTCGAATGTGCGCGGTTTGAGGGGACAGGTTATCTAATTAATTTGTGTGCCCACTGCTCTCTGCCCGAAGCCGCCATCGGACGAACGCGCAGAGTGTGGGTCGCCATAACCCCGCGTGACAACACGCCGCACCCTCACGACCTCCCCCTTCTGCCGCCTCCGCCAGCCGGGTTACAGAGAGGTTGACGGAGAATCGGGGCTTAAATCGAACCGTTGGATGATACAAACTCGAACCGAGGACTCACTTGTACTCCGTGCTTCGCCGTTCGTCGCCCAACACCCCGCGCAGCCACCGGGAATGGAATGGAAGCCCAAATAAAAATAATAAAAATCCTCCCCCACCGCCAACCTTGCCTCCCCCGCTCCCAAAGATGCCGCTACACCGAAAGAGTCGATTTCTCTGGGGCCTTTCGGGGTTGTTATAAAAATATATAATCTGCTAGATTACTCCTCTATCTAAATCTAACAATGTAATAACTTATATTCAATGTCATTTGTTAGGTTAGGTTTCTCCTGCTGCCGTCGCTCCGTTCGCATCTCCCCGGGCCCTAGAGTAAGGTGCGTTCGCTAGTTCCTCTCCGCTCCGTTCTTGAACATTTCGACTGGTTTCTCACGGGGGCCTCTCGAACCCATCGTACAGGAGTACCATGGATGCGGGTTCTGGTAGAAAATTTGTTCAACCACGAACGAACGAAGGTGTGATCGTCGTTGGATCGTCGACTGAGCTGATGGAGGGAAGACTACAACGAAAAAACAAAAACGCAACCCAAAAGGCGACACTACTTTGCTAGACAAGAGCTGATCGTGCGTTTGGAATCCGTAGGGTTGTGTTTGTTGTATCCACTTTGCCAACTCCCCATCCGGCCCCCCGCGCCATTCTTGCTATCAACTATAAATCGTTTGTTCGTGAGTGAAAAGCTTCTCCAACTAATCTTCGTCCTGAGCCAAAAATCCCACACCATCGCCCGAGCGAACCCGTCCGCGACGTCGAGAGGGTGCAATAATATTTATTGCACTTTGCTATAGAATTTTTGTACAATCTCTTGAAAGGGTTTTCTTTTTATGTTTAATGCCATTTAAAGGAGTAATAAATTGAAGAAGGGGATGGATTTTGAAAATCCAGCCACATTGCTTTTGTTTTGAGAATTTTGTTGAAAACATTTCGAACATGACCTATTCACATTGTGAGTCGTCATGAAAAATATTGCATCTTTTACTCTGATGATGGTTTTCAATAGTGTTAGTTTACTATTCAATTTGTTATTATTTTTACGTACTTATTTTATTGCTTAATATTCGTGATCACGTTGATCTAATATTCCACTCTTCCTTGCAAGAGCCTTGCATAAACCACCATCGCTGATGATTGCAATGCAGACCGTTTCGCGCAAAAACAACAAGGAGGATAATTTACCCTATGCATTATCCTTCCGTCAACAACAGCACCGAGTGATAACGGCTGCGTCATCACTCTCAGCGTCATCTGTCTGCCCCAAGTTTCTCGCGCGTCCAGCCGTGCGGAAGACGAAAGTAAACATTTCATCGGGATTGCCAACAAATTTAACCGCCACCGAGTTTTCTTTTCGTTGACCATTGCCGGGCGCAATAGGGAATGCGAATTGCTTCTGCACATCCTTTCTCCAAACGTCCTTCAAGCGGAAGGACCGGGTTGACAAATGAAATCACAGCTTTCTGTGCGCATCATACACACCTCAACTTTGGTGACCGTTCGTTGGCAAAAGAAGAGCACAACGAAGAACGGACGGACAAGATAAGGGAAAACTTTGTTATAATTTGTCTTTGTTGTCAGCAATTACGCACCGGTTAGAGTGTTTCGCTTCTCTATTAAATTGCAAAAGACGCCTCGTGCTACAGCAAACTGCTTTTGCCATATCCTCTGGCGTACTTTCCGTTCTGTTGTCCTGCCAGCTTGACAGACGAGCTACCGGAATGTCCGTCTGGAAGGAAGGACATTTTTAACGGAGGGTCGTTTCGGCTGATTTTCTTCCGCTCCGTTGGAAGTGAACAGCGGCCGAAAGCAACGGCAAAGCGGGACCGCGGGTTCGGTTGTTCTGGCAAGAAAAGCAACGACAAGACGATTCGTTCATGCTCGCTAAAGGGACAAAACGTGCCGCAAAAGTACAACTTGTCCAGCAACTACCGCTACTTCTGCTGCGGAAAAACAGGTTTCCAGGATAAACAGTGGCATTGTTGAGGCCCATCGGGAAAACAAAATGAAAAAGAACAATGGACCCCAAAGGAAAGCAATCCTTTATGGAAACATTGCCGTGGAATCGTGGTTCCGAAAACCGAGGGTTCGAATGTGCTACGTCACAATGGACAAGGAAGAAAAATTGGATCAGAATTTTTCCTGCCACCGGCAAGAATAAAACCTGCTCTTCATTTCATCATATCTTTGAGCATTGCAAAGGTGAACCTGATTCAATCCGTTCCAAGTAACCGGCCTAAGATTGGCGGTGAAATACGTTCTTACATTTCAAAGATGTTTAAAAAAAGTTGTTCTATGTTTGCAACATTCTATCAGCAAAAAAAACTGGTTCGTGTGATTCTTACTTTTTATTCCTTTCCTTTATTACACATCCCCTTAAAATTATTAGTTGAAAGGTATCGAGCAGCCTTGAAAACTATTATTACTTTATAATAGGACAATAAATTGCAAAGCCCACGAACAAAATGCCATTTTAGAACAATTGATAACTCTAGCCATCTGCTATAAGTAAACCTTTCAAATTGATGTAGCTTTTTTAGTATAAAATTACGAATTTATTATTAAAGTAAAAACAAGCCACTTCTTAGCGAGATAGATTATCTCTCTACCGAACGGTTTGAGTCAATCGTTGTGTATTTGGATTTGGATCAATGAATTGAAAAAACTGGAACAATGATCCGGAATGTTTTCCAACTTTCCAAACCAAGCCCGGGAATGTCGGGCATTTCGTCATCCCAAAGTGTCAGTCAAACACTTCACCGATGTACTACGGATGCAACCGTTCTGAGTTGGTTGGCAGCTCCTGAAAAAAAGAAAACAGTCCACCTTGATAATGATTGCAGGGAACTTTTTTGTTTCGTATGTTCGGAAGTGAATAAATACATCGCCCAAAGTGGAACTCAATTTGCCGCACGTGCATGCGCTGGCATCTCCGGAGAAGAAGTTAATTTCGCTACGGCACGCCATACGTACACGATCGGCTGCGAACGTGCGCACTGTCGTTCGTTCTTTCGCTTTTCAAGCTTCAATGCTGCGCGCCCCCTGATGCGCTTCGCTCAATCTCATCCACGCGGTTTAATATGTTTAATATTATTTGCTCTTCACCTCGGCCGATTACAAGCACCGTATTTTACCCAACATGAATTGCTCAAAATCCTTCGTTGCGTCGTAAATTTAGTCGGCAAGATTGCAACGGCATCATCGGCGGACAGCGGCTTGTTATTTCATCCACCACGTGCTCCAGGTAGCGATTACCGATACTCGAGAGGGAAAGGAAAAGAAATAAGAGGTGCAAACAGTTCGAAATTCTTCTTCACCGAAACCCAGCTGAGCGGGCTTTGGGGTGATTCGGTGCAAACTGCAACTGCCCAACTGCACCCGTGATCTGCTGCAGTTTCTGCACTGCATTCCGCAGTCGCCGCCACCCATTCAGGAAGTGATTAAGCAGCGTGGAGTTAAACGACCGTTTTCGGTGGAATGAATGAATTAAGATAACCTTCAAACATGCAAGCGATCTTGACTCGGAACCTGCTCGGAGGGTTTCGTTTCGCTTCTGCCACTGCTTTGCCTTCGCCTGGTTTTTTTTTTATTTTGTCGCACCTAACCGAAATTTAGCACTTCAGCCATTATCTCACTCACTTTTCGCTCGATTATCCACCGGGCATGCTTCATTCTGTCACCTCACTTGTTTTGTGAGTCATTAATTCAGCGAAACGAACGGAAGCTATAAAATGCAAAGTGAAAGTGGATTGAAGGTTTAAAATAATCTGAAAAGAAGCATTTTATTTCAAATGATCTTCGATACATTTACTACGAGTGATAATTTTCCTACGCACTTTTCACCGTTGGTACCTCAAACCACAACAACGAATGGACTAAAAGATGATCAGAGAGAATTGAAGTGATACGCTTTTGTCTTTTCCAGTTATTCCATCCCCATCCGGTGACAAAATCCGTCCGCGAACCAGTAAGACCAAAAATAAACGTCACGCAGCGACGCTGACATCCATTGTTGTCGCTCGGCGTCTCGACTTCTTGACACAATGGCTGCAAGATATGCAGTTCCCTTTTCTTTTTTCAGTCACCAAAGCTTGTAGCTACGTAAAGATGTTTGTTTCAAACACAGCACTCAACCTCAGGCAGGATAGCGTTCCTCTAGGTGTCTTCCGTCGTGTTCCATATTAGGTAAAGCGCGACTCGACTCCCTTCGTGGTCCGGTACGAAACAATGCACGCATTACAATTGCAAAACCCTCCGCTCGGGAGCCAGTACCGGAGGATGGAGATCATCTGGCAATGGCTAAGCGTATCCATACGTACGATTTGAGGCACGAAATACGAAATCAAATTCAACCAACCAGTCCGGAGGCTGCCCACGTTTTGTCGAGCGTCTTGGAGGAGGTAGAGATTTGCTAACCCAAACATAACCCCAAAGGGTCGTTGTCCGCGGAGGTTTCCGGTGGAGGAGCATAACATGGTTGGACTCTTCCTGGCAAAGGAGTGTGCGTATGTGAGCCTTTTATTCCATCCAGCCTCGGGTGGGCCAAAAGTGGGAGGAAAACTACACACCCCGAAAAATCCCAAACATTGAATGTAAAACAAAACACGGCCAAACGGCAGGCGCATGCGCAGACTGGGCCGATGCGCTCTACATCTACGCATGTTCGGTGCCTCCTACGGGGTTCCGGTGCATTCAGGTGTGTTGTCATCGCCCTTCGCACTCCTTCGCGTCTGCTACTTCCTTTCGGCGCTTCCTTGCGTCGAGGCCCACCAGAGTTTCGTCTGCTGAAACGCCCAACATAAATGCTCCACCACCATTATGCGCATGGGGCCGCTACACCGACACCGCCACTGCAATTATTATGACAACGTTTCGAAATTGCGCCTCGCAGGCGGATCATATTTTCCACCCGTCCCATCAGCCCTTTCCGACCGCCGGCCGGGTCATAAAAATGTATCCTTTTGCATTCGACCCGTCCCTTTTTGCATTCGACAGCTTTGAAAACTGCACACTGCAGACATGCAGAGTGGAGCTTACAAAACTGCTGCAAAAAAAAAGCACACACACAGGAAAAAATCTACGAAGAATTCGCGCACCTTTTCCAATCCATCAATCCGTGCACCGAAAGATGGTCGGTGTGTTGACGGGAAAAAATAACACGGAAAAGACTGGCTCAAGAATCGCCAGCGTCACGCGGAAAAGGGACGTAGGGTAGGTTCACCAAACGAGGCCACAATGCGCCAAATTTCGGCTCCGTACGAAAAAGCCGGAGGGCTTTTCAAAAATCGATCGCATTCCCCCAACCCGCCCCTCCACCCACCGATCGTCGATGATATGGTCAAAATATTTAGCGCTCCAGGACAAATGTGTCTGCATCACGTCCCTGCGGTGGCCAGGGTGGTGTTGTTTCTTCGCGTTCGCACACCCGGGGACTGCCGGACTTCAAACGAAAGACTGCAAGCGACGAACCCCCGCTCGCACTCGCGAAAGAATGGCCGGGAGGGAGGGACGAGTGAGTTCGGAAGGCCGCTCCCGGCCCTAAACGTTCTCATTTGGGCGGCGTTTTAGTAATGGTTCCCGCTTTTCCCCTATTTCCCTCGAACCGAGGGTAACCCCAGCCATTTAGTTGGAGGGGGGACCTGTTAGAACTTTGCCCCGAAGGAATTTGGCAAGCAAATTCTAACTGTTGTTCTCGTGCCGGAATGCCTTTCGGTTTCGGCAGCCATACGAAGTCGATCGGTCGTCAGCACGTGTTCGGTGCATTCAGGGAGACGGAATCAGGAATGATTGGTAACTGACGTTAGGCTGTCTGTATTTTATCTGATTTAAAAATATCGTATTTTGGCAAAAGCTAGAATAGTTGATGTATAGTAAAATCGAGTGCCATGAAATTTTGTCTATAGAAAGGATATTCTCTTTTAACTTGACTCATTGATTTTGATTGGAAAATTGGTTATTTTGTGATCAACTTCCTTCGTAACCATAGGAAATGCCTGCTCTGTATAATACTCTACTATATATCCCTCCTCGAGCAACTTTGCACAGCGATTACACCTCAAAATCAGATTGATTAATGCCACACCGACCAAATGATAAATCACTAACCCCACGGTCGGTCGAACTTCCGCCCACGTGCGGGTGCGACGGGGAATGCGGACCCACACCAAAGTCGCGATAACTTGACTCAGAGTGAAACAATTTCTCATAAAAATGCAACTTCGCAGCCCACCTGCAAAGCCAAAGCTCGCCCGATCACCCGATCATTTAGCTGTCCATCATTCATGCAAATGCACTGACGCGCGCGGACTGGGGCAGTCTACCAAACCGGCGCGTAACTAGTTTCCACCACCCTGGGAAGGAAAAATAAACCCCATCGGTTGAAATTGTTCCGATCCCGATAGATTTTAATACACCCGGTTTCCACCCGATGGCACGGGAAAGGCACCCACACCCGGGAGTGGGGCGAGTTTGTTTGCGCAAATGTTAATTATTCGACGGGCAATGTTTAAAAACCGGGCCGCCGCGCTTGTTGACAAGCGCTCGCGTGCGTACAACTCTATCCGATTTTCGATTTTTTTTTCGGATTTTGCACAATAAAATCTCTATCTCACCTGTGCGGTTTTAACGAGCGAGCGCCAATAACGAAAGGAAACCTTTAAAAGATGAACAACGGCTCGGCGGCACGAGATACGGCTTGATTACAGCCTCTTTACGGTCGCATTAGGCGCGCTTCGATCGAAACCGATCCAGTTTCGTGTCTCCCGGGACGCTGCGATCGTAAATAATATAATTACCAATAAAAATCGGTTTTATTTCGCCTCTCAGTGTTAACCGCTGCGGACTCGCCCTGGAAGGACCAGATGATCTCGCACCAAGAACGCGGAAGGGTTCCGAGATTTCGGAGGCCCTCACCGCAAAGGAACGAGTCCACCACTTTCGTCACGGTGTGTGAAGTTTTATTTCGATCGGGTTTCTTATTGCTCGCTAGATCTTCTAGAGTTGTAAGCCCTAGAAATCGAATGCGTCAGAAAAAAATCTCTTGGTATCGCGCCTCATCGAGCGTGTCCGACATGTATTCGGTTTCCGGGAAACGATGATCTCGTACGATGTTCCCGAAAACGTTTCCAAAATGACGATGCCATCAGTTTACAGGCAAATAGTGAGCAAGTCGGTCTGATTAGTAATCTTTCTCACATTTATGATTTTTTTTTCTTCTATCCAAAGTTAAAGCTTTTCCCGTTTTACCCCCTAATTGCATCATCCTCTCTAGCGCGCTAAAGAAAGTTCTAATAACTCAGCGCCTCATCAAGAGTGAAACATGTTTATCGTTAATCAATGGGCCATCTTTTACGATCACATTCAACACCTAATTTGCATGTGCATGTTGAATTTCTAGCGTTTGTTCTTTTATTTTTGCAATAAAAGCGCACAACCACCGGCTGACCGTGATTAGCACTTTGGGGGCCGCCGAAAAATGTGCGGCGCCCGACAGCAATTTGCGTGGCTCCATGCAAGGGTGGTTTGTTATAAAATGTTTCCTTCGTTTGTATTGAATTGTTCTTATATGGTTCTTGGATTTTTTTTTCTTTGCCAAAGGAATGCCTAGATGATGTTTGGATTAGGTAAATCTTTATGGCTGTGTATCGGATTGTTTAGCGTGTTAAATAAGTTTCCTTTAGGAAAATTATTTGCCTGTTGCTCATTTTATACTCTGTAATTGTATAATCCGGTTGCACTCAATTGGTTGATGATCAGTTTATTAGCCAAAGCGATAAGTGTCCTTCGATGCATCGGCAACCGCTTTTTGAAGTTGAGCTTCCTAGCGTTAGTAGGGTGGATTTCACCAATCGATAAACATTACGAAACACACGTCCATCTGCGGTGCCATCACAAAACACCGTACCTGCGTCATCGCAGCTTGTCCTTGTGCTTGGAAATATAAAAATCTCTAGCAATCCAACCAGAGAGAGAAAAAAACAAGCTAAACTAAAAACCACTCGATAGCAAACAAACTAAACCAACCTAACTTCACCGAATTTCCCACACGGCTCCTAAGCCGCGAGCCACCAGATGGACGAAACGCTTTTATCAGCATCTTATGACCCCATTAGCCCGCTCGGTTCAGGCGTGGAACAGTTTTCGAACGCTCCGATATCGCCATATATCGTCCGAAAAAGCGGGCCCGAAACGTTCGCCCGGTCAATTGTTGGACGGTGTCGGACGCGCCGTGGTCGGGTTAACTGCCCGGTGCAGGTATTGGCCCGGTGCGGCAGGTGTGTGTGCGCGCCAGTCCTTGCGCCGTAAAGAAAGTCCTCCAACCGAGCCGATCGATCGGCCTCGATCGCGGACCAGGACCAGGTGCCGGGCCGCCAGCGGTGGAGCGACGCGGGCCGACTAGAAAAGATGGCACTAGCCATGTCCAAAACAGTGAAATAAATATAAAACACAGGGACCCACTGGTGCTGCTGGCCAAACGCCAAACCTGTTCGTGAGCCGACGAACGTCTACGTGCTACGTGTTTCGTTTTATGCGTCGCTTGCGTCTTTTGCGTCGCTTGCGCAACTCCAGGGCCCCGCGCGTCAACCGCTCCGAAAACCGACCGGTGATGATCGGTTTCGAAATTTTCGGGATAGCCGCTATCAATTTTCAACATTCCTAAACCGTCTCGCGCGTAGAAGGGTTTTTTTCTCTCTCCCTCTCCCAGTCTTCTTCTTCCTCTTCTTCTCCTTCATCCCTCGCCCTTCTTGCGGTCCGCCCCTCGGTGGATTCCTTTTCCAGGTGCTGCGACGTCCTTCGTCTACGCGTTCGCAGCGTTCGTCGCGACGAACGTTGGGGAAGAAATTTTAATTGACACCGTGTCCACTTAAGGCAACCATTCGGCCCTCCAGTGCTGATCGCGAGGCTCGATCGAACCAAAACTTGCGCTTGGGTGATGCTCCTTAACTGGTATTTAGAACATTCTTCTCCCCCGTATAGGACCTCCGGTAGTTTTCTGGAGCAAAAACTCAAGGAAGCTCAAAGACAAGAAGTTTGAAAATTTTGAGGGATCAAACATGTAAGAACTACAATTTGGGCGAACCATTTTTGCTATGACGATCACCGAAGGAACTCTACGACCTGAAGGTGGATCAGTTACAAAGCCTCGCCTGTATCTTAAGCTCGACTAGAACAACCAAAGAGGCACAAGAATCAAATGGGAACCCAAAATTTTAACAAAAAAAATCTTAAAAATGTCATCCCATAACCGGAACCGTGCCGCGATGTTTGGTAACCAAAGGGAATGGGAATAGGTCGTGCTTAAAATGAAAAAAAAACCAACACGAAGGAGGGCCAAGAGTGAAAAAAAAACAGCTAAAATGAACATCGGCAGCAATAGCACGGACAAAAATACAACCTGATCAACTGGTTACACCCAAGCCTATCCGAAAATTTATGACCATATTTCGTTGTTTCGTTGCTCCGGTCGTGCCTTTGAAGATGGGATGCCCGCGCGCTGGCATGCGCGTCTAGCGAGCTTTGTTCCAGTGAGAAGCGGGGGAAGTGAGCAGAACAGGGAACGAGACGGGGCCTGCAAACAGGGCCGCTAAGAATCCTACCGAGCAAGGCCCTGAGAAGAGCTCAAAGAAGCCCGGGAACAGGTGGTAGAAACGATCGTCACTAGAGTGAAGGTGAGTTAGAGGGATTAACCTCGAATAGTTGGAGTGTTCAATCCGCTGGCGAGTAAATTGAACACATTCAAATCCGCGCATTTCAGTTTCCGTTACTAAAGTTTACAACATTGACAAGGAATACAATTCTCTCCATCAACTTCTCGATGAAGCAACTATCAAACCTCTTTAGGGTCTTTCATTATCACCTCGTCGGTTCTTTTATGATTCCGTGATTTCAAACATTCGATCGTGATTGTTTATACACTCGAAATCAATTCAACAGGTAAATGACTTACTCCCGGATCGGCCGCGGGGGAAATAACTATAAATTTCATATATTGCCAGCGATAGTAAAAACGCAATTACAGTCCTCCGCAATTGAGCCACGTCGTAAAACGCGCGCCTACAACCAACATTGTGAACGGGACGCCAACAACATGCTTCCCTACAAATGCAAAAGACCATCTTACCCCGTTCCAAGAACGGTTCCCTTCTCTTAACCATTGTCTTCTGCATACCGTTTTTATCCCATGAGCACTGTTTTACGGGCATCTTTAATTTTGTTGTTTCGTTTGCCCGTGCAGCGTTTGATAGTCGTAAAATTATTGTGACAAAATATTTGTTACACCTCCCCGCCGTCCCGTCTCGCCCGACGGGCTCTGGCTCAGGTGTGCGACGAAGACGCGAACGCGACGGCCAGCACCGTAACCGATATGGCCGGCCGGTTGGCACGGGTCGATTCTTCGGGGCCCCGCAATTAATACCGCCAGTTTATTGCTCATTAACGGGACGATATCAAGCTGGCTGTTTTCTGGGCTTATTTTATGGACCTCTGGCGGCTCCGGTACCGGTCCTGCTCTTTCGCTTCCTCCTCCTCCTCCTAAACCAGGCTAGGCGTTTATTTTTGCTGCATAGTTTTCATTTTAGTGTTGCTTTTTTTCTATCATTTGATTTCCTCCTTTTTTATCTAGCGTCACCGCAGTATATTTCATTTCCCGGGTTTACGCATTCCGTACCGGTCTCGGAATGTGTTGAGCTTTGTGTTTCTTTTATTTCTTTCGAGACCGTAATTTCCTTGCTTAGAAAGAAGAATAATAAGAAACATTCACCAAAATAATAACAAAAAAGAAAGCGCGACCGGAAAACGTACCGTGATGATGTGCAATTCTTTTGTGCCCAGAGGTAGAAAAATCAGTTTATCTGAAATAGTTCCATATCTGCACCGGTTCGAGGATGATTGAGAACCATGGCATTCGATAAACTTAGAAATTCAATCCTAAAAAAAGTAAAATTTATAGGGTAAACCATTTTCCACTAATGTCAACCCCGAGTTGAACAATGAAAGTTTCGCGACAGGAACTCCCGCTCCATTAATGAACTGCTTTTCTTCTTGAAAGCGTCTGTGCGAGCGATACACATTTTTTCAGCGTTTTAATTTATTGCATCATTAATTTGCTGCCAGCCGCGGGTGTGTGGAACGCTTTTCCGAAGCGCCAAATAATTGTCGTGCGCGTTGAATCTTCGTGACGCTCAAGCGATGTATGCTTTTTCCTCTCTTCATTTATCTTCACCCTCTAGTTTACGGTGCCCCGGAAGCCAAGTGTTAAAGTTATCACGATTCGCAGACCCGGGTCGGAGCAGCGAAACTTCTGTCGCTGTTCTGTCGAGGCCATTTCGTGCCCTGGAGTAGCCGCTCGAACCGTGGCCCAAAAACTGTTCCTACCTTCGAGCATTCATGGACGGTGCCACACGGTCCAATGGCCGGGATCGTGGCCCTTGCTAGCCGTGCCCGACCGCATCGATTCCAATCGAAAACATGAACCTGCGATTCACACTCGCTCGATTCCGGCGAATTGATTAAGACATAAGCGCTGGTAATAGCGTTAAATTTCAATGTCACTCATGCTGCTGGACGCTGGGATTCGGTGGACTTATCTGTGTTTTACCTTGATTTTCTTTTCACTAGGTTCTTGTGGGTCTTTGTACCCGCCGAAAGACGTGCATCTTGCACATTAACGAACGTGAACACGATTTTACACGTTTTTTAAAGTAGGTGTGGGGAAAAAACTGTAGGAAAAATTCAATTTAAAAAAAATGGTAGAAAATGACAAAAATATCCTTTTTTGAGATGTAAACTTCATAGATAACGCTTGGTTTATCCTACGAAAGACGATACACATTAAATTGTCGGTAGTGTATTATTTAAAGTAATGTGCAGAAATTTGTCGTTGAATAACATTAGCTGTTTTGAAACGATTAAAAAATACATGAATATGGTAACACAGACAACCCTAACCGAAATAAACTAAACTTTGAATAAAAAAAGGCCAGTTTTCTTCGAGCTATTTTTAACTTACAAAAAAGACTATAACCTCGCATAAAAAGCGAAAACAGTTTCTCCCAAGCAAAACCGAAAGTACATAGCATCAACATAATCGGCAGCAATCAACAGCAACCGTGCCGACTGATGCTCCAAAGGAATCTCTTCCTAATCCCACTTATCTTCACACCAGAACGAAGAAAGGAGATACTAAAACAAAAAAACAACCGGACAAAAATGCTCCACCAAACTGGATTAAAACGCGCTTCAAGCTTTCCTTCGTCTCGGCAATGGCCCAAGCAAACATCCTTAATCCAAGCACTTGCTTGCGTCTTTTCTCCGACCAAATCACCACCCAAAGCCGGGCCCGTTACCGTAAGCAGCAATCTATACTTTGTTTTCCGCTTCTTTTCGACACCGGATTTGTGTGGTTTAATTTTTCTGCGGTTAGCGGTCACCCTCACCACCACCAATATGGCGCCCGACTGACCGGATTGTGGCCACATACGGCAGGCCAGCGGAAAGAACGTCATCCGTTTCGTTTCGGCGCAATAATGGCACATTCCGCGGGCAGGGACACGAAGGCCTACCCACGCCCACGGACTCCGGGACTCGGACTCGTCAGCTCGTCTTGCGTGCGAATTACTCTCCGCGCGGTTTATCTTCCCGTTTTGCTCCGACTTTTCGGGGGTTTCGTTCGAGCGCCGAGTGGAGGACTTTCGGAACACGCCAACGCACACGCGGGAGAGCGCTTCCGGAAGAGATCTCATAACGAACGATGGTATAAAGATTTTAAAGCCTCGATTAAGACGTTCTCAGATGCGCCTCGTTGTGTTCTTCAATTTATTCTACATCACGGGACGCGTCCCGCTACTCTTCCCAATTCGCTCCATCCGTGCCTTGCTCTGTGCCGCTCGACCGGGGGTCTGTTCATTTCCAAAACAAACATAAGGATTTCGCTGGAATATCCGGAATCCGGAATGGCGCCCGCAATTGGAATGGAACTAATACGGAAATGCCTTCCTTCTAGCAGAAAAATATGAAATTCCTTATTTTTTCGACGGGTTCAACAGTTCAGTATTCTATGCTGAATTTTTGAGATATTGGAATAAGGCACTCTCACTTTGAAATATTGAAATGATATATAAGACATAAGGTTTTTATGCGATTTTTCATAAATAATTTCAATAACTTACCAATTATGAACGTAAAGTTTTACTTTCTTTTGAAGCTCTTGTAGTTTTGCGGTTATGAGTCATAAGTTCTGAAGGTTCCTTAGTGGTATCTCCCAAATCGACGTTAAAACAGTGATGTTCTTCTTTTTTGAATGTCGTCTTCCACAGTTGCACACAATGTCCACGCGTTTGTCGAACTGACTGTTTGTCCTTGTAGTCCCGAGCATGTGCGGAGTGCGCCTTTCCTACGATTTTCCCCAAGTTCACACCGTAACCTCCGACGCAGACACTCGTCCTCGCCAGTGCGTGGTTAATCGCAACGGTCATCGCGCCATCTCGCACGTTACCACGTACCAAACGGTCGGATTTCGCCGAGTGGACGCCACGATCCAAAACGGAAGCACTGTTCTAGCGCACTGTTCCTTCACGTTCCGCCAGTTCTAGCCGACCGTAGCATCCTGGCCACCGTCCCACCAGCGGTAAAAGATGGCTGATGCTGATGCTGCTGATACAAGGGAAGCCAGCTGGGAAAAAGAAAAGAAAAAAAACTACTCCCATCCTTAACGCACCCTGTCCTACGGTGCTTCTTGTGCTCCCCAAAAACGTCCGCGAACCTCGACAACAATGCGAAGCATTAGTCAAGCGACGACAAACCGATTGAAATAGAGGTCCGAAGAGGGGTCTGCCTGGGAGGGAGGGAAAATCAAGGGAGGGGTAAAAAATCCACTGGCGAAAATTGAAATGCGAAACACAGGAATCTGCGATGGCACGTCGCCGTCGTCGTCGTCGACGGTGGCAGGAACGTTCCTTTTGGCTCGCGAACTTTTGCGAATGATGAACTTCCCGCACAGTACCGCATGGTCACCGTACCGGGTCGGGGGGAGAGGGTGTATGACGCAGAGGGGGCGACGCTACATCCAGATATGATTCGAAGACATCGACACAAAAGACAAAGGCATAGTGCGAAAGAAGGGAAAAACAGCGACAAAGACGATGGATTGGTGGGCAAACGAGCGACACAACTTTCTGCTAGATTTGCAACTAACCGTTGCGTTTCCGCTGACTGTTGGTTCCTTACACAACTGTGTCGAGCTTCGGTGCTTCTGTTTTCTCCTGCTTAAGATTCTATTGCTCCCAGAAACGCCCGCTTATTGCTTTACGAACTCGTTCATTTGTTGGAGTCCCTAGGAAATGCGCGGGGAAAGAACATGCAAGCTGTAACCAAGTTTTCCTGGTACCTTTTACCCAAATGTACAACATAAGACGACTCCAACTCCAATGCAGGAGCATTCGGATCCTAATGACGGAAACGCGCCAAAACAATCCACCAAACGCAGCTAGAAGGGAAATAAAAAGTGAAACGGTAACGTTCTTGACGGCGAAACCCATCCATTGCTTACAAGAAACACACTTTGGGTTGGTGGAGGTTGGGTTGCAGAAGGGGGTGGACGAAGGACAGAAAACAACCGAATAAAAACTCACCCAACGACCCTCCACGGGGTGGTCTTTCCGCTGAAAATGGCTGCCCATCATCGTCCGGGGATGTCGCGAGGAACGCTTGGATCCTTCGCAGCAGGACACGGCGCTCGGGAAAATGGTGAGCACACCAACACCAACAATCCGGGCGCGTGTATTTACTGCGCGCGTACTCCATCCGAAACACTCACCACGTTAGCTACCTATCACCATGGAAACGTCCAAAAACAGCGGTGGAAAACGGCGTACGGTAACTCCCAGCCTGACTCGAACAGCACGAACAACGACGGTAACGAACAGGAAAAGCGCGAAAATTCTGGCAGGAGCAAAAAAGGAAAGACCCTCAGGATAAACCAGCGAACCTTTCCCCAACTCGAGGCTACCTTCCCACCCTCCGCAGGTTGTTAGTCCAACGACGCTGCGATATTGTTTTCAACCATTCTTCATACCTTCGGATGCGTCGGTGTGAGTTTTGGCACACTCGTGGGGGAAAATTGTATCCTCGTGCTCCACAAACCCCCCGTACGACGGGAAGCGGGGGGTGGACCACTCAATTTTATTAGTCTGCGTGACCAGACGCGAGCGAAAACGGTGTCCTAGTTCGGTTGCCGACTGCGAGTAGGCTCAGAATGGGGCTTTGGCAAACCCCTGTGTGTTGGTGGTCCATGTGGCGTAGATGATACCGTCCTTCGTTAAAGTAAAAAGAGGCTCTATTTCTGCTCCAATTGTAGCACAAAACCAACACAGCGAAACCGCCGAAGCAGACTGCAAAGAACGGCTTTTTCTACGCAGGAAAACTGGGAAAAAATGCCGGCTTGGAAAAAAAATCACACTCGCGCAAAACGTCAAAACCAGACGAAACACAAACCAAGTAAAACCAAAACGAAAGATGACAACTGTGAGGATAAAAACTACGATACGAAATGATGAACGTTGTGTGTTTCCAGCTTTTCTAGACTCGCATCCCGCAAAACCGCCAATGCCTGTGGATATGCTTTTCTCAAACCCCCCTCTACCCCATTTCCTTTGTCCCCCCATTTCAAACGCAAAAAGGATGTGGATTTTTTCATCATAAATATTTTAATAAAATTGGTTTTTCTTTTTCTTATTTCTTGCCATTTTTCTCGTATATAGTAATTACAATAGAATAATAATAACTCTAATAATTAATTACTTAGCTTAGTACTTGTATTTCCTTATCCTTTTTGGGTTTTCTTTTTTCTTGTGTACGTGTGTGTATTTTTTAATTCAGTTTTGCTTCAATGTTTTCTGTCACTATGTTTTGCAAGGGGTTTCTCTACTCGGTCACTTGTTTACTTGCGCTACTTTTTGGGGTATATCTTTTTTGAGTTTTGTTTCCGTTTCCCTCCCAAATGCCACGTGTTTCACCGCACCACAGCTTCTTTCGGGTCGCTTTTTCGCTCCCAAATCTCTTCTCGCTACTACGGTGTGCAGATGTAAGTGGTTTCCGAGTGCTGAGTTAACACGATAGCTTCTATCACACCATCCTATGCGTCTGCTCTAGCTTCCGTACACTCTACTATTACATGTAGTTACATGCCGTTCGTCCCTTCACTACGTTCCCTGTTATTCATTGCTTAAAAACGAACGCAGGTTTCATGGAGGATCACAAAAACTGAAATGAATCGGCTACGCAAAACAATTTGCACGAGGGTTTTCGTCAGACTTCCGTGTGTCCACTGTAGCTATTTTGTTTTACCTATCACTCACGTAGAACGTCTACACCGTAGAACTAAGGTCTGAGCAATCGAGCGTCCGTTCAATCTCAGCAATTTCGTATCACGTAACATTCGCTCGCAACCTCGGTGCCTACGTTAAAATGGGTCGAAGGCTGCCCGGGAAAGTACCTCCCGACATTCCAACCATTGGTCCTATGCTGGCCGAACCAATCGTTTCTCAATTGTTTCTTCCGGTTCGAGCAGGGATTCTCTTCGTTTCTTTCAATTATTTTTGATTTTCTCCCCCAATCCAACCCTATAGAAAAAAGTCTAACTTAATTTTGATTAAACGATCGGTTCCTAAGGAGCATAGAAGTAAGCATTATCGTATATCAGTTGCTGCTGTCCCGTTGAAGGGGGAGAAGGGTGAAATTGAAGGCGCAGCTAAGGACGAACCTAGTGACGTTCAATAAGTAAAAATTATCGAACTGACAATCAAACTATGAACATCTGACAAAAACCGGGCCTTCACCTTAACCAAAAGTAGAAATGAAACATTCACCTTTTCCGCTTGAAACACAAAACAAAAACAATCTTAACCAAACTCAACGAAATAAGACGACATGTTATGTTTTCTGCAATAGATTATTTATATTATTTTCGTGTTTGCTTTCGGGTTTTCACTCCTTTTTTTCTACACCTATTTACAATTTCGGTTAACGGGGATTGAGGATGTGCACTTTTCATTTACGGGTTCAGTTTTTTTTTGCGTTTCTTCTTTGTTGACTCGTGTTATAAGATTTACTTTGCCTTACCATCTGCTGTAATGCTCTTGTGCAAGAATCGTACGTCACTCATATTCGTTCTACACTTAACGCTTACGGTATATTCATGTATTTGTTTCTTCCCTTTTCGTTTAGTATGTAATGTACTTTTACCCTTGTTTTTCCTTGTTTGTTTGCCTTCGTTTTCGTGTTTTTTGTTGCGTTTTACCCAAACTTACTATTTTACACTCGGGGGTTTTACACTACATACCACACATTCGATTCGCAGTCATTCACACTCTCACTCAGCATCATTTTTTCCATTCTCACTCGAACACATTATCCCCTCTCTCCTGTCAGAAGAAGGACCTACACACAGCTCGACCCTATAATGCTCATATCATTCACAATTCACCTCCAAACCAAGGGGGGCAATGTTAGACGTATGACTGTTTTTAGGCTTCCGCTAATTAGCCTTGGTTTATCGTTTGTTTGCTTTTTTGTGTTTTCCCCGTGGAACGAAAAATCAAACATTGCCTACGCACACGGATAATGAAAGGGTTTTTGCTTTCCGGGGGTAAACATGATCATTGAAATCGCCTTTTGCCAGCAAGATCAGTTGGTACATCGGGACGTATGAGTGCGTGTGTATGCATGCGGTTTTTGTTTTTAGATTTCCTAATCCTACCAGAAGATCTTTACCTGTGAAGTCCTCGACATGATCCATTAAACATTAAATAACAACCAGAACTCACTATTGGTTTTTTCAAGAAAATAAATTCAATTGATAACCAACAAAATGGTTGATGTTTGAAAATTACCTGGTGGCAACTATTGTTACTTCAACTACGATAGTTCTTTAAAAAAACAATTACCTGCTTTTATCATATAATTTTGAGCATACTACTGGTCTTTGAAACGTATACTAGTGTGTAGTGGTTATCGATAAAACTTCGATGTATCGAATGAGCAAACGGTTCGAGAAAAATCGTGAAATGATAATTTCACAACTTTCAATGTTCGATATTTTTGCATTTTTAAAAACTTCAACTTTCTTTATTCAGGCAGAGGTGCCCAAAATCTACTCCGATTCAGTAGTAATCCCATCCAAGCAAACCTTTTTCGCCCTAATCGCATCAAGAAAATTTTAAACTGAAGCAGATACCAACCCCGCTGTTAAACAAATACAACTTCTCGCAGGAGCCAAAGCGATCAAACGATCGTACAGTCGGCTTAAAAGGTCGGGAAAGTACGTAATTGTGGAAAATTCCCATCCTGGGGTCCCGGGGTAGATTTTCAACGCCACCGCCGAAGCGGCCCGCAATCTGATTGCCGGAATTTCCTTTCCGTTTTCGAGGGATGCGTCTATTGACCTTTCGAAGATCGGCGAGTCCAGCGAGACGGGTTCCACCGTTCTATTGTGGCAATAAGGATCGGCCGTTCGACTTCGTTTCCCTTCGCCAGCAGTGGTTGTGGGTCCTCGGAGGGAAAACCCGGAAATTTCCCCCGAACAAGAAGAAAGTGAAAAGGAACCAGAGTAGCGACACAAGATTACAAGAGCCACCACGGCTCAGATTCTTTGAAATCGACGAAACCTGTCTACCCGCCGCATTCTGGGCAGAAAAGTTTTGGGCAGCGAGCCCAATGGTCGGGAGGAAAAAGTGCCGCGCAAGCAAAAATGCATCGGTGAATAAACATTGAAGGTGGACAATTTTCTCTACCCAAGCTCACACACGGTTCCTTCCGATTCCGAAGCCGATCCGATTACGCGAGCGTTCGCAGGACGCACATATTTTCCCCCATTAATTGGAAAACACACATGCCACAAAAAAGGGCACAACTGAAATACGGACCACACTTGTGTTCGCGAGCGGGCTAGGTGTTATTTGTTTAGTGCCCTCCTAGACGAGTCCCATTTTGCCGACGGCAAGACGATAAGATTTTCAAGCCCGTCGGGCCTCACGGAAGCTCGAGGTGGCAACAAAAAATCGCTCGTTTGTATGCACTGTACTTACTTGAAGCGAAGGTGCTTGAATGCTTCGGCCAAAAGTAACCTCACTCACACACAAGGCACGTTTGCTTTAGCTTGAAAGCAAAAACTTTTAGCCACGTTCCTGAACCGAGCTTGCACATTTTTCTATGCTCACACTTAGGAGACGCACTCTTCCACCTGGTGAAAATCGATCGTGAAATTAATATTCCATCAACCTCAGCCCGACCCCACGTCACATTGTCACTCTGGCACGGCACATTTTTCCCGACGGCAAGATTCATTTTTCTTTCCACATAAACACTTAGTTCCTACGGCGAGTTTGTTGAAGTCACACCGTTATTCAAAGCTACATTCACTGAGCAGAACTATGTTCACGATTCACGGTTTCGGCAACCAGTTATTCTCAGTTCGGCGAAGACGTAAATTTTCCACAAACCAATCACACACCATACGAGTTCCTGAAGTGGGGGAAAACGAAGCAAACATCTTCCTCTCGGCGACACAAAAATCCCACAATCTAAAAGAAAACCCCCCTTTTCCTCGTTTCGTTCGATAAGCGGTGTCCGGAAATATTTAAAAATTAAAAGAACAAACAAAAATACCGAACCAATCGTGTGGTGTTTCGTTTTTCAATTCGTTCCTCTCAAACTGTGACATCCGAGGAGGAACGTGTTTAATAAATTTTTCCGATTTTCTCATTCCTCTCGCCAACATTTTCTCGCCCTTACGCATTCAACATTATATATCCACTTATTTGCTACTATTATTCCTCCCGCGCCCAATTATTCCTACACTTTTCTGCAGTATCTCGAGCCGTTGAGCTTATCTGTTTCTTTGTGTTTGTGATTTTATCCTTTCTTGTTTCTGTTCATGCTTAAATTCTCGACCGTCTCTACTTTCTTTCGTTTATTCTAGCATCTTTCTGGAGCGTCTGAGGTTTTCTCTTCTCGTTGGTATGTACAAATCCATCTGGAGGATCAAACGTGTACATCACAATCACACGTTATCATCACAAAACCGCGTACACACACACACTCACGCACCCATACGTACGTTGACACTTGACCCACGGGGTCCTGGCGAACACATACGCGCACTCTCGTGAACGTGGACGTGCGCTTCCCTATTTTCCTGACTTGAACTTGATCGAATGTGATCGGACCGTTTTCTGCCCCCTCGGTGTTTTGTTTTCTTCTCCCCCTCGTACAACAATTTCCCACCCCCTTAGCTACTTAGCTTAGTACCCTAGTAATAACCCTAAACGTAAGCTCTCGACCTTCCCGCCCGTTCCTTAACCGCGACACACCGAGTGTACTTTGAGACTAATATTAGATTCCTAACTCTTGCGTTGTCCGCGCGTGTTTTTCTTTGTCTGGTTTGACGGTTTGTTTTTTTGTTGGAAGCTGTTGCTTCGACCTGTCAATTTGATCGCGGTTCTACCTGTTTGTTTGTTTGTTTGTTTGCTTGTTTGCTTTTTGCTTCGTTTCGGTTTCGTTTGTGTGTTTCTTTAAATGTAACGTGCACCAGTTGCTGTTCCGGTTGGTCCGAACTGCAGAGTCCATTCCTGCAGGAGTCGTCTTGTGTGTAGCTGCTGCTGATGGTGAGCGTGCTGCTGCTGAGCATGCTGCTGAGCCTGCTGCTGAGCCTGTTGCTGTGCATGGGCCAGCTGCTGCTGCTGCTGCTGATGGTGATGAAGCTGCTGAGCTTGCTGCTGCTGCTGCTGCTGTTGTTGCTGTTGCTGCTGCACTTGCTGCTGCTGCTGACTGCGCTGATGGTCTATGTACATTTGCGCTGCTAGTGCCGACGAAGCGGACGACGCCGATGAGCTCGTTGGAGCGGGTGACGTCGATGTCGCCGGCACTGAAGACGACTGTGGTGGCGGCTGCTGTCCCTGTTGTCCCTGTTGTCCCTGCTGCTGCTGCTGCTGCTGCTGCGGCTGCTGGGACGGGCCTCCTTCGCCGTTAGCCGCCTGTGAGGCAGTGGCGGCCGATGCGGCGGCTGAAGATCCCGACCCCGAGTCAGGGGGTGACGCGGACGACTGAGACACCTGCGTGATGCTGCTTCCTCCCGCCGACCCGTACACCGCTCCGTGCCCTCCGACCATCGCGGCTGCGGCGGCTGCTGCAGCGGCTGCCGCTGCCGCCGCCGCCTGATGAGCCGTCTGCAAGCCGACCATCGCGCCCGGATGGTGCGCGTGCGGATGGTGCGGATGATGGTGCGGGTGATGGTGATGTGGATGGTGCGGGTGATGATGCGGGTGGTGGATCGGCGTGAAGAAGGCCGCCTGGGCTGCCGCGGCGGCCGCCTGAGCCGCCGCCGCCGTTGCAGCCGCCGCCGTGGACTCCTGGTGCTCTGATTGCTAGTGGGCCGTCAGCTGATGGTGGCCGCCGACGGTCGCGCCCATACCCTGCGGGCTGAGCATCGGCGGGCTGTGGCTGTGACTGTGCGCCCCCATCGGGCTGCCGTGCATGTCGTGGTGAGGATGGTAACCGCCGTGCCCGCCATGATGGCCACCACCGTGGCCCATGTGACCCGGTGGCATGCCGTCCATCATGTCGCCCCCCATCGTGTTCGGGGGCGTCATGCGCTTCTCCTTCTGCCGCCGATTGCAGAACCACACCCGCACGACCTCCTTCTCCAGCTGCAAACTGTCGGCGAGCGACGAGATCTCCTGCGCCGACGGCTTCGGCTGCTTGTGGAAGTGCTGCTCGAGCGCCCCCTTCACCGACACCTCGATGCTGGTGCGCTTTTTCCGCTTCCGGCCCTGGGCCGCGATCTTGTCGATGCTGGTCGGCGAGCCGGTGGTCGAGTCGGCCTCCTCCAGCCACTTCTGCAGCAGCGGCTTCAGCTTGCACATGTTTTTGAAGCTCAGCTGGAGCGCCTCGAACCGGCAGATGGTCGTCTGCGAGAACACGTTGCCGTACAGCGTCCCGAGCGCCAGCCCCACGTCCGCCTGCGTGAACCCGAGCTTGATCCGGCGCTGCTTGAACTGCTTCGCGAACGCTTCCAGGTCGTCGGACGTCGGCGTGTCCTCCTCGCCGGCGCTCACATCCCGGTCGCCCTGCAGGTGATGGTGATGATGGTGATGGTGATGGTGCGGCGGCAGATGCAGCTGCGGGGACTCGCCCCGCAGCGAGGGATGCAGCGACGGGGTCGCCGCCGCACTTTGGTGATGCGCAGGGTGATGGTGGCTGGCCGGGTGATGCAGCATGCCGTTCATGGCCGCGGCTGCATGCGCGTGGTACTGCAGGGGAGAACCGGTACCGGTGGCGTAGTGCGAGCCGGCGTGCACCGGCGCATGCCACCCGTGTGGCGATCCCATCCCACCGCCTCCTCCTCCGCCTCCACCCGGTCCGCCCCCGGGGCCGGCACCGCCCGCCTGCTGGCTGGCGGCCCGGGCCTGCTGCGTCAGGTGCATCTCCTGCTTCACGTCCGCCGGATGCGGGTGTGTGTGGGCCGGGTGGGAGTGGGCGGCGGCCGCGGCGGCATGCAGCGTCCAGGGGTCACTGGGCTGCAGGGCGGCCCACGGATTGCCCCCGAGCCCGCCCGTCACCGAGCCCAGGCCGGCCGGGTTGGGCGAAGGACTCGAGGGCACGGTGATGCCGCCATGATGGTGATTCGCTGCCGCCGCCACAGCCGCCGCAGCCGCCTGATGGTGGTGATGGTGGTGATGGTGGTGCATGTACTTCATCTCGTTCGCATCGGCGGCACTGCGCGGCGACGAGGTGTGATGGTAGCCGCCTCCGCCGCCGCCGCCACCACCGCCGCCCAGCGCCATGTCGAGTTCGCCGGCGCCGGGCGAGATGTACGCGGTGGCGGCCATCCCCACCGCCCGCGGGCTGCTCAGCCCTTCCACGCTGGCGGGGTAGGGCTCCAAATTTGGGCTCACTTTTCCTATCTTCCACGAGAACGGGTTCCAGCCAACATCAATGCCGAGGCCTCCGCCACCGCCGACGCCGCCACCGCCGCCACCGTTTATCCTTTGGTGATCGATGGTTTCTCCGTTACCGAACCGGCGGCACTACGAGCCTCTCCCCTCCTTCCTTCTCCTCCTCCTCCGCCTCCGCCTCCTTCCCTGCCTACTGAACCGATGACTCGCTATTGCTTCCTAGCCGCCCCGGGGCCACCGCACGGCACGCACGGCACCGACAGCACAGGGCCGATAAGAAAGCCGCCAACGCGCGATCACGAAAGCGGCCGGCGCTTTCGCGATTGATGCCGCTTCTTTGCCGCTTACGCTTCAACAAGTTCCGAAACAACTCGAACTCGCCGTCCCTCACAGCACAACCTGACAGCTGTGCGATGATGCTCCTACTTCAAATCTCCCTACGCACGCAACCTCTCTCTCTCTCTTTCCAGCTCCCGCTCTTTCTCTTTCTCGCCTTGTTAGCCACCTCTTAGTAGTCACCGTGCAGGAATCTACTATCAACGCTTCACTTGGCCTGCTACGATGGGGAGATGATATAGGCTCACACACTACGCTCACACTCTTGCTCTCCGGCGCTCGACTTTTTCTTCTTCTATCCTACGTTTGACGTTTCGAGAGAACACTCATTCACTCTGCGGGCCAGCAGGGGTTTTGCTTCACAACCGAAAACGCCAGCCTTTTCTTCGTTACTTTTTTTTTAGTAGTCACCAAAATCGATCGATGTGCGGCCTCGAAAAACAAACACACCGACAATGTGTATCACAACGAAATAACAAAACTAGCAACAACAAAAAAAACACACACGAACACACACCGCTGCGGCCTTCTCGCTCCGTCGCTGGTGCGTTTCACAATTTCACGGTAAAACGCTTCGTTCGATCGATGACGTTCGCCAAATTGGAAAGCTCTTGAGCTTTGGGGGAAAACTCTTCCGGGAACTCTTCTACTGGTTTTGCAAGGATCACGTCAACCGATACGCGCTATGTTCTTGTTTTGGGCTCGTTTTCTTCTGGCTCGATGAATGAAACCAAAAAATTCTGAATCCTCTCGCTTTCTCTCTGCGGTGCACGATTTCCTCTCTGGCTCCGAGATTATCGGTTATGGAAAATGTGCCTGGTTTGCTTCCTTTCTTTTTGCCAGCTGTATCGAAATTTTATGCAAATTTCCTCGCACAACCGGTGGCTCCGGCACCGGCGAAGATTATTCAAATTAATTACACCACCACACTTTCGAAGGCTCCCGCTCCCTTGCTCTTCCGGGTTCGGTGTTTTTTCGGTCGATCATCTGTGGCGGATTGATGATGTTGTGTTTGGTCGGATGCTGATGATGATCAGTTTATCTCGTTCATCGAAAATGCGTGCTTGGTCTTCTGGCCCCGGTAGGGGTAAACATTCATCATTGCACACACTATCACTCAGGTAGTCAGGGAATCGCCGGCAGTATCAAGGCCATAAAGAGGGCCAATAATCGGTGTATCTTTTATGGTTAGAAATATTCTAAGCTCCCAAAAGAATAGCACACAAAATAAGCTGAACCGAAATTCGCGCAAACTCACACACTCACACACACACAATTGCTCTGTAGAGCGCACTTTGCTGCGTGTACGTTTTGCTTCCGGTGGCGTTAGGACGAACCTGTCATCAGCGTCGCGCCAAGAAGCGGTACCATCCTCATCCGGCACTTGGGATGTCGGTAACGTAATTGTGCCCCAGGTCACCGAATTCCCGCAGCGCTACACTGCATGGCCGACCGATGCGAACCTCGAGCCAGTCGTATTTACGTATCGTTTGTTGGGCGAGCGGAGGCAACGCAATTCGAGATTCACCTTCACCGACACCTGCCCAGGCTCACGACAGTCCACTGTTAGTATATTTTCTTACTCTCCCTCCACCAGGGCAGGTCACTGCGAAACGCTTCCAAAGCGAGTGTTTTGGAACGCTTGCTTGTACTACTTCGCGATCGCGAACACACAGAACACACGTAGAACACACCTCGCGGGGGATGACGTCGTCCGCTCGGGAGCGATCTCGATTGGCGTAAAAAAACCGGAAAGCAAACCGATTCCACACGCACAACACACTAACTGTCACCGGTGAACACCGCTGCTCTGCTGACAAGACACGGGCGCCAAACGGCCTGCGGACAGGAGTGAAATTAATAAATATACCGATTTATTGTACGCACAATCGAGGCGATCTACGTGCAAACGCTCCGAATTATAGAAGTTGACTAAACAATATATTCAAGTATTCATCGCTCTCAGAGCCACTGGCAGCATTCGGGTCCGCTGGTGCCGCGGAGTTCGTGCCACGTTCGGCTCGCGTTCGGCTATTTCATCTTCACCAAGGGTTGATGTTGAAGCGGTTGACGGGAGCGACCCTGTTGTCTCGCTCACCACCCTTTGTTGCCCTATGCTTGCGGTGACATAGCCCTTCTTACTCACTCCTCCGTACGGTACGACACAGCAGCGACGAAAGCCACGCCTCTCCCGGTAAAGGCGTGTTTGTTGTCCATATTCCGAGAAGTGATCTGTTTTGCGACGCTCAAAGCGACCATTTTGTGACTCACAACAACTTCTTTTCAAACTTTCGTGCGAGCTGTGTATCGACGCGTGAAATGCGTAAGTGTGCGTAAAAAACTGCGAGTGTATGCGTGATATTTGCGGATGTGTTAGTGACTCACACATAAAACGGAGCGCTGTGATTGGCTGTTGCGAACCGGTAGGTTACCGATTCGGAACCGGTATTTACCGATGGCTAACTCCAATATTGATCGCGCGAAGGTCATGGAACCGGTGGTGAAAGGTCAGTGCGTGGTGTGTGCGTTCCTCAAGTGGTGAATTAACCAGACCGCCTCGGTTTCGTTTGTGCCGCTCGAAGTAAGCGCAAA